>NW_024704755.1:18044596-18121395 GCF_018977255.1 Callorhinchus milii | reverse complement strand
CCAGAAGCAGCACCGCCCCACAGGCCTAACCCAGATACACAGCCACGCAGGCCATGCCCAGAGACACTGCCACACAGGCCCCGCCCACAGACACCACCCAACAGGCCCCGCCAAGCGACACTACCGTGCAGGCCCCGCCTGGAGACACCGTCACACAGGCCCCGCCCAGATACACTGCCCCACAGACCTCGCCCAGAGAAATGGCCACATAGGCCCCGTCCAGAGACACCGCCACACAAGCCCCGTCCAGAGACACCGCCATACAGGCCCCGTCCAGAGATACCACCACATAGGTCCTGAACAGAGACACAGCCCCACAGGCCCCGACCAGTTAAACCGCCACGCAGGCCCCGCCCAGAAACATCATGCCACAGACCCCATTCAGAGTCACCGCCACACAGGCCCCGCCCACAGACACCGCCCAACAGGCCCCGCCAAGCAACACCACTGTGCAGGCCCCGCCTGGAGACACCGCCACACAAGCTCAGCCCAGAAGGACCGCCACAGACACCCCGCCCAGAGACACCGCCACATAGGCCCCGTCCAGAGACACCGCCACACAAGCCCAGCCCAGAAAGACCGCCACAGACACCCCGCCCAGAGACACCGCCACACAGGCCCTGCACAGAAACACTGCCCCACAGGCCCCACCCAGAGACACCGCCACACAGGCCCCACCCAGATACACCGCCACAGACTTCCCGACCAGATACACCACCACACAGGCCCTGCACAGAAACACTGCCCCACAGGCCCCGCCCAGAAGCACCGCCCCACAGGCCTAACCCAGATACACAGCCACGCAGGCCATGCCCAGAGACACTGCCACACAGGCCCCGCCCACAGACACCGCCCAACAGGCCCCGCCAAGCGACACTACCGTGCAGGCCCCGCCTGGAGACACCGTCACACAGGCCCCGCGCAGATACACTGTCCCACAGACTTCGCCCAGAGAAACGGCCACATAGGCCCCGTCCAGAGACACCGCCACACAAGCCCCGTCCAGAGACACCGCCATACAGGCCCCGTCCAGAGATACCGCCACATAGGCCCTGAACAGAGACACAGCCCCACAGGCCCCGACCAGTTAAACCGTACGCAGGCCCCGCCCAGAAACATCACGCCACAGGCCCCGTTCAGAGTCACCGCCACACAGGCCCCGCCCACAGACACCGCCCAACAGGCCCCGCCAAGCAACACCACTGTGCAGGCCCTGCCTGGAGACACCGCCACACAAGCCCCGCCCAGATACACTGCCCCACAGGCCCCGCCCAGAGACACCGCCACACAGGCCCCGTCCACAGACACCGCCCAACAGGCCCCGCCAAGCAATACTACCGTGCAGGCCCCGCCTGGAGACACCGTCACACAGGCCCCGCCCAGATACACTGCCCCACAGGCCCCGCCCAGAGACACCGCCACATAGGCCCCGTCCAGAGACACCGCCACAAAAGCCCAGCCCAGAAGGACCGCCACAGACACCCCACCCAGAGACACCGCCACATAGGCCCCGTCCAGAGACACCGCCACACGGGCACCACCCAGAGACACCGCCATACAGGCCCTGCACAGAAACACTGCCCCACAGGCCCCGTCCAGAGACACCGCCATACAGGCCCCACCCAGAAGCACTGCCCCAAGGCCCAACCCAGATACACAGCCACTCAGGCCCCGCGCAGAAACACCGCCCCACAGACCCAGCACAGAGACACCACCGCACAGGCCCCGCCCAGCGACACCTCCCCACAGGCCACGCCCAGAGATATGGCCACACAGGCCCAGCACAGAGACACCGCCCCACAGGCCCCGACCAGTTAAACCGCCACACGGGCTCCGCCCAGTGAAACTGCCACACAGACCCCGCCCAGATACATTGCCTCACGGCCCCGCACAGAGACACCGCCCCACAGGCCCCGACCAGTTAAACTGACATGCAGGCCCCGCCCAGAAACATCACGCCACAGGCCCCGCCCAGAATCACCGCCACACAGGTCCCGCCCAGAGACACCGCCACACATGCCTCATCCAGAGGCACTGCCCCACAGGCCCCGTCCAGGGACACCGCCACGCAGGCCCCGCCCAGAAGCACCATCCCACAGGCCCCGCCCAGAATCTCTACCACACAAGCCACGCCCAGAGACACCGCCACAGACGCCCGCCCAGAGACACCGCCACACATGCCCCACACAGAGACACAGCCGCACAGGCCCAGAGACATCGCCACAGACGCCCCGCCCAGAGACAACGCCACACAGGCCCCACCCAGAGACGACGCCACACAGGCCCCACCCAGAGACATCGCCACACAACCCCCGCCAAGAGACACTGCCACACAGGCCCCATCCAGTTAAACCGCCACGCAGGCCCCGCACAGAAACACCATCCCACAGGCCCCGCCCAGAGACACCGCCACACAAGCCCCGCCCAGAGACACCGCCCCACAGGCCCTACCTAGAGACAATGCACCACAGACCATGCCCAGATACACCGCCACACAGGCCCCGACCAGATACACCGCGCTATAGGCCCCGCCCAGAGACACCTCCATACAGGCCCCGTCCAGAAACACCGCCATGCAGGCCCTGACCAGTTAAACCGCCCCACAGGCCCCGCCCAGAGACACCGCCACAGACGCCCGCCCAGAGACAACGCCACACATGCCTCATCCAGAGACACCGCCACACAAGCCCCGCCCAGAGACACCACCATACAGGCTCCACCCAGAGACACTGCCCCACAGGCCCTGAACAGATACACCGCCACGCACACCCGCCCAGAAACACTGCACCACAGGCCCCGCCCAGAGTCACCGCAACACAGGCCCCGACCAGAGACACCGCCTAGAGACACTGCCCACAGGCCCCGCCAAGATACACCTCCCCACAGGCCTTGCCCAGAGACACTGCCGCATAGGCCACACCCAGAGACACCGCACCACAGACCATGCCCAGAGATACCGCCACACAGGCCCCGCCCAAAGACACCTCCACAGACGCCCCGCCAAGAGACACTGTCACACAGGCCCCGTCCAGAGACACCGCCACGCAAGCCCCGCCCAGAAGCACCGCACACAGGCCCCGCCCAGATACACTGCACCACAGGCCCTGCCCAGAGACACCACCAGACGCCCCGCCCAGAGACACCGCCATACAGGCCCCGCCCAGAAACACCACCCCACAGGCCCCGCCCAGAGTCTCCGCAACACAAGCCCCGCCCAGAGACACTGCCACAGACGCCCCGCCCAGAGACACAGCCACACATGCCCCACCCAGAAACACTGCCACACAAGCCCCGCCCAGAGACACCGCCACACAGGCCCCAGCCAGAGACACCGCCACACAGGCCACGCCCAGTGAAACGTCACACAGGCCCCGCCCAGATACATTGCCTCACGGCCCCGCACAGAGACACCGCCCCACAGGCCCCGACCAGTTAAACTGACATGCAGGCCCCGCCCAGAAACATCACGCCACAGGCCCCGCCCAGAATCACCGCCACACAGGTCCCGCCCAGAGACACTGCCACACATGCCTCATCCAGAGACACCGCCACACATGCCTCATCCAGAGGCACTGCCCCACAGGCCCCGTCCAGGGACACCGCCACGCAGGCCCCGCCCAGAAGCACCATCCCACAGGCCCCGCCCAGAATCTCTACCACACAAGCCACGCCCAGAGACACCGCCACAGACGCCCCGCCCAGAGACACCGCCACACATGCCCCACACAGAGACACAGCCGCACAGGCCCAGAGACATCGCCACAGACGCCCCGCCCAGAGACAACGCCACACAGGCCCCACCCAGAGACGACGCCACACAGGCCCCACCCAGAGACATCGCCACACAGCCCCCGCCAAGAGACACTGCCACACAGGCCCCGTCCAGTTAAACCGCCACGCAGACCCCGACCAGAAACACCGCACACAGGCCCTGCCCAGAGACACCGCCACACATGCCCCGCCCAGAGACACCGCCCCACAGGCCCTACCTAGAGACAATGCACCACAGACCATGCCCAGATACACCGCCACACAGGCCCCGACCAGATACACCGCGCTATAGGCCCCGCCCAGAGACACCTCCATACAGGCCCCGTCCAGAAACACCGCCATGCAGGCCCTGACCAGTTAAACCGCCCCACAGGCCCCGCCCAGAGACACCGCCACAGACGCCCGCCCAGAGACAACGCCACACATGCCTCATCCAGAGACACCGCCACACAAGCCCCGCCCAGAGACACCACCATACAGGCTCCACCCAGAGACACTGCCCCACAGGCCCTGAACAGATACACCGCCACGCACACCCCGCCCAGAAACACTGCACCACAGGCCCCGCCCAGAGTCACCGCAACACAGGCCCCGCCCAGAGACACCGCCTAGAGACACTGCCCCACAGGCCCCGCCAAGATACACCTCCCCACAGGCCTTGCCCAGAGACACTGCCGCATAGGCCACACCCAGAGACACCGCACCACAGACCATGCCCAGAGATACCGCCACACAGGCCCCGCCCAAAGACACCTCCACAGACGCCCCGCCAAGAGACACTGTCACACAGGCCCCGTCCAGAGACACCGCCACGCAAGCCCCGCCCAGAAGCACCGCACACAGGCCCCGCCCAGATACACTGCACCACAGGCCCTGCCCAGAGACACCACCACAGACGCCCCGCCCAGAGACACCGCCATACAGGCCCCGCCCAGAAACACCACCCCACAGGCCCCGCCCAGAGTCTCCGCAACACAAGCCCCGCCCAGAGACACTGCCACAGACGCCCCGCCCAGAGACACAGCCACACATGCCCCACCCAGAAACACTGCCACACAAGCCCCGCCCAGAGACACCGCCACACAGGCCCCAGCCAGAGACACCGCCACACAGGCCACGCCCAGTGAAACGTCACACAGGCCCCGCCCAGATACATCAACCCACAGGCCCTGCCCAGAGACACCGCCATACAGGCCCCGCCCAGAGACACTACCCCACAGGCCCCGAACAGATACACCGCCACGCAGACCTCGCCCAGAAACACCGCACCACAGGCCCTGCCCAGAGACACCGCCACACAGGCCACGCCCAGTGAAACCGTCACACAGGCCCCGCCGAGAAACACCACCACACAGGCCCTGCCCAGAGTCACCGCCACACAAGCCCCGCCCAGAGACGACGCAGACGCCCCGTCCAGAGACACCGCCACACATGCCTCATCCAGAGACACCGCCCCACAGGCCCCGTCCAGGGACAGCGCCACGCAGGCCCCGCCCGGAAACACCATCCCACAGGCCCCGCCCAGAGTCTTTACCACACAAGCCCCGCCCAGAGACACCGCCACAGACACCCCGCCCAGAGACACCGCCACACATGCCCCACCCAGAGACACAGCCACACAGGCCCAGAGACATCGCCACAGACGCCCCGCCCAGAGACAACGCCACACAGGCCCCACCCAGATACAACGCCACACAGGCCCCACCTAGAGTCACCGACACACAGGCCCCGCCCAGACACCGCCACAGATGCCCCGCCTAGAGACAATGCCACACAGGCCCCGCGTGGAAACACTGCCCCACAGGCCCCGCCCAGAGACACTGCCACACAGGCCCCACCCAGAGACACCTCCCCACAGCCATACCCAGAGACACCTCCTCATAGGCTCCACCCAGAAACACCGCCCCACAGGCCCCACACAGATACACTGCCACACAGGCCCCACACAAAGACACCGCCACACAGGCCCCGCCCGGAAATACTGCCCCACAGGCCCCGTCCAGAGATCCCACCATACAGACCCCGCCCAGAAACACCAACACACAGGCACCGCCCAGAGACACCTCCCCACAGGTCACGCTCAGAGACACCGCCACACAGCCCCCGCCCAGAGACACTGCCACACAGGCCTTGTCCAGAGACACTGCCATACAGGTCCCGCCCAGAGACACCGACCAACAGGCCCCACCGAGTGACACAGCCACACAGGCACGGCCCAGAGACACCGCCACACAGGCCCCGCCCAGAAACACCGCCACACACTCCCCGCCCAGAGAGACCGCCACACAGGCCCCACCCAGAGACACTGCCACACAGGCCCCGCCCAGAGACACTGCCACACAGGCACCACCCAGAGACACCGACACACAGGCCCCGCCCAGAGACAACGCCACACAGTCCCCGTCCAGAGACACCGCTCCACAGGCCCCGCGCAGAGACACCGCCCCACAGGCCCCGCCCAGAGACACCTCCCCACAAGCCCCACCCAGAGATACCGCACCACAGACCATGCCCAGAGACACCGCCACACACTCCCCGCCCAGAGACACCGCCACACAGGCCCCGCCCAGATACATCGCCACTGTTGCCCCGCCCAGAGACAACGCCACACAGTCCCCGCCCAGAGACACCGCCACACGTGCCCCGCCCAGAGACACCGCCACACAGGTCCCGCCCAGATACGCTGCCACACAGGCCCCGCCCAGACACCGCCCATCAGCCCCCCTGAGAGACACCGCCATGCAGGCCCCGCCCAGTGACACCACCCCATAGGCCCCACCCAGAGACACCGCCGCACAGGCCCAGCCCAGAGACGCCGCCACAGGCGCCCCGCCCAGAGACAACGCCACACAGGCCCCACCCTGAGACACCGCCACACAGGCCCCACCCAGAGGCACTGCGACACAGGCCCCGCCCAGAGACACTGTCCCACAGGCTCCACCCAGACACCGCCACACTGGCCCTGCCCAGAGGCACCGCCACAGAGGCCCCGCCCAGAGACACTGCCACACAGGCCCCGCCCAGGGATACCGCCGCACAGGCCTCGACCAGAGACAGCACCCCACAGGCCCCGCCCAGAGACACCTCCCCATAGGCCCCGCCCAGAGACACTGCCACACAGGCCCCGCCCAGAGACACTGCCACACAGGCCCCGCCCAGAGACACTGCCACACAGGCCCCACCCAGAGACACCGCCCCACACCCCACAGGCCCCGCCCAGAGACACTGCCACACAGGCCCCACCCAGAGACACCGCCCGGCTCTGATTGAGAAAATAAATCTGCATTTTGCGAAGAAACAGTTTATTGTTGTTTATGTTAATGTGGGGACCGACCCCGACCGGCAGCTGATCACTTCATGACTGTCGCAGGCGTTTCTTCAGAAGCTTCAACGCCTGCTGCAACCACACGTCCTGCGACTCCACACACACGTCCAGACCTCCTGGCGTCCGTAACCTGCCAAACAACCTCTCTCAGTGTCGGTCAACAACATCAACAACATTGATAGAGTGCCCCTCATGCAGGGTAGCGTCCCGGAGCTCTTGACAATGGCAGAGTACAATGTCGGGGAGCAGGGAGGTGACTGTCGGCATGATTGAACAGGGAAATCTTAAGCCGCGATCTGAAGTTGTGGAAGTAAGCGGCAACTTGGAGGGATAAAGGAAGAGAGGCCCAGAATTTTGTACCTGGTGCCTATCAGACAAGCTGAGAGAACATCCGTGGACGTGGAGTCACAGTTGGAGGAGAAGTAGATTTGTGTGTCATCTGCATACATGTGGAAGTTTACCCAGCGTGGGAGGAGAAACAGTTTGAAGAGACAAAGTGAAAGCGATTTGTTAGGCAGGACTCGAACCAGGTTAGTGCGGTCTCACTGAGGTGGAGGAGGGAGGAGAAGTGTTGGATGAGGATGGTGGGGTCAAATGCAATGGAGAGGCCCAGGAGAGTGAGGAGGCAGAGGGAGCCCTGGTCATAGAGAGTCCCTCTTTGTGACCTTGACAGCATCCCAGAGCTCTCCTCTTCAAAATCTACAGCCCTAAACCCAGCCCCAACCCCAGGCCCAAGGCTAGGCTCAGCACTAACCTGAGCGCAGACTCCGGACACACCAGCTCCTGAGCCATCGTGGCCGGCAACGGGTCACTGGGGGCTGCTGTTCAGGGAGAGGGAGAGGGTCAACAACAGTAACTGTATGTCAGCAAGGTGAGGAGGGGAATGAGGGGGAGTGAGGGGAGAGCAAGGGGATGAGTGAATGGGGAGCTGGGGGGGTTGCGGGGAGTGAGGGTTGGATGAGTAGGAGCAAAGGGGAGAGCAAGAGAGGGAGTGAGCATGAGGGATGGTTACTCACCCACTGTGCGAGGCCACAGGGAACAGATGAGACTGAAGAGGAGGAGAGGGACCGAATGCTTCATGAGGAGTTGCCAGATTGAGGATCGGAGAGAGACCGAAACCCGAGGACTTTATACACAGGCTGGCAGTGGGGGGTTGGGGAGGGGGGGGCAACATGGTATTTTAATCTGAGGAATAATACCGGCAGGAATGGCCTGAGTCAGCTTTTACTGATTCCAGGCCAGTGGGAGGGATAGAAAGTCTGGCTTCACAGTAACAAGCAACAAATGGAGACAGAATGAAAGCACCTCACTCCAGAGTGAGAGAAAGGGGTGGGGGGTGGGGAGAGAGAGAAAGGCATGGACAGAGAGAGTGAGAGACAGAGGGATAGAGAGATAAAGAGACGGAAAGGGACAGAAAGAGAGGGGGGTGGCGGTGGGAGAGGCACAAAGAGAGAGAAAGAGAGAGACAGAGAGAGGGGGGGTGGGGGGCGGTGTGGAGGGATCGAGAGAGATGGACAGAGAAAGTGAGAGATGGCGAGGCACACAAAGAGAGAGTAGGACAGAGAGAGAGTGAGGGACAGAGAGAGTGAGAGACAAAGAAACAGAGAGGGACAGAGAGAGAGAGGCATGGGGTGGAGGGACCAAGAGAGAGATAGAGAGAGAAAGAGAGAGAGAAGGAGGGTAGGGACAGAGAGAGAGAGTGTGGGAGAGAGAGAGATGGACAGAGAGAGTGAGGGACAAAGACAGAGGGACAGAGAGAGGGGGGGGACAGAGAGGGAGTGGGGATTGCAGAAAAAGGTCAGACAGAGACAAAAAGAAAGAAAAAGAGAAAGGACAAATGGACAGAGAGAGAGGCACAGAGTAAGAAACAGACACGTTTGCACAAAGACACAGAAATAGAGAAGAAGAGAGAGCCTGATGTGGGAGAGGTCACCATGGTTTACATCTTGTGGAGGCAGAGTTGGGGCTGGTGATCATGGAGTTGCATGGCTGAGCCTGGTCGTGATAAAAGCATTGATGAAGGTCTTGGTGGCTCCAGGCGAAGGCAGTGGTGGAGGTGGGCAATGTTTTGGAATGGGGGGAAAGCTGAATGGGTCATGGCAGGGATGTGGGTTTAAAGGACAATCGAGTCAAACAAGTCATCAATGTTCCTCACTGGATTAATGTAGATGCCTGAGGAGATAAGGTGCTGCTGGGAGACAATTTTGTAGACATTTGACTGGAGAATGTTAGCTCTCATCCAGCCTGACAGTCAATTGGGCAGAACAGCAGCGTGGAGGTTTGAGGCAGACAGAGAGAGTCAGATGTCAACCACATACTTGTCTGCAGTTGGCATTGCCGAGTGGGAGCATGTGGATGTTAAAGAGCCAAACCCTGCCACCTCCTCAAACCCTATTGAACACTATTATGTTCATCACATCCAGCCTTGACTAGGCCAACTGGCTGCTCTCTGGATTCCCCAGCTCTTCCCTCCACAAGCTGCATCCCGTGTCTCCCACACCAGGTGCCATCAGCACATCAACTCCATCCTCACCAGCTCCATTGGCTCTCAATCGCCAGCAGATTGAGTTCAAGATCCTTGTTCTTACCTTCAAATCCCTTCACCGTCTCACCCCACCTGACTCCTGCCACCTCCACAAACCCCTCCCTATTGACCCAACTGCTCCTTTCCTCCAGGTACCAGGTTCCCATCACCACCAGTGGGCAGCTGTTGGCCATTCAACTCCTGTTCTTAGGCACTCCATTCTCCCCACTGCCTTGTTCCCCACTCACCTGAAGACCTATCTTTTTGGCCACCACTTCTTGAGCTCTCTGCCTCTTCAACCCTGGCGATCATTCCATGCTCCTCTGCTGCCGCTCTTCTCAGTTTCACGCTCATGGCTATATCCCAGTTTAGTTTCAGTTTTACCTTATCCCAAACTCTGCACTTTGTCTCTGCCAACAGCTTCTCCTCCCATCACCTCAGCGCTCTGTCCTCGCTCTTCTGCTGCTGGGTTTGGGGCTGGGGTTATAGCTAGGGCTGGAGTTGGGGCTGGGGCTGGGATTGTGGAGGTTGTTGTGGCTGGGTTACGGTTTGGGGTTTGGGTTTGAGATTGGGGTTCAGGCTGGTTGAGTTAGGGCTGGGGTTGGGGTTGTGGAGGGGGTTGGGGCTGGGGATGGTTTTAGGACTGGGATTAGGTTTGGTGCTGGTGTTGGGGCTGGGCTTGGTTATGGAAGGGTTGGTGCTGTGGTTAGGTTTGGGGTTTGGAGCTGGGGTTGAGGCTGGGGATAGGGCTGGAGTTTGGGGCTGGATTTGTATTTGAGGCTGGGTTTAGGGCTGAGGTTGGGGTTGAGGTTGGGGCAATGAAGGGCTGGGTACCGAGGCTGGTTTCTCAGGCTTATTCTCGGCGGCAAGTGACTGGAGAATCAATGCAGAAATGAAAGGGACGTTGCTTGAGGGGTTGTTGGTCAGTGGGTGGTGGGTTGGTGCAAGGTTTGCCAACTTTCCAATTTGTCAAAAGCGGCCACTGGAGCCCATTCCCACACAGGCCTGTATGGCTTTCAGGTGTCATCAGGACAATGACAAGGCAAACAACAGAAGGATATTTAAATGTCTCACACATATCTTTCCTTATTCTGGGGTGTGGGTCCCTGGGTGTGTCAGTTTACAGGTGTCAGTCTGGAACTTTCATTTTTTAATTATGAGATTTCTTACAGTCTCCTGGCCAACAATCCTCCCCAGGGTTGGGTTAAGTGGTAGAGGAGCTTTATTGTGTCTCCAACCCTGACCTGGGAGTGTGGACACACAGCGTAGAGGAGCTTTACTGTGTCGCTAACCCTGACCTGTGGATGGACACACAGTGTAGAGGAGCTTTACTGTGTCTCTAACCCTGACCTGGGAGTGTGGACACACAGTGTAGAGGAGCTTTACTGTGTCTCTAACCCTGACCTGTGGATGGACAGGATGAGACAGGGCTACTCTGAATGGACAATGTGGGCTCA
This sequence comes from Callorhinchus milii, assembly GCF_018977255.1. Lineage (NCBI taxonomy): Eukaryota > Metazoa > Chordata > Chondrichthyes > Chimaeriformes > Callorhinchidae > Callorhinchus > Callorhinchus milii. The sequence continues at coordinate 18,110,318 of NW_024704755.1, read as the reverse complement.
GGTTCGAGGAAGAATTATGAAATCTTTTGTTTCTGCTTTTCAGGAAGAGTGAGAAGCCGCGTCCCCAGAAGTCTGGGAAGTCCCGGCCAAGGAACGGCAGCTGTGAGTGTCGTGCGCAGCTGCTTCCTGTATAAATGGGGGTGAAGCGGCTGTGGGGTCTGTATCCACTGAGTGTCACACTCACAGCGGCAGCAACATGCAGTGGCTACACATGGCTCTGGCTCTGGTTCTCTCACTGACCCTCTGCCCACAACAGCTCTCCGCCGGTAAGTCACGCTTCTCTCTCGTGTAACAGCTGAACAACGTGGTCATGATGAGCCCAGGAGCAGTGCGGAGCCTCACTGCCTTCCTTCTCTCAGCAAACAGCAAGTCCCTCAGTGTCCCTGAGCTGGGCATTGTGTGTGTCAGCCCGGCTCAGTGTGTGTGTCAGCCCGGCTCAGTGTGTGTGTCAGCCCGGCTCAGTGTGTGTCAGCCCGGCTCAGTGTGTGTCAGCCCGGCTCAGTGTGTGTCAGCCCGGCTCAGTGTGTGTCAGCCCGGCTCAGTGTGTGTGTCAGCCCGGCTCAGTGTGTGTGTCAGCCCGGCTCAGTGTGTGTGTCAGCCCGGCTCAGAGTGTGTTAGCCCGGCTCAGTGTGTGTCAGCCCGGCTCAGTGTGTGTCAGCCCGGCTCAGTGTGTGTCAGCCCGGCTCAGTGTGTGTCCCTCTCCGGTGTCTGGCCAACAGTCCCCCAGATACACTTGGTTGCTCGCTCCATGTCTGCGTGTGGGACATTGCTGGGCACAAACTGGTTGTGCTGCTCAGCCACAAAAACACAATGCCTTCTGGTTTGAGACGTTGAAACAATGTGATGAGATGTTGCATCAAATACGATGACTATTATTCCTTCATTCCAGTTCCCCTGGCTATTGCAACGTCGTCTGGTCTGTGCTGCCAGCAACACATCCGCAAACCACTGCCCCTGAGCCGGCTCAGAGGCTACAGGCTGCTCAGCGCTACGTATATCTGTACACACGACTCCATAATGTGAGTGTCCCCGTCTGTGTCTGGACTATGTCTGGCCTCTGTCTGGTGTGTGTCAGATTTGTGTCTAGTATTTGTTTTGTGTATGTCTGGTCTGTGTCTGTTGTGTGTCTGTTGTGTGTCTGATGTGTGTCTGGTCTGTGTCTGATGTGTGTCTGGTCAGTGCCTAGTCTGTATCTGGCGTGTGTCTGGCCTGTGTCTGGCCTGTGTCTAGTGTGTGTCTGATATGTGTCTGGTGTTTGTCTGGCCTGTGCATAGTTTGGGTCTGGCCTGTGTCTGGTGTGGGTCTCGGCCGTGTCTGACGTGTGCCTACTCTGGGTCTGGCCTGTGTCTGGCCTGTGTCAGGCCTGTGCCTAGTGTGGGTCTGGCCTATGTCTGGCCTGTGCTGGTGTTGCTTTGCTGATGGAGGCATCACTAACCAGACTGATTTGTTTGACAGATTTGAGACGAAGAAGAAGAAGCTGTTGTGTGGAGATCCCCGGCAGCAATGGGTTCAGGACAGAATCCAGCAGCTGGACAGCATGAGGCTCTGAGTGGGAATGAGCTTTGAGTCATATACGGCCTGAGAGTGAGACTGGCCGAGACTCGCTGTGCGAACGGCAGCTTTACACTTGTGTGTTTGGGTCACACTGATCCACCTGCGACTTTGTGCTGATGATGGACCTATAACACACACTGTAAACGGCGAGTGTAGAGTTTGTACAGATTCAGGTTTACAATGTCTATCTAATAAACTTATTGATGAAATGCTGATGGTGTGTGAGCAATGGAATGTTTCGAGGAGATTACTGGGAGCGGAGATGAGGAAGGTTGTGTATAAGAACTCCGAGAAAGTCTTTGAATAAGGTGTGGCACAGGAGCTTCGTGTTAAAGTGAAGGAGTCTGGTGTTAAAGGTGTTAAAGTAATGGAGTGTATAGAAGGATGTGAGGGGCAGAGAGTGGGGACCAATGGGTGTCAGGCGGGCAGTGTGTGGCCCAAGCTCTGGACGGGGACGGCTACAGTTTACATTATACATCAATGATGTGGACGTGCGCACAGGAAGGGGTGGGACCACCTTTGCTGATGACAGTGAATTGGGTGATTGGCAAATGGTGGGAAGCATTGTGTAAGAGGGCGCCAATGGACGGGAGAAATGGGCAGAGAATTGGCAGGTGCAGTTTAAAGCTGATAAGTAATACATTTTGGAAAAAAGAATAGAGAGTGTAAAATCCTGAGCGGAGTGGAGGAGGGGCGGGGTCTGGGACCCCTGAGATTGATACCCTAACGGTGGTACGGTCAGTGGGAAGGGCAGTTTTCACTGTTCAGATGTCAATAGTTCAGCCACTGACCCCTGTGACTTGGATTCCCAGCAGCTCCTCCATGTCTAATTCCCAGACACAGTGTAAGCACTTTGGGATGTCCTTCCGATGTGGAAGGTGCTGCATCAGTGTAAATTGTATTGTATCTCTGTCCTCACGCTGACCCCACACTCTCCCTGCACGGCGGGAACAGACTGAACCCGGCCTTTCTGGGGCCCAATCCCCACTCTCAGGCACCACACACGACCTGCAATAATATCCCACAGTCCCAAACAGAAAAGGAGCAGCTTGTTTGCCTTGACTTTGATGACCACGTGGCCCAATTGCCACTCGCAATGCCCAGCACACCATGTCTCAGCACCCCATAGACCTGGGCACACACACACTGCACCTTCATCACAGTCACCACAGCTCATCACAGGCGCTCCACCTCATCACAGTCACTGCACTCTCATCACAGTCACCACAGCTCATCACAGGCGCTCCACCTCATCACAGTCACTGCACTCTCATCACAGTCACAACTCATCACAGTCACTACACCCCAACACTCAACGTGACAAAACATCTCCACTTGTAATGGTTACTCTCTTTCTCAAATACACCTGCATCAGAGGCGCAATGTAAACTCCACCATCTCAGCCACCATCTTGGGAAGTGGTGGGAAGGCTTGATGGCCCAAGTGGCCTCCTCCTGTTTCTATGTTCCTATCTCTGTGAGAATCTGTGGATTCTGTTTAGAAAATTTCATTAGAAAACTACGCTGTGTGATGGATTGACAAGTGAGGTCGGAGAGATAGGGAGGTGTCAGGGAGTGAATGGGGATCTTGAACCAATGGGAAGTTTTCTGATGAACTTTACTTAACGGAATCCATAGATTCTGTGGGAGCCCCTGGTCATAGATAGAAAGGGCGTTGTTTGTGACTTTGACAAATGCTGTCTCTGTGCTGTAGGCAATCAGAGTGAAAACCAGGAGGGAGTGGAGGGAGAGGTGTGACTGAAGTTGATCTGCAACAATGCATTCCAGGACTTTAGCAAGAAAGGGGAGGGTGGAGATGGGACAGTAGTGTGAGAGATTAGAGGGATCGAGGGTGGTGTTTTGAGGAATGGTGCAATGACAGTGGTTTTCAGGTGGAGTGGAACAGAGCCTGAAGAGATAGAGACTGGTTGACCATGTTGGTCAGCAGGGGGAGATAAGGCGGAGTTGAGTGACCAGCCACTGGGTTGGGGAGGGGGTCGAGGCAGCAGGTGGTGAGAGGGAGAAATGGGGGCAAAGGAGTGTAGGGAGGAAGGAGAAATGGGGGCAAAGGAGTGTAAGCGGGGTGGGGGGGTGGTGGCAGGTGCCGTGGCAGAGGGAGAAGGCAACGTGGATGGTCTGGGTGGGGTGAAAGGGGACAAGGTGGTGGGAGGACGATGCATCCAAGCAGATGATTTTAATTTTTGAGGCAAGAAATCTAGGACATCTTCCCACTTATAATAATAATAATCCTTGCATTTGATACAGCGTTTCCACATCTTCTCGACGTCTCAAAGAGCTTCACTGTAAAGTGAATTGACCATATATTTGTGGAAACAACCCTGGATTTCAGGGGAGCTGGAAATTGAAGGTTGTGGAGAGATGGTCATTCAGCAGCTTGATGGCTGGATCAGGTTCACTGCAGGTGGAGGGCCAGAGGGAGAGAGGGCATTTATGAGGAACTCAGGGGGAAGCTTTTTCCAGAGGTGGAAGAAAATATTGGAGGCCTTAGAAGAAGGGAGGGGGGTGTGGAAGGAGAGGGAGATGAGGAAATGGTCTGAGATGGCCTTGTTCATGATAGACAGGTCGAAAATGTCAAGGAAATGTCATGTGTGATGACCATAGGTGTGGGTCGGCGAGTTGATGTGGAAGGTGAGGTTTAGGGAGGAAAGGAGGGCAGTGAAATCCGAGGAGGTGGTGCACAGGGAGTTTAGGTGGAGGTTGAAATCATCCATTATGAGCAGGTGTTCACTGCAGAGGGACAGGTATAAGAGGAGGAGATATCAGTAAGCAAGGAGCCAGAGATTTTTTTCGGGGTGGGGGGTGCGGTAAATCAGGAGGATTTTGAGGGATCCTTTTGTGATTGGAACCAGTGGATCCTGGCTAGAACTGGTGTGATGGACTGCGGAATTTAGTGCGTGTGATAGTGGAGCGAGGAAGTTTACCCCATGTCTGACATCGCTGAGAGGGAGCATGTAAATGAGGAAGAGGAAGGGGGCCAAGGATGTAGCCCTGGGGTACACCGAAGGTGACTGGGCTGGAGCAGGAGAAGCCGTTTGTGGAGACAAAGTGATGGCAGTTGGTTAAGTTGGACTCGAACCAGGCTAGTGCGGTCCCACAAAGGTGGATGAAGGAGAGGTGGTGGAGGATGGCATTGGTGACTTTGACAAGCACTGTCTGCTGTGGGCAATTTGAAGGGGCTCGAGGAGGGAGTGGAGGGAGAGGTGTGAGCGAAGCTAATTTGCAACGGAAGGGCAGTTTGGAAATGGGACAGTAGTTAGCAAGGTTAGAGGGAGCGAAGGTGGTTTATTTGAGGAGGGGAGTGATGACAGCAGTTTTAAGGGAATGGTTATATCAGCCAGCAGGGGGCAGAGGAGGACCAGGAGCTGAGTGACTGGGAGCTGGGTGGGGAGGGGGTCGAGGAAGCAGGGGGTGGGCTTGGTGATAATGGTTGAGAGGGAGAAAGGAGAAACGGGAAAAGTGTCGGGGTAGTGGGGGGGTGGGGGCAGTGGTAGGAGCTGTGGCAGGAGAGGGTATATGGAAGGCAAGGGAAGGGCTAAGAGGCACAGATGGGGTGGAGGGGGCAGGCAGCCAGGCTGATGTTATCCAGCTTGGATATGAAGAAGGCCAGGACCTCTTCACACTTGGCTTTCGATGTAAGGATCGAAGATTGAGAGGGTGGGGTGGAGAACAGCACTTCAGGGTTATTTTTTCTAGAATGGCCTGAGAAAGGAAGTGAAGAGAAATGTGGAGTGTGTAACAATGTGTTTACGTCTTTTTAAAATAAAACCAAGTGGATAAATTATAAAAGTTTAATGAGCATCTTTATTTGAAAACCTGAAATAAAGTGTTAATTCAGTCACACTTGGGAACACAGTGCAATTGTCTACATGTCTAACATTTCTTAGACCCAACTTATTGCTCTGTTACCTGCAATAATTTATTTTAATCACCTGTTTAAAATAGATGTTGAGCAGGCAGATTCAGTGCTGTCCTGTGTTTGTGTGATGGACAGCCGCATATTTGGGTAAGAATGTTGAGCTCTAGGTAAGGGAGCACTGAGGGTGTGGCTGTGCGTTCACTTACACTGTCTCTGTGCAGCCACTGTTTGCCTCGACCAGTCCTGCTTATTTAACAATATGTTTTTCTTCAACAACACTTGACTTCTCATTTTTCAGATAATAAAATACAAGCGTAACAACAAGAAGATTATATTTGTATAGCGCCTTTCACATCCAACAAAACTAACCACAGAAAGTAAACCAAACCAAACTCCAATAAACGTAGCTTAAAATTATTTTTTGGGAAAACTTTGAATCTTGTGTTTCAAGCTCAAACATATAGTGTGTGATTTCAGCACAAGTTGACACTACAATTTGATTCCTTTCCATAGTTACCGAAAATAAATTTGGGATGAAAGAAACTCAATTTTTGCTTTCATAAAAACTAGATATTGTGAGGTGCCCCTGGAAGTTGTGATGTGAGAGGGTGAGAGGGTGTGATGTGATGTGAGAGGGTGAGAGGGTGTTGTGTGATGTGAGAGGGTGAAAGCGTGTGGTGTGATGTGAGAGGGTGTTGTGTGATGTGAGAGGGTGAAAGGGTGTGGTGTGATGTGAGAGGGTGAGATGTGAGAGGGTGAGAGGGTGTGATGTGATGTGAGAGGGTGAGAGGGTGTGATGTGAGAGGGTGAGAGGGTGTGATGTGATGTGAGAGGGTGTGATGTGAGAGGGTGAGAGGGTGTGATGTGATGTGAGAGGGTGAGAGAGGGTGTGGTGTGATGTGAGAGGGTGAGAGAGGGTGTGGTGTGATGTGAGAGGGTGAGAGAGGGTGTGGTGTGATGTGAGAGGGTGAGAGAGGGTGTGGTGTGATGTGAGAGGGTGAGAGAGGGTGTGATGTGAAAGGGTGAGAGGGTGTGATGTGAGAGGGTGTGAGAGGTCTCGGTTGGTGGTAGTCAGTCAAGGCCGAACTCGATGTCCTCACTATCAAGAGAGTCCGGGACTGAGGAAGTGCCGCCCTCTGCCAGCCACCGCCCTCTGCCAGCTACAACACAAACAATAGTTTAGATTTTCCTCAGGAACGGCAGAAGACAAAAAAAGTAATTGTTCAGAGTCACCTGTGCATCAATTATTTGTTCCCATGACACTATATCACGGAATTGTTGGATAGGACACTGAGAGAAATTCCTTTTCCCTCGGTTTTACACTAGTGCTGTAATGTTCACACTCACATTCAATGATTGTCTCCTGTGCTTTGAAGCACTTTGGGACGCTTCCCAGAGTGAAGGGTGCTATATAAATGCAAGTTGCTGTGCTGTATATTTTACTAAGCTATAATAAAGAGTCATCCTAATAATAATATTCCTTGCATTTGTTACAACGCCTTATCAAGTCTTCGAGACGTCTCAAAGTGCTTCACAGAATATACTATAAGTGAATTGACTGTATATTTTGTTGGCGAAATACGCAGCCAATTGCGCACAGCAGCGTTCCCACAAACAGTCGTGGATTGAGTGAACAAATTATTTTTATTTATTTTTAAGGAATTATTACTTCTGGAAAAGCGATTTCAATCAACTAACAACTGGGTTCCTACTTACTGCTAGGGAAACAGAGGTGTGTGGAGTCAGGAAACTTACCCAACGTTTTGCCCTGCCGGGAATCAAACCCAGGTCTCTCACTTGAGAGGCGAGTGCTTGCAATACACCCAGAGAATAAACACGTGAAGTGAAATTAATTGGTAAATCTGAGGGATAGACCGGGGAGGTTGAGGAGGTCAAAGCCGCAGGAGAGAAGATGTTGGCACATCCTCGGTTTCGGGATTGACCCACATCTGTCCTTGCTTCCCCACATCCAGTCCCTGATCAGGACCACCTTCCTCCGTCTCTGCCACATTGCCCACCTCTGACCGAACTTCACCTCAGACAAAGTCAAAACAGTCTGTGCATTCGTGGGGTAGGGGGGAGGGGTAGGGGGAGGTGTGGGGTAGGGGGAGGGGTAGGAGGGAGGGGTGGGGTAGGGGGGAGGGGTGGGCTAGGGGGGAGGGGTGGGGTAAAAGGGAGGGGTGGGGTAGGGGGAGGGGTGGGGTAGGGGTGGGCTAGGGGAGAAGGGTGGGGTAGAGGGGAGGGGTGGGCTAGGGGGGAGGGGTGGGCTAGGGGGGAGGGGTGGGCTAGGGGGGAGGGGTGGGCTAGGGGGGAGGGGTGGGCTAGGGGGGAGGGAAGGCAGAGACGGGGGTTGGGAGACCAAAGGCACGGTCGAAGGGGAGGGTCTTGAGACCGGCCTTGAAGGAGGTGAGGGAGGAAGCGAGGCCAAGGGACTGTGGGATGGAGTTCCGGAGTGTGGGGGAAGAGAGGCTGAAAGCCCGGCCACCGATAGTAGGGCGGGTCGGGCGGGAGACATGGTGCAGCCGGAGCTGAACGGAGGGAGTGGGCAGGTTGGTAGGGAGTCAGCAGGTCAGAGGGTAGGAGGGGGCAATGCCATGGATGGCCTTAGGTGAGGACGAGGATCTTGAACTCGATCCTCTGGGGGATGGGGAGCCAGTGGGGTCGGGCGAGGGTGGGAGTGATGGGGTCGGGCGAGGGTGGGAGTGATGGGGTCGGGCGAGGGTGGGAGTGATGAGGTCGGGCGAGGGTGGGAGTGATGGGGTCACTGGTGCGTGAGAGTACATGAGCTGCAGAGGTTTGGATGATCTGCAGTTTGTGAAGGGAAGAGTTGTGAAGCCGATGAGGAGGGAGTTCCCGTAATCAAGCCTTGAGGTGACGAAGGTGTGGGTGGGGGTTTGGGGGCTGAGGGGTGAGGCAGTGACGGAGTCTGGCAATGTTGCGGAGGTGGTGGTAGGCAGTGCCGGTCATGGCGCGGATGTGGGGGAGAAAGGACAGTTCAGGGTCAAACAAGACCCCCAGGTTCCTGACTGGCTCAGTGAGGTTGAGGGTGCAGCTGTGGAGGCTGATGCTGCCAACGCCCGAGGTGCGGAGGCGCTGGCGCGAACCAATCAGAAGGGCCTCGGTCTTGCTGATGTTGAGTTGGAGAAAGTTGTCCCTCGTCCAGGACTTGATGTCGGACAGGCAGTCGGTCAGGACACCAGTAATCCTGGAGTTCAGGGTGAAGGCAGAGAGAGAGTTGGGTATCATCCACATACACGTGGAAATTTACCCCATGTCTGCGGATGATGTCACCACAGGGGGAGCATGTAGAGGGTGAGGAGGAGGGGACCAAGGACAGAGCCCTGAGGAACACCGCACGGGACGGTGCGGGGGCTGGAGGAAGAGCCGTTTGCCGTGACTAAGTGGAGGCGGTGTGAAAGATAGGACCTGAACCAGTCAAGGACAGAACCTTGAAGGTTGAGGTGGGAGGAGAGGCGGTGGAGGAAAATTGAGTGGTCCACGGTGTCAAAGGTGGCAGAGAGGTCGAGGAGGACGAGGAGGCAGAGGGAGCCCGGGTCACACATGGTCAGGATGTTGTTTGTGACCTTGACCAGAGCAGTTTCCGTGCTGTGGGCAACACAGAAACCTGGTTGGAGGGGCTCATGGAGGGAGTGAGAGGAAAGAGTGAAGCTGGGAGGCAATGGCTCTCTCAAGGACCTTGGATAGGAAGGGGAGGTTTGAGATGGGCCGGTAGCTGGGTAGCTGTGATGGGTCGAGGGAAGGTTTCTTCAAGGTGGGGGTAATAGTGGCTGTTTTGAGGGGGGAAGGATCAGTGCCAGATGACAGAGAGGGGTTAATGATGTCGGCGAGTAGTGGGGCAAGGAGGTGGAGCTGGGAATTAAGGACAACCAGCTGCCTCCGCTCACCTGGCTCCAGCCTTCTGCTTGTCCCTCGTGCCCTCCGTTCCACCATCAGTGGCTGCGCTTTCAACCCCGATGCCCCAAAACTCTGGAACACTCTTCCCCTATCTTTTCACCTTTCCCCTTCCTTCCCCATCTTCACGCCATGCCTCAAGACCTTCCTATTTGACTGTGCCTCACCGCAGCTCGGTGTCATGCTCCACTACTGTCAAGCATTCTGGAACACTACCTTGCTTGTCCAGCTAGGACCACCTTACCCGTTAGGGCTTTGGCTTGCAGGATTAAACAGGAGCCGAGTGGGATGACTCCCTGACCCACGTAACTAATCCCCAGGTGAACAGCACCATGTCGTCAGCAAACGGAAGTGCCTCAATCCTCTCAGGAGGAACAGGATGATGAGTCTGTCACAGGTCTTGGAGCTGGAATACACATTCCAAATAAAATCCAAGATTTACCCATGTATTCCCATGGCTTCCAGTTTCGTGAGGCGCACCACAAGGTCAAAAGCCTTGCAAAAATTGATGAAAATGTAGGTGACATTACTCAAGTTTATGACTTGGTGACATGTTTATAATCCAAGCTCACATTATTAAAGCTCTCATGTGGAGGCTCCTCACACGCGCTCTTACCCAGGTTTATCCTGTCGGGAGCTGACAGGGTGGATGCTTCCTCTATCAGTATCTTTGTCGGTTTATCAACTTCATCCTTCCTGGAGCACTGCAGAGTTTGTGAATCGCTGTGTAGGGGTATTGTCAATGTCTTCGCTTCACTGCTTTGGGCCTCTCCTAGTTTGGGGTTGATGTCCTGTGTCGCCACCTCCTGTCTGGCCGCCGTGTTTGCTTTGTGATGCCAACATGGCCCTTGCTGATGACCAGAGTGTTGGGATTGCTTTACTTCTCGCTCGGGCTGTGTGTCCTCACAGTCACTGACAGCACTTGCTGCTGAGATTATTTCAATCTTTGGCCGATACACCATCTGAAAGATGGAATGTTTCATGTTCTTGGATTTTACAGTTTTCTGACACAAATAATCTGATCACAAGGGCCTGAATATACTGTCAGGCCAGCTCACTCGCTCTTGCTCTCACTTCTGCGTAAGCAGGTTGTGGTTCATGCCCCATGTTGAGATTTTGAGCTTAGTCGAAGCTGACACTGCAGTGCAGTGATAGGGGAGCGATGCATTAAAGTGAATGCTGCCATCCTTCGAATGAGACTTAAACCGCCCTGTTACGGAATCATAGAATCAAAGAATTATACAACACAGAAGGAGGCCATTCGGCCCATCGTGTCCATGATGGCTCTTTGAAAGAGCTTCCAAATCAACCCCACTCCTCGTTCTCTCCTCATAGCTTTGCAAATTTGTCCTCCTCAAATATCTATCCACTTCTCTCTTGAAAGTTGTTGCTAAATCGTCTTCCACCACTCTTTCAGGCAACGCATGCCAGATCCAACAACTTGCTGTGTGAAAAAATTTCTCCCCATCTATCTGATTCTTTTGACAATTATCTTAAATCTGTTTCCTCTGGTTACTGACCCACCTGCCAGTGGAAAGTTTCTCCTTATCTATTCTATCAAAACCCCTCATAATTTTGAACACCTGTATTAAATCTCCCCTTAACCTTCTCTGCTCGAAGGAGAACAAACACAGCTTCTCTAGTCTCTCCACATAACTGAAGTCTCTCATCCCTGGTACCATTCTGGTAAATTTCTGCACCTCTCCAAGGCCTTGGTGTCCTTCCTAAAGTGTGGTGCCCAGAACTGAACATAGTCGCTAGTTGAGGCCTAACCAGTAAAGGTTCATCATAACTTCCTGACTTTTGTATTACACACCCCTGTTCAGGCAGATGTTAGAGATCCTGTGGCACTATTCGAAAAGAGAAGGTCCTGGCCAACAATTCACCAATAAAATTGGCTGTTAGTGCCATGCTGCTGTCCACAATTTGGCTGCTATGTTTCTCCACAAAAACACAATAATAATAATAATCCTTGCATTTGATATAGTGCTTTTCACGTCGGGAGGACGTCCCAAAGCGCTTCGCAGAACACTCTGTAAAGTGAATTGTCTGTATATTTGGGGCGAACATGGCAGCCAATTGCGCACAGCAATGTCCCACAGACAGCCGTAGATTGAAAGTGACCGATTTATTATTGTTTTGTTTTGGAGGGATTATTATTAGGCTCTGTGTGGAGTAAGGAAACGTGCCCAAGGTTTCGTCCTGACCTGCCTGGGATTGAACTCAGGTCTCTCGCTTACAAAGCGAGTGCTCTAACCACTGAGCTACAGGACTTCACAAATCAATTCTGCTTTGAGACCTTTGAACAAGCTGATAAGATGCTATATGAAATACAATTATTATTATTCCTTGATTTCAGTTCCTTTGGTTAATAGAAGAGGAATTCTCTGCCCTGTGCAGCTACCAGGATAAACACTGACCCACCTGCCTAGCCAGCATTCTCCACCAAAATTAATCATTCACTTCATGGCTGTTTGTCCAAAGGATGACGCCTTCAACAACATAGCACTGCCCCAGCATTGACTGTGAGTTCAAAATCCTGATGTAGGGTTTTATTCCACAACCTTATGACTCAGAGATGACAGTGAGCCTGTGAGCCGGGCTGATTCCTGCAGCTAACAAAAGGCAAAATACATCATCTGCTGGAAATCTGAAGTAAAACAGAAGTGGCTGGGAACCCTCAGCAGGTCAGGCAGCATCTATGGAGAGACGAAAGTGAATTAATGTTTCAGTTCGATGACCTGAATTGTTCCCAGGGACCTTTGGTCATCAAATACAAGGATTATTATTATTATCGACCTGAAACGTTAACTTGCTTTCCTCTCTCCATAGATGTTGCCTGACCTGCTGAGGGTTCCCAGCAACTTCTGTTTCTATCTTTAATACCTGCAGCTCACTGATGAAAAATGTTAATTTGTATATTTTGGTGGTAAGAATGAAATGGCATGGTAAATAGTGTTAAATGTTAAATAGAGGAGGGATCTGGTATGCAGGTTGTGAAGGGCTGAATGGTTGTATCTCTGCTGTAACATACACAATTATCAGTTCAAAGGGTTAAAGCACAATATGAAAGCTCGCTCTGTCACTCACATTAAATGGAGTGTCAGCGTCAGTGTTATTCCAACCACAGATTGAAGGGAGTGAAGTTACGGAATCGCATGTGAATAGCTGCTGGCCCTCATCAGCTGCTGAGAAACCTGTAACATCTTCCAAGTCGGGCAGATCCTTTAACAAAGGCAGAAAGAATTACAAACACCTTAAACATGTCAACAATCCACATCGTCAATACCTTAAGGGGAAGGGGTTAGGGTAGGGATTTGTGTCCGAGCTGTGAGCTGGGAGATGGTGGCACTGCTCTCACGCTGAACTGTGCTGCTCGCTGGGTAGCTCACAGACCTCTATGACGGGGTAAACCCTGTCACTGTCTTTTATGGTGTTGGTGCTCAACCTGCATGTAAAGGGAGTTAACAAGGCTGGCCTCCAATCAGTATAAAGCTGGGGGCTGGGAGAGTGAGGGAAGTCGCATGACCTACACCCTCCATCACACGATGTCAGGAGTGGGATCAGCTTCGGCTACGGATGGGCAACTTTTGTCCTTTGTGACCTGTGACTTGCACAGAGAGAAACACAGAGCTCACTATACAGCCAGACCAAGGTTCCAAAGAGGACATTGGAGACCAAATCGTGTGAGAACAATTCATTGAAGTGCTGCCCCCAGAGGCCAAACAAAGAATATACAGACATCATGTCCAGGTTTGGATGAAGCAACAACAAATGACATGTGTACAGCGCTCTCCCCATCGGCCTGATCAACCCCACTCCCCCGCTCTCTCTCTCCCCATAGCCCTGATCAACCCTACCCCCCTACTCTCTCCCCATAGGCCTTATCAACCCCACTCCCCCGCTCTCTCCCCATAGCCCTGATCAACCCCACTCCCCCGCGCTCTCCCCATAGCCCTGATCAACCCCACTCCCCCATTCTCTCCCCATAGCCCTGATCAACCCCACTCCCCCATTCTCTCCCCATAGCCCTGATCAACCCCACTCCCCCGCGCTCTCCCCATAGCCCTGCAAACTTGTCCTCCCCCAATAATTATCTACTTCTCTCTTACAAGTTGTTATGGAATCGGTTCCCACCGGCCTTTCAGGCAATGCATTCCAGATCCCAACAACTCTCTGTGTGAAAACATTTCTCTTCACCTCCCCTCTGTTTCTTTTAAAAACTATTTTAAATTGTTGCCCTCGGGTTACCGACCCACCCGCCAGTGGGAACAGTTTCTCCTTGTTCACCCTATCGAATCCCTTCCTAATTTTGAAAACTTCTATTAAGTCTCCTCTTAACCTTCTTTGCTCCAAGGAGAATAATCCCAGCTTCTCTAGTCTCTGCTGATAACTGAAGATAAATGGTACAGTTTTAAAGGGAGTGCAGGAGAAGAGAGACCTGGTGGTTCACATACATTTATCTTTGAAGGTGACAGGACAGGTTGATAGAGCTGTTAAAGAAGCATATTGGATCCTCAGCTTTATAAATAGAGGCATAGAGCACAAAAGCAAGGAAGTTATGTTGAACCTTTACAAATCACTGGTTAGGCCTCAGCTGGAGTATTGTGTCCAATTCTGGGAACCAAATTTCAGGAAGGATATCAGGGCCTTAGAGAGGGTGCAGAGGAGATTTACTAGAATGGTACCAGGGATGAGGGACTTTGGTTATGTGGTGAGATTAAGGAGGCTGGGATTATTCTCCTTAGAGCAGAGAAGGTTGAGGGGAGATTTAATAGAGGTGTTCAAAATTATCAGAAGTTTTGATAGAATAGTTAGGGAGAAACTATTTTCTCTGGTGGATGGGTTGATAACCAGAGGCCACAGATTTAAGATAATTGCAAAAGAACCAGAGGGGACACAAGGAGAATTTTTTCACACAGAGAGTTGTTATGGTATGGAATTCACTATCTGGAAGAGTCGATGGAAACAGATTCCATAATAGGTTTTAAAAGGGAATTGAATAAGTACTTAAAAAGGAAAAAATTCCGGGAGTATGACTAGTTGGCAGCTCTTTCAAAGAGACAGGACAGGTACGATGGGCCGAATGGCCTCCTTCTGTGCTGTAAGATTCTATGATTCTATGTCCATTTATCCTCATTTGAACTGTCCTTGAGTAATGCCTCCCAGTATCTCAGCTCAGCCCTCAGACTCCTTAAGTTTTGCTCCCCGGAGTTTAGTAGTTTAACGGGTAGAAAACAGAGAGTAGGGATAAACGGGTCATTCTCGAATTGGCAGGATGTAACTAGTGGAGTGTCACAGGGATCAACAACAACAACAACAACAAGATTCCATTTATAAAGCGCCTTTCACGTCAGGAGGACGTCCCAAGGCGCTGCACAGTTGGGTCATGACCCGAGCAGGGGGAAATGGTCAGGGTGAGGGAAGGGAGGGAGCGAGGAGGGGGGAAATGGTCAGGGTGAGGGGAGGGAAGGGAGGGAGCGAGGAGGGGAAGAGAGTCGAGAGGGGAGCTGAAGGCACGGTCAAAGAGAAAGGTTTTGAGACCGGCCTTGAAGGAGGAAAGGGAGGAAGCGGCGAAGGCACTGGGGGATGGAGTTCCAGAGCCTGGGGGCTGAGAGGCTGAAGGCCCGACCACCGATGGTAGGGCGGTTGGGGCGGGGGACGTGGAGCAGACCAGAGCCAGAGGAACGGAGGGGAGGGTACGGGCAGGTAGGTAGGGGGATAGTAGGTTGGAGAGGTAGGAGGGAGCAAGGCCGTGAATGGCCTTGTAGGTGAGGATGAGGATCTTGAAATCAATCCTCTGGGGGATGGGGAGCCAGTGGAGGCGAGCGAGGGCGAGGGTGGGAGTGATGTGGTCCCGAAGCCTGGTGCGGGACAGTACACGAGCTGCAGAGTTCTGAATGACCTGCAGCTTGTGGAGGGAGGTGGCGGGAAGGCCGGCGAGGAGAGAGTTCCCATAGTCCAGCCTTGAGGTGACAAAGGCGTGGACCAGAGTTTCAGCAGCGTGAGGGGTGAGGTAGTGCCGTAGTCTGGCGATGTTCCGAAGGTGATGGAAGGCGGTGCCAGTTGTAGTGCGGATGTGAGGGAGAAAGGACAGCTCAGGGTCGAACAAATCAGTGCTTGGACCTCAGCTATTTACAATTTACAGCAATGATCTGGACGAGGACATTGAATGTAACGTATCTAAATTCACGGATGACACTAAACTCGGTGGGAGAGTGAGCTCTGAGGATGATGCAAAAAGATTGCAATGGGATATAGATAGGCTCGGGGAGTGGGCGAGTAGGTGGCAGATGGAATTTAATGTGGGGGAGTGTGTTATTCACACTCACCAAGGTATTATTCACCAAGGTAGAAAAAATAGAAAAACAGATTATTTTCTAGAGGGGGAGAGAGTAGATAGTGTTAGTGTTCAGAAGGATTTGGGTGTCATTGTACACCAGACTCATAAAGTTACTTTGCAGGTGCAGCAGCAACTAAGAAGGCGAACGGCAGTTAGCGTTCATTGTAAAAGGTTTAGAGTACAAGAGTAGGGAAGTCTTGCTGCAACTGTATAGGGCTTTGGTGAGACCGCACTGAGAGTATTGTCTGCAGTTTTGGTCTCCTATTTAAAAAAGGACATACTTGCCCTCGAGGGGGTGCAGTGTAGATTCACTCGGTTAGTGCCTGGGATGAGGGGACTGACCTATGAGGAGAGGCTGAATAAACTGGGGCTGTATTCTCTAGACTACAGAAGAATTAGGGGGGATCTTATTGAAACATATAAGATTCTTAAAGGGCGGACACAGAGGGACTGTTTCCCCGGTGGGAAAATCTATAACCAGGGGTCACAGTCTGAAAATTAAGGCTCAGCCTTTTAGAACAGAGTTGAGGAAACATTTCGTCACTCAGAGGGCAGTGAATTTATGGAATTCACTCCCCCAGAAGGCTGTAGATGTCAGTCCTTGAACATCTTCAAGGCTGAGACTGATAGATTTTTTAAAAAATAGAGGGATTAGGGGATATGGGGAGAGGGCAGGTAATTAGAGTTAGGTCTGAAGATCAGCCATGATCTTATCGAATGGCGGGGCAGGTGTCGAGGGGCCAAATGGCCGACTCCTGCTCCTAATTCTTATGTTCTTATTTATCTTATATTGTCTCACCTCATTCCTGGCCTCTCTTAATACTCCAAATGTGGCCAAATGAATAGTCGGGGTTCTAACATGATCCCTTTCTTTTATTGCTAACTTGGCTGAAGAACACTTTGCTGTTTCTTTTTATATTTTTGCTTCATTTTCCTCATGGTTCCTCTTTGCCTTCTGAATAGTCTGTTTAAACTCTTCCTTAAGTTTGCTGTATTCACTCCTGTTTTCCTCTCCGTTAGCTAATCTGTACTTTTGAAAAGATTCTTTTCTGAGCTGCAGTTTTCTCTTCCCTCCTTATTCATCCATGGAGTCCCATTCCTATTCATTTTATTTAGTTTCTTAGTGGAATATCTTTCTGGTGCTGAAAAGTCTTCCATTGTTGCGCTATATCTGTTTGTTAATTTTCAGCCCATCTGATTTCATCTCCAGGTGGGTCTGACAAGAGCCTGAGGGTCACATCTGGGGATCTGAACTCAACTGATTTAGAACACAGCCCAGTGTCCTGTTTGCCTGTTTATTGCTGCCTCACACTGTGTGACACAGTGAGTCACTAGTCAGCTAACACCGCGAGATCGCTCTCAGCTTCCCCCCTCGGCCAGTTCTATCCAATCCATGGAGGCCGGTGTTTCCTAGTCTCGGATCTCATATGAAGTACCTTGCATTTGTTTGTATTCCATTAAAACTTCAGAATGTGCGTTGGGGTAATTGTTGGATTTTTACCAGTTAAAGCCACATAAGAACACACCACCGTTAGGCCTTTGGATTGTGGGATCAACAGGAGCTGAGTTATTGGCCTCACTTAAAAATCTGGTCTAAACAAGATTTTGTACAAATTCAACATCACCTCCTCACTTTTATCTTATATTCCTCTAGATATAAAGCCCTTAAATCCCAATGGCCTTTTTTTNACAGCCCTATCTACCTGTGGAGTAGTAGGAATCCCTGACTAGTCTAATGCTAACTAGTCTACTGATGAACCAGCTTGGCTAGTCTGTCATC
Organism: Callorhinchus milii; assembly: GCF_018977255.1. Taxonomy (NCBI): domain Eukaryota; kingdom Metazoa; phylum Chordata; class Chondrichthyes; order Chimaeriformes; family Callorhinchidae; genus Callorhinchus; species Callorhinchus milii. Next base: position 18,092,853 of record NW_024704755.1, on the reverse strand, counting down.
AGCAATGCCTGGAGTACTGTGAACCCACCTGGCTCAGGAACCAGAGTAATGACCTTCACAGAGATTCCAACATTTAATTGCCAGGTGTGACTATGGAGACCCCACTTACCTCCCCAGCCCCCAAGGAGGATACTCACGGAGGCCTGAAGGCAGCCTTATTTGGTAACTTCCACATGTATGCGGATGACACCCAACTCTACCTTTCCTCTTCTACCCTCAACTCCACGACCCCCGATGTCCTGACAGCTGTCTGTCCGACATCGAGTCCTGGACGAGAGACAACTTTCTTCAGCTCAACGTGCGAAAAACCGAGGCCCTCCTGATTGGCTCACGTCAGCGCCTCCGCACCTCAGGCACCGACACCATCAGCTCCGCACTCTCCACCTCTTAAAGCCAGTCAGGAACCTCGGGGTTCTGTTCGACCCTGAGCTGTCCTTTCTCCCTCATATCCGCGCCACAACTGGCACCGCCTTCCATCACCTCCGGAACATCACCAGACTACGGCACTACCTCACCCCTCACGCGGCTGAAACTCTGGTCCACGCCTTTATCACCTCAAGGCCGGACTATGAGAACTCTCTCCTCGTCAGCCTTCCCGGCCCTCCCTCCACACTGCAGGTCATTCAGAACTCTGCAGCTCGTGTACTGTCCCGCACCAGACACCGCGACCACATCACTCCCACCCTCGCCCTCACCCTCGCTCGCCTCCACTGGCTCCCCATCCCCCAGAGGATCGATTTCAAGATCCTCATCCTCACCTACAAGGCCATTCGCGGCATTGCTCCCTCCTACCTCTCCGACCTACTATCCCCCTACTTACCTGCCCGTATCCTCCGTTCCTCTGGCTCCGGTCTGCTCCACATCCCCCGCCCCAACCGCCCTACCATCGGTGGCCGGGCCTTCAGCCTCTCAGCCCCGAGGCTCTGGAACTCTATCCCCAGTGCCTTCGCCACTTCCTCCCTTTCCTCCTTCAAGGCCAGTCTCAAGACCTTTCTCTTTGACCGTGCCTTCAGCTCCCCTCTCGACTCTCTACCCCCTCATCGCTCCCTCCCTTCCCTCCCCTCACCCTGACCACTTCCCTCTTCCTCGACCCCTCCCTTCCCTCCCCTCACCCTGACCATTTCCACCCCTGCTCGGGTCCTAACCCAACTGTACAGCGCCTTGGGACGTCCTCCCGACGTGAAAGGCGCTCTATAAATGGAATCTTGTTGTTGTTGTTCTTGCCCTTGACTCAGAAGGTTGGATGTTTAAGACCCATATTGGGATCTTGAGCTCCCACAATCCAGTCTGTCAGTTCAGTGCTCAGTGCAGGGAAATCTCATTGCCGGAGATCCCATCCTTCAGATGAGGCATCTCTTCACTATCTATATGCTCCCGTTCACCAATGTCATCTGCAGATGACATGTATACAGAGGATACCCAGCTCTATCTGTCAGCTTCCAGCCTGGACTCCAAGACCTCTGCTATGCTGACTGATCGTCTGTTGGACAAGTCCTACGAGTAACAGTTTTCTTCAGCTGAACTCAACAACCTCTGGCGCTGACAGCATCACAGGATGCACACTCCACCAGTATGTAACCTCTGTTAACTATCTCCAAACTATCATTTAAGCCTCACATCAGTGCTCTAACCCACTCAGCTTTCCCTCAACTACATCTGACACTACCTCTCTCCTCCAGGACCCTCATCCATGCATGCATTATGTGTGTGTTTGTGTGTCTGTAATTTTATTGTTGTTGTTATATGTACTCGGTCGGCCGAGTGTCTCGACACATATGGAAACACATCACCATTGCATAAGAGTCTCCAAACCAAACTGATATCCCACCTACATATGGAAATCCCAGAGATAGATTGTTGGAATGGAATGCGCTCTCTCTCCGTAATTCTGGAAAGTATTAGGCACAGGTTGGCAAGGGCCAAGACTTGGGAACCTCAGAATGTGAGACACTGCTGGAGTCTAACCAGCTAAACCCACACAGCTTGCCATTGATATCACTGTCTGGCAAGCTTTCCCGCTGCTTGTCCTGCTAGGACCACATTAGGGCTTGGCTTAAAGGGTTAATAGGAGCTGAGTGTGAGGATTCCCTGCCCCAGTGACTGGTCTGTCTTTTATTTAAGGTTAATTATTTGTGTCTAGAGCCTTGATATTAATTTACTGATCCCACAAATAATTCCAATAATTCTGTGATGTACAATAACTATTTAATCTGTAATAAATTCATCAATCAATCCAACAAACTAATTAGTTACATTCAATATGTAAAGAAAGGTGAAGTTAGTATGAAGTACTCACATCAATGAACAGCTTCTCTTTCTTCAAATAAATGGTCTCTATGGTATCCGCTCTCTCCAGTTCAGTCACCAGCACCCCTTCTGTGGTAGGTACTTCTGAAGATGTCTCTATCACAGAAGATCAAATGGTATTTAGGTCTGGAGTACAAAGCTGGTATCAGGCACATAAACCCGCATGTTGGCCAGCAATTCTTGCTGTGGTTTCTCCCTAGCACCTGTTCCAATTGCCACACCCATTAACATTCCTCCTTATCAAACCTGTGAAAGCAACCACCTTTATTCAGCAACCACTGACTAACTGTCACGGTTACCCTATGCTTGCAGTCCATAGTAATGTGTAAATAATATATATACTATACAATATTATTTAAGCGAAATGGGGAGGCCTGTCCCTTTAAATGGATTGTTGCAAAAGCTGTTTGCAAGAGACTTAGTGAACAACATACATGAGGTTCCCGAAGTGCCATCATGTATAAGCCCCGGGCTGTTTGACTGACAGTCAGTTAACAAGCACCCTGGAGAGTGGAATAACATGTGACTCCTTGCGTGGGAAATAGCCCTCAGTCACATCATACGGTGGGGGGAGCCACACGCCTGTATAAAACAATGCTGGGCTCCTTGTGGTCGTCCTCCGGTACGTGCTGACGTGTGCAGGACCACTGGACAGTCAGGGCTGGTTTATATCTATTTTACTAATGTTGTATTGTGCCACAAGTTGATATAGGTATGTAAGATAGTTATCGTTGTTTATCTTAAAATGTTGAATTCCTTATATGCCAGGTAGCCTAGGGTTACTAGATCTTAATAAAGAGCTGTTGTTTTTACTGAATGTATTCTCTCTGTTAAATAAAGCAGCCAGTTAGCGCTGTCAGTGCACTCACTCCCAATTCAGGGGCAGTTCTAAGTGAATGTAATGTGTTACCGACGTCTGCGTCTGGTGTAGCCTCGCAGGGCCATGTTGAGCTGCCCACATGATGCCCACAGATTCCCCCACTTACAGTGCGGTTGGTAAAGGTGCTCGGAGTCTACACACGGACCTACAGAAATGTTTGGATTCAGTGAATGAACTAATGAACCCTTAGAGGCCACCCTTACATAAAGGCCACTTTGTCCATTCCCGAGCGGTTGCTGAAAACAGGTTTGACTGTGTCTGTACGTGTGGAGCACTCTTGCCTCTGAGTCAGAAGTTTGTGGGTTCAAGCCCCATATCGGAAATTTGAACACACAGTCCAAGCTGACACTCCAGTGTAGAGCTGGGGTGTGCCGCTTTGTTGGAGGTACTGTCCTTCAGATTAAACATTAAACCAAGGGCACGAAGAGGGAAGGGTGAATTAGACGTCATGTATGGGCAGTGAATTATAAGGCTCAACAAGTCTTTTGTGTGAAGTCTACAAGAGGTTTACAACAACAGACAGGCTTACTCAAGTAATGGGGTAATCAGTTTAGAGCGGGTGAGTATGCGGGCGGTAGAGTTTTGGATCATCTGAATTTTTGTGGATGATGGAGCTGGGGAGACTGACGAGGAGGGCACTGAATGGTTGAAGCGAGAGGTGACGAACATATGGACGAGTGTTTCTGTTGCGTCTGGGGTAAGGTACGGTCAGAGACGGGCAGTGTGGCGGAGGTGGAGGAAGGCAATGCTGGTCAGGGACCGGATGTGGGGGAAGATATGCAACTTATTGTTGGCGTTGACAATTCAGCACTACCCCAGCTATAAGCTCTATGACTCAGCCTGAGCTCTATTGTAATAATAATAATCCTTGCATTTGATATATTGTAGGTGGAGTAACTGAATGACATGTTCTGCAAACTTCACTGAGAAAACCAAACAATGATGAGGTGATACCCCTCACACTGACCTCGAGGTACCCTGCTGCCCAGTGCGATTTGCTCCATGTTGCATTCAAGGTCAAAGGATGAGCAAGTCCACTCTTTGGCTTGTCTCTCGCTCTGTACTGGAACACCCAGACACTGAACATCTTTCTCTCCAGCAGAAAAGCCTGTCTGGTCCTTTTCAATCTCCTGTTGCTGATCTTTAAGGAATTCGTCATGGATGTCCATTACATCATTTACAAATTTCTGTATCTTTATCCGAGTCTCTGTATCTGTAGCAATCCTGGGCTCAGGATTCCCTAAGGCAAGTACTTCACCTAGAATTACAAACAGGTAAAACTTCATCTGTTATTTTACATCAATTAAAGTCAAAACACCATGAACAGGTGTCAGCCTGGCTCAGTTGATCGCAGTCTTGTCTCGTCAATGTGAGATTGCCTCACACCCTGACATGGCCTCAGGCCCAATGCTGCAGAAACCACATCCAGGATTTGTTCAACTCCAACCTCAGTTTCCTCAATGTCCTCCTTACTGATCAGAGGTGCTGTCCTTCAGAAGAGACACTAAACCGTACTCCCATTTACTTTGTGGAGTCCTGTAGCTCAGTGGTTAGAGCACTCGCTTTGCAAGTGAGACACCTGAGTTCAATTCCAGGCAGAGGGCAAAACCTTGGGCAAGTTTCCTTACTCCACACAGAGCCTAATAATAATCCTCCAAAACCAAAAACGATAATAAATTGGTCATTTTCAATCCACGACTGTTTGTGGGACATTGCTGTGCGCAATTGGCTGCCGCGTTCGCCCACAAATATACAGTCAATTCACTTTACAGTGTGTTCTGTGAAGCGCTTTGGGACATCCTCCCGACGTGAAAAGCGCTATATCAAATGCAAGGATTATTATTATTATTATTATATACTAACTATTCTGTGTCACTATTTGAAAAGAGAAGGGAGTTCCATGGACAACAATTCCCAGATAAACAACAACAACTTGGATTTATATAGCACCCCCCCACGCCGGACAGCGTCTCAGAGCTTTACAGCAACGGATCCTGGGACCGAGCCGGGGTGGGAGGGGAAGGTGATCAAAGGCGCGGTCGAAAAGAAAGGTCTTCAGCAGAGACCTGAAATGGTCATTTGTTTCATGGAACATATCTGTGCACCAATTGATAGATTTTTGATAAGTTTATAGAATTTGTTAAGTCAGGATATTAAGGGACATGGGGAGAAAGCGGGAAATTGGAATTGAAAGGATTAGTTGAGGTACAGATCAGCCATGATCTAATACAGGCTCGAAGAGCTGAATGGCCAACTCCTGTTCCTATGTTTCCTATGTTCCTATTCCTATGACTGCTGCATTCATCTAAAAAAACAATCACTTTACAGTGAAAATCCTGTGAAGCATTTTGAGACATGCTCCCAATGTAAAACCAGCTGAATCCAATGCAGGGATTATTCCAACACAGGAGCAAACTTCATCTCCATCGGGGCACACTTGCCAGTTAGCCTTATGTCCGTCTGTTGTGGATAAACTTTTAGAAGCAATAATAAGGGGGCAGGTGAGATCAAGTAGGCACAAGTTAATGAAGTACAGTTAGCATGAGTTTAGCAGATGTTTTTTGGCAGATTTAATATAGTTCTCTTTTTTGGTCAGCTGGATGTCTGACACATGCAGAAACATGCGACAATCCTTAAGAGTATCCAAACCAAACATGCAGTTCCATGCAACCCCATGGATTGTAATGGACCACACATTCTCTCGCTCAGAGGAAAGCATCCAGCATTCAAAATTATGAGGGGATTCGATAGGGTGAACAAGGAGAAACTATTCCCACTGGCGGGTGGGTCGGTAACCCGAGGACACCGATTTAAAATAGTTGTTAAAAGAAACACAGGAGAGGGGAGGAGAAATGTTTTCACACAGCGATTTGTTGGGATCTGGAATCATTGCCTGAAAGGCCGGTGGGAACCGATCCAATAACAGCTTTTAAGAGAGAAGTAGATAATTATTTGGGGAGGACAAGTTTGCAGGGGCTATGGGGAGAGAGCGGGGGAGTGGGGTTGATCAGGGCTATGGGGATAGCGCGGAGGAGTGGGGTTGATCAGGGCTAAGGGGAGAGAGCGGAGAGTGGTGTTGATCACGGCTGTGGGGAGAGAGCGGGGGGGTAGGGTTGATTTGGAAGCTCTTTTAAGAGCTGGCACAGACACGATGGGCCGAATGGCCTCCTCCTGTGCTGTATTAGGCTATTATTAGGCTCTGTGTCCTTTTCATGTTTTAAAAGGACGTTTCAAAGTGCTCAACACTGCCGGCTGTGCACCTGAGTTGAGGGTGGGAGCCGAGAAAGGTGGGATGGGGTGTGGGAAAAGATGACCGAAAGCTTGGTCAAAAAGTTAGCTTTTGATGCGCCTTGAAAGTGGGGCGGGTGCAAAATAGCGATGGTGGGGCAGATGGGGTGGGGGACATGAAACATTAACAATAATAAAATAATCCTTGCATTTGACACAGCACCTTATCATGTCTTTGAGACGTATCAAAGCGCTTCACAGAATATGATGTAAATATTTTGTGGGTGAAACGCAGCAGCCAATTGTGCAAAGCAATGTCCCACAACAGTCATAGATTGTGTAACCACATTTTTAAAAATGTTTTTAAAGGATTATTACCCCCGCAAAGTGATCCGCCAATTGACTAACAACCAAGTTCCTACTGACTGCTGGTAAACAGAGGGGTGTGGAGTAAGGAAACTTCCCCAAATTTTCTTCTTGCCGGGATTCAAACCCAGGTCCCTCACTTGCGAGGCAAGAGCTCTAACCAATGAGCTACAGGACTCCACAAGCTTGTGTTTGCTGCACAAAAGGAACGGCCGGGTCCGGAGATGACAGAGGTCGGGGAGGGGGTGGGGGGGAATGAAGGACGTAATGTCTCACTGGGGAAAGAGGGAGCTTTCTGAGAGAAAGCTGCACAGCACGTTACTCGGCCAGGGTGACTCCGATCTGTCCTGACAGTGAACAACTGAACACTGGCCTCACTTCTCTCTCTCTCTGTCTCTCTTCCCCCTCTCTCTCCCCCCACCCCCCACCTCTCTCTCCCGCCCACTCTCTCCCTCTCTCTCTCCCCCCTTCTCTCCCTCACCCTCTCTTCCTCCCCCTTTCTCTCCCCCACTCTCTCCCTCACCCCTTCCCTTCCTTCTCTCTCCATCTCTCCTCTCCCTACCCTCCTTGCCACTGTCTCTCCCCCCCCTCCTCTCGACCTCTTCTCCCTCTCTCCACGTCCCTCCCGCGCTCCCCCCCTCCCATCTCTCTTCCCTCCTCCCTCGCCCCCTCTTCCATCTCTCTCCTCCTCTTCCGTCTCTCCCCCACCTCTCTCTCCTCCCCTCCCTCCCCCTCCTCCCCCCCACCCCCTCCTTTTCCTTCCGTACCACCTGAGTACATTATAGCCAGGAATGTTAAGCCCTTGTTTGAGCCAAGTCTCTGTTATTGTCACTATGTGGCACTTGTGCATGAGGCTCACTAACCTTATATGTCACACTTCATGCATTTACACACATTCACTCCAAACCTTGCTTTATCTTTTTTGCTTGTTTCCCCTTGTCTGAAGCCCTCCCTCCTGCACCATTTCTCCAGCTACACATTAACCTGCTTTATCATGCTGTTCATACATACTCATTAGCAGGTGGCACTGGGAGTAATCCAGAGATTACCACCTTTGAGGTCCTGTCACAAGTTTGATCAACATTGGGACCTTGTTGTCCTCGAAGAGGGATGAGCATGACCAGAGTGCTCTTCATGCTTCCGATTTTGACGAGTTTCAATCTCCCATAAGGATGAATAGACAGTCAGAGACCCTCTGTGTGAGGCTATCCAGTGAGGTGCCCCAGCGCTCAGCATTGTGTAGCTTTTGGGGAATGTACCTGATCCCACAAGCCAGGGTGCAGATCCTCTAAAGAGTATCTTTGCCCAGACAAGGTTAGCCAAGCACCCTCTGACTGCCACCGGACAGAGCCACACCAAAGGGTAACTCACCATTCCACACATTTCCTGAAGAGAGAGAAAATGGATCCCTTCCTGGGAAAGGAAAAGACCAGCCTCAGATGTCTTACTCACCAAGGAACTGACATTCCAGGTGATGAAGGAGAGACCTGGTCTTTGAAAAATGTTTTCACGCTTCCACGGTGAGGAGTCTGCTGATGATCTGGTCAGTACAGTGTCCAGCTGGGCGCATGTACCACCCAGACTCACGTGCTACAGCCTGAAGCTTATCGGCAATACGAGCTTAATAATAATAATAATAATCCTTGCATTTGATATAGCACTTTTCATGTCAGGAGGACGTCCCAAAGCGCTTCACAGAACACACTGTAAAATGAATTGACTGTATATTTGTGGGCGAACGCGGCAGCCAATTGCGCACAGCAATGTCCCACAAACAGTCGTAGATTGAAAATGACCAATTTATTATTGTTTTTGGTTTTGGAGGGATTATTATTAGGCTCTGTGTGGAGTAAGGAAACTTGCCCAAGGTTTCGCCCTCTGCCTGGAATTGAACTCAGGTCTCTCGCTTGCAAAGCGAGTGCTCTAACCACTGAGCTACAGGACTCCACGAGTTTCCAAAACCCCCGAGCCCCCAACTCAAACCCTGCCTGGCCGGATAACGGCACCAACGGCGGGACATGAAGCATCAAAGACTGGGCTTTCAGCGTATCTGTTGCCAATCTCAACAACTCCCTTTAGCTCGCCCCCTTCCCGCGCCTCCTTCAAGGCAGACCTCGAGATTTAATTCAGGTATTCAAAATTATGGGCGGTTTTGTTAAGAGTAGATTGGGAGAAACTGTTTCCACTGGCAGGTGGATCAGTAACCAGAGGACACAGATTTAAGATAATTGGCAAACAGATTCAATAATAGCTTTCAAAAGGGAATTGGATAGGGACTTGAAAACAAAAAAATTACAAGACTGGGATAAGAGTGAGGGAATTGGGTAGCTCTTTGAAAGACCCAGCACAGACACGATGGGCTAAATGGCTTCCTTCTGTGCTGTAAGATTCTATGATTCTAAGTCCCAACTCAAGATCTTTTTCTTTGACCATGCTTTTCACTATCTTTTCCACTTCGCCCTCGCACCCTCTGCTCAGTTGCAAACCCCGGCTGTGCAGGTGCTACATAAACGCCAATTTATTTTGTATTCTATGATTCTAATAATAATCCTTGCATTTTATAAAGCGTTTTATTACATCTTTGAAACGTCTCAACACGCTTCACAGAACATACTGTAAAGTTAATTGACTATATCTTCTGGGTGAAACGCGGCAGCCAAATTGTTCCACAAACAGTCATAGATTGAAGTGACCAATTTATTATCATTATCTAGACTAGCTTCAGCAAAGATCACAAGGAGCCGAAGGCTGTGACTGTACGGTTACATCTTGAAAACTCTGAGTTACGCTGTCACTGAGAATGTGGAGATGTGGCTAAAGCCAACTTTATGGAATCAATTCAATATTCCAAATTAAATTAGTAATTAATAATCCTTGCATTTTGTATAGCGTCTGTCACAACAACAAATTGCAATTATATAGTACCCTAAGCATCAGGAGGACATCCCAAAGCGATGGAATAGTGAGGGTTTACACCCAAGCTGGGGGTTAGATTCAGTGAGTGGGGCCCAAAACGTGGTAGGAGGATAAGATAACTGAAGGCACACTCAAAGAGGAAGGTTTACAGATGGTCCTGCAAGGAGGTGAGAGAAGGGGCAAGGTAGAGGGGCTCCTGAATGGAGTTCCAGAAGGTGGAAGCCAAAAGGCTGAAGGCCCAACTGCTGATGGTTGAGCGGGCAGGGTTGGGGACGCAGAGCAGGTCAATGCCCGCAGAGCAGAGTTTGCAGGATTTGCAGCACCTGCGTGAGTTTGCAGGGTTTTAGGTTAAAGGAGATTACTGCTGTCTCCTCAGGTGAGAAGGCAGGAGCCAAGTAATGTCTCACAAAAGCCATGAAATTAATGACCAATTGTAGTTGGAGGATTGTTGGGGGAGAGAAACTTCTTTCTCTTTGAGTTGGGCCATGAAATCTTTTAACTTTCACCTGAATGGGAGTCCAGACCATGTGAGTTCAAGTTCCAACTTGGCTGAAGGGACTGAGGCGACAGGGTTTTAGCATAAGGTGTGCAAAATTAACATACTAACAATGGGTCAAAATGGGTGAGAGGTCGTGGAACATGTGATCAATTAATTATAGAGTCAATACAAAGAAAGAGCGCTGAAGGAAACGTACGATTGGATATGTTAATGAGGGATTGTAACATATTCACCAACCATTGAATGGTGAAAGATCGGGTATGTCAAATAACCGATTGTAAAAGCAAGACCAATGAGTGGATATACAATAACGGATTGTAAATGACTGACAAGAGATTGGTGGAAGGTATAGAGGGACTGGAATGAGAGTATAAAGATAGGGAGAACAAAGAACGAGGAGAAGGAAAAGATCGGAGCAGCACGAGTGAAGACTTGATGGAAGATCAAAAGCTTGAATAACCAGACAAGACAGATTTGAACCTCTGCTGAACGTCTCGTCCATTGCTTTGTTGTAATCCCTCCATGGTGTAACTTTATAGAACTAATAAAGTTTGACTTAACAGATTTTACCTAAACGGAATGCTGGGTGACCTCTTTGATATCTAACAAGGGGTTATAATAATAATAATAATCCTTGCATTTGATATAGTGCTTTTCACGTCTTCTCGACTTCTCAAAGTGCCTCACAGAATAGACGGTAAAGTGAATTGACCATATATTTGTGGGCGAAACGTGGCAGCCAGTTGCGCACAGCAGTGTCCCACAAACAGTCGTGGATTGAGAATGACCAATTTATTATTGTTTTGGAGGGATTATTATCAGGCGTGTGGAGTAAGGAAACTTTCCCAAGTTTTCGCCCAGCCTGGAATTGAACCTAGGTGTCTCGCTTGCAAGGCAAGTACTCTAACCACTGAGCTAAAGGACTCCTGCTGTAATAGTCCTTACAGCAGGGGAGATCAGAGGGTGACGCAAATGAAGTGTGTAACCACAAAAAAAATTGAAAGGTTAGATAGTGGATGACTCTGCCTGAGGGAATCTTGTCACTGGTAGAGGGATCATTACAAGAGACAAAACCTCAAATTCAAAGCTAGGGCAAGAAACATTTTCTCACACAGAGGGTTGTGAATATGTGTAACTCTGATCCAAGAGGCTGTAGAGATGAAATCAATAGAGTTGTTTAACAGAGAGATAAACAGAGGCTTGGGTAGCAGCGATATGAAGAGCTATGCGATATCAAGATGAGATTGAGGGCATGTAAGAGGGAATTGGACAAGCACAAGCAGAAGAAGGGTATCAGAGAGGGTACGGGAAAGAGCAGTGAATTAGGATTAAGATGGATGGCTTCATTGGCACTGAGAAAACTCTTGCTCCTGAGTCACTGAAGGCTGTGGGTTCAAGCCCCCACATCAGAACTTTGAATTCATGTGTAAGCTAAGACTGTATTTGTTACAGCTTCTGTTCTTCTAATGAGACATTACCAAAGACTTGTCTGCTTATTCAAGCAAATGCTAAAGATCCTGAAGCACTATTTCAAAAGAGAACAATGTTTATCCTAGTGTCCGGGCCAACAATCCCCCAAATAAAAAAAAGGTCATTCACGTCATGTCTGTTTGTGGCAATGTTACTGTGCACAAATTAGCTTCCGTGCTCGCACACAAAACACAGTCGCTATACTTTACAGTGAACACTGTGAAGTGCTCTGAGATGCCCTCTGAGGGTGCTGTATCAAATGTAAGTTATTATTTGATTATAATTCAAAAGGCAAAATCTGAACCTAGGCCAGAATTGGTCAGCATGTGCTACCTACTTTCCTCTATCTCTCTGAGTCTGCGTTTCTCCTCAGCTTTTCTCCTGACCTCCGACACAGCGGCAATGCTGGCCTCAATCTTTCTCCGTTCACTTGATTCCCATTTCTCCCTCTCCTCCAGCTCAGCGTCACGGCCTCCCTGGGCCCAGGCCTCCGCACATGCTCTGTCACACACAAAATGACGCTGTGTTACAGCTGAAGATGAAATATGAAGCAAATTATACCCACACCCCCTCACTCAGCCCCTCTCCCTCACTTGGTTACACTCCCCCACACTCAGCCTCATCACCCCTTCAACTCCCCTCACTCCTTATCAATTATTGATGTAGCACCTTTCATGATGGGAAATTGCCCCAAAGTGCTGCACAGTCCAATGCTTGTACCTGAGCCAGAATGGGGGCTGTGGAGTGTGCGGGAAAAGATGACTGAAGGTGATATCAAAGAGGGAGGTCTCGAGGAGAGAAGGAATAAGTCATAGGAACTCCAGGAGGGAGTTCTGCAGATTGGGGCAGACAGGCTGAATCCCCACTCCCCCCCGGGGACGTGAAGCAAGCCGGTACCAGCCAGGGCAGGCTTGTGGGGTTAGAGAAGGTCACAGAGGTCAGGTAGGATAAGACTGTGGAGAGATTTAAAGGTGAGGAGCTGGGCGAGGATAGTGATGATAAGCTGGTGCCTGGTGTGGGAAAGGACACAAGCTGCAACTTTTGAAGAGAAGAGCAGTCTTTCACTCAGCCTCACCACCCTTCACTCACTACTCTTAATAATCACCCCTTCCCTTGCTCATCCTCACTCTCTCTCAGCCAACTTCCACTCACCATCCCTCACGCAGCCCTCCTCCTCCTCCTCCTCCTCACCCCCACCCACTTACTCAGGCTCACTCTGCTTCACCCAGCCTCACACCCTCATACACCTCAGTCCCTCACTCAGAGTTACTTTTCTTCCTCATCACACAACTCATTCCATCTTAGCCTCAATCCCTGTAACTCAGCCCCAATCCCCCACTCCTCATTACTCAGTTTGGCAGCCAGTACAGTCTGTTCAACATGAACAACAACTTCACACAGGAAAGCATCTCAGAGTGCTACAGCAACAGGGTTGGAAGCAAAGGCGAAGAGGGGTGTTCAGGGCAGATTTGAAAGATTATTATATTTATTATCATCGTTACTTCAAAGCTACAGTTCAATAAATCTACTTTTCATCTCCAGAACGTTGCCGGGTTACAATCTTATCTCATCCCTCCTGCAAGTTCTTATTCATGCCTTCATCACTTAGAGGATAGATATGCTGACCTCCTACACACCTTCTAAAAGCTCCATATCTTCTCTAACTTTGCAGCTTGTATCTCCTCACAACATCAAATTGCATCTATGAGCGCCTTTCAGGTGGAGTCCACTATGCACTGGACAGTCAAGGGTCTGTACCCGAGCTGAGGGTTGGAGGGTAAAGAGAGTGGGGGTGGGAGAATGATCGAATGCATGGTCAAGGAGGAACCTGTTGGGATGGGCAAAGGGAATCTGGGATGGAGTTCTAAAGAGTTGGGGACGGAAAAGTCCCGAATGCCGATGGTGGGGTGGACAGGGCGGGGGACGTGGAGCAGGCCAGTGCCCACGAGGCGGCAGGAGTGGACAGGTTGGTAAGACTTTAGCAGGTCACAGAGGTAGGGAGAGGCACGACTGTGGAAAAAATTAAAAGTGAGGATCTTAACCTCAATCCTCTGGGGGATGAGGATCTGGGGAAGGATGGGGGTGATTGGTGCAGGAGAACACACAAGCTGCAGAGTTTTCAATTAATCTGCAGGAAAGTGTTGGGAACAATCTCTCCAGCAAGGAGAGTTTGCATTGTCAAGCCTGGACATGATGAAAGCCTGGATGAGGGTTTCGGCAGCCTGAGGGGAGAGGCAGCAGTGGAGCTGGGCAATGTTGTGGAGGTGGGGAAAGGTAGAGTGGATCACAGCACGGATGTGGGGTAAAAAGGACAAACAAGTTGAGGGTCAAACAAGACGCCAAGGATCTGTAATGGTTCGGTGAGGTGGAGTATGCATCCCTGGATGGTGATGCTGCCAATGCCTGAGGTGTGGAGGCGATGACGGGAACCAATCAGGAGCCTCGGTCTCACCGACATTCAACTGTAGGAAGTTAGCTCTCATCCAGGATTTGGTGTCTGACAGACAACCTGCAGTTGTCCTGGAGTCGAGGGTGGAGTTAGAGAGATAGAGTTGGGGGATCAGCCACATACATGTGGAAGTTAAACCATTGCCTGTGGATGACTTCACTGAGCAGAAGCATGTAGATATTGAAGAGGAGAGGACGAAGGACGGAGCCCTGAGGAACGCCACATGTAATGGTTCAAGGGCTAGAAGGGGAAGTCATTAGTGGTTACAAAGCAGAAACAATGGGAAATAATAATTATTATTGCAAGGTAATAAGGTAAGCAAGGTAAGAGTGAAACCAAGGAAGGAGGAGCTGAGAGGAGAGGTGATGGGAGAAGAAGAGCGTCGAAGGCGGAAGAGATCAAGCAAGACGAGGAGGAAGATGGCCTGGTTACTGTTGGACAGATGTCATTTGTGACTTTGATTAAGGCAGTCTCTGTACTGTGAGCAGCATGGAAACCTGATTGGAAGGATTAATACAGGGAGTGGCGGGAGAGGTGAGATTGAAGCTAAGAAGCAACAACTCATTACAGGACGAGGCTCTGCACATCCATTACCCTCATTCCTGCCAATGTCAACTGGATCACAGAACTCCAGTATATCAACCTGAAACTCAAATTCCTGCCTGTGCTCCCTTTGGTTCCTGTGTAACCTGCTCCACCCCTATTCTCATCTCCCGATCCTTCATTTCTCTGCTTATTCCTGGCTGATCTATGGCTCTACAATTCTGGAACTCTCTCCCGAAACTGCTTCACTTGCTCTGTAACTACCTTCAAAAAACTTCTATAGAAATATTTTTGGTTAACATCTTATATTGTCTCTTCTTTCTACTCTTTTGAGCTCTTCAAGACATTCATTCTCTGTGCAAAATGTTATATAAGTACAAGTTTTGCTCTGCCATCTCATGATGCAGTGCCATTAACTTGCTAGGATGTTGTCACCGCCCCCACCACTACGTACCTGTCTTTAGGAAACACTGGCCTGTCATCCAGGTATGTGAGGTGCCTGAGGCGCAATGTAACAACCTTCCTGTAGTTGGAGATTTTTTTGATAACTTCATTCCCCATCAGATTTAACACACGCTGCAGACAACAAAGAGTTAATTAATGGCGTGATCCTGGCTACTACAATTTCTCCGCTCTTTTCACCTCTGAAGATGTGAATAGAGTGTCATTCCAATCAATGAACCATTAAACAATATCTTAGGACAATTTCAGGGAAGTCTGATGTGCAAATTGCTTCAAAAAGAGATTGTGAGAGTTGATATGAACAACTCTAATTTCTTTATATCTCCTTACAACCTCAAAACAACTCAAAGACTCACACTGTCAAGTGATATGACTGTTCACGTAGGTAAATGTACCACTACTTTTCACACAACCAAGCGCAATTTATCTGGAGGATTTTGGCCAGGAAGGACAAGGAGGAACTCTTGACCTTTGGCCTCTTGTTTACCCTTGCTGTGGGAGACATAAATGCAGCAAAACTTTTATCTTTTGCTTCCTGCAGTTCCTGCTCAGCATGTTAATTTACAACAGCTATTCTCCGATTAGAATGAGGAACTCGGCATTGATGAAGTTCACGTAAGCTGTGTAACACAACCTATGATATCTTGACATTACAATGTGTGACCAGCCCATATTTCTGTGGAAATTGCTGGTCATGAGGAGGAGCTCATACAACATTGGTTTAGATGAAGACCCTTCAGCCCATTTAACCTCAGCCTTCCAGACTACCCACCCTACTGTCTTTCTATCAACTCAGCAAAGTCAGTCTGCTTCGTATTCCATGCCCAATCTGCCTCTCATCGTCTGACTTTTAGTCATTCTCCCTCTGCTCTCTACTTAGGCAAAGGTTATGTGAACTTCATCTATGCCCTTCCCACCTTCAAACCCACTGTACTGAAAGAGTTAATGACTAAAGGTTCTACTGCTGATTGTGCAATCTGTGTGAAGGAAAGGTTAAAAGATCTTGAGAGTTCCTGTCGAGATGGACAGAAGCGGTAACTGATACCATTGGTACTGATCTTACATGTTAACCTAAGGAAGTCACATAAGGAAAGATCATTGCTCGTGGGAACTGGGATTGTCTTAGAATTTCTGGATGTCCTAAAACAGGAATGGCATTCTTTAGGGATGGAGAGCACGAGGGACAAGTAACAAATGAGTTCTCTGGTATGTGTTAGATCTGTTGGGGTATAAAAGGAGTTTTAGTCAGTATCAGTGAGCTACAGATCTGAAGATTCCCAGCTGCCTACTGTGCTCCCAGATAAAGTTACTGATCATACTTTTATTCTGGATGTTACCATTATTGCGCATTGTAATAATGGCTGAATGTGCTTTGTGCAATTCTTGGGTGATGATCTGTAATAAAGGAAACTATTGTTTAAAAGTTAAATTTTGTGCACACTTATTTATTACTAATTTGTCACTAAAGTTTCCTTACACCATAGCTTCAATTGCATTTCGGCCACTCCCCACCCAACCCCCTCACCTGAATCTTATGTGCTGCACTCATGATCTTAAACACTCAGTCGGACATGATGGTGAGGAATCATGGCTCCACACAGCTCAAAGGTATTGGTTGGAAGATATCAGGGGCCTCAGTGCCCATTGTCGATTATTGGGACATGGATATTGTGGTGGACATTGTCCTGATGGACGCGCTGAGAAGGGGGTGAAGGTCTGGTCATTCTCGTCTTTCTTCAAGGACAGAAAGGTCCCAAAGCAGGTTGCACGTGTAGCGTCCTGTACAACAATGTTGTGAAGTCCTTTAGCTCAGTGGTTAGAGCACTCGCCTCGCAACCGAGAGATCTGGGTTCGATATACAGTCAATTCACTTTACAGTATATTCTGTCAGCACTCCTGTCCGCTCCAGTCTCAGCGTGTGCACATTGGCTGCCGCAATTAACCTGAGCTGCTTCCCCAAGATGTTCCCGACCCCGTCCCTCTTCCCTCTACTACCCCCCTCAACCCTCCTCTCCCTCTGCCTGCTCCGACTCTTATCCCTCCTCGAGTCCCCCACGGCCTCCCTCTGCTCCTCCCTTCACATTCTCCGGCGTGCCCACCGTGGTAGACGCCGTCGGCTATCCCTGACTGCCCCTTCCCCCACTCTCGCAGCAAGGTCCACCGGCCCTCACCCACAGAAGGCAACCTTTCCTCTCAAATCCCCACTCTGCCCACCCCCTACCCCCCCTCATCTGCCCCACGCTCCCACCACTAACTGTGCCCTCCGCATCGGCCTGCAGAATGTCCGCTCACTAATCAACAAGTCCCTCACAATCCATGACCTCACCGTTGAGGAAAATATTGACATCCTCGCCCTCAACAAAACCTGGGTCACCCCAGGCCACACCTTCCCACTAGTCGAGGCCACACCTCCAGGTTACACCTTTCACCAAAACCCATGGCCTAATCCTCGTGGCCGTGGTGTGGCTCTCATTTCCCGGTCCCCACTCGGCCTTTCCCCTTACTCCTCCGGAACCTTCCCCTCCTTTGAATACCTCACCCTCTACCACCCCTCCAGGCTTTCCCTCAAAATCCTCCTTGTTTACTGTCCCCCCAAGCCTTCTCCCACCTTCCTCTCCGATATCTCCACCCTCCTATCTTCCCTCTCCCTCTGCTCTGAACGCCTCCTAATCTTAGGCGACTTCAAACTCACCACTTCACCTCCTCCTGCTCTACTTCTGACGACTTCTCCTCCCTCCTCTCTTCGCTTAACCTCTCCCTCCTCATCCACTCCCCCACTCACGATGGTGGCCACCCCCTTGACCTGGATGATCACCCGGGGCCTCACCGTCTTGGACATCACCATCAAGGATAAGGCCATCTAGGACCACCACTTCATCTCCCTCAACACCTCATACCCCTTCCCTTTCTCAACCCTCCACTATCACATACTGTCCATGGAAAAAAAAATTCTCCCTCTCCCTCTCCACTGCCATCTGAACTCCTACACCTCTGGCCCTCACTGACCGATCTCCTCTCCTCACTCTCTTTTCTCCACAACTCCCTCTTCTCCATTCTGGACTCCCTTGCCCCCTTCACCTCCCAAACTGCCTCGTACTCCCATAAATCCCCTGGTACACCAGCCATCTCCGTTCCCTCAAGGCACAAGTGCGATCTGCCGAACGCGCCTGGACCAAATCCAAACTAACGGTCCATCGGCAGATTTGGCTTCACCATAACAAGACCTACCGCTGCGTTCTTGCCACCAAATCCTCCTTCTACTCCAAGGTTATCTTGGAGGCAAAGGACAACTCCAGGCTTCTCTTTTCCACCACAAACCCTCTCCTCCTTCCACCTTCCCATACTTCACCCATCTCTCCTCAAACTCCAACTGTGAGGAAATGCTGGACTTCCTCGAATCTAAAATCGAGGGGATACGTTCAGCCACCTCAGCCCCGTCTACAGCCACCCCCACATCACCTCTTCCTCATGACTCAATCCCCACCCATCCCCCCCTATACACCTTCGACCCTATCTCTCCCTCCACCCTCACCACGACAGTCCACAAACTCAAACCCACCACCTGCTCCCTCGATCCCATCCCCATCTCTTTCTTCATCTCCCAGCTCCACCTTCCGGCCCCTCTCCTGTCCGACACCATCAACCTCTCCTGGTCCACCAATTCAATTTCCACTCCATTAAAAACAGCCGTTATCACCCCCATTCTGAAAAAACCTTCCCTGGACCCATCCCTTCTCTCCAGCTACCGCTCCATCTCTAACCTCCCATTCCTCTCCAAGGTCCTCTCCAGCTTCCGCGCTGCCCATAGCATGGAAACAGCCCTGGTCAAAGTCACTAATGACATTCTGAACATCTGTGATCAGCTCTGCCTCCTTGTCCTCCTCGACCTCTCTGCCACCTTCGACACTGTCGACCACTCCATCCTCATACACCGCCTCTCCTCTTTACTTAATCTTTGCGGACCTGCCCTTGCCTGGTTCGATTCCTATCTCTCTCACTGTCTCCACTTTGTTGCCTCTAACGGTTTCTCCTCCAGTCCCCCCACTGTCACGTCTGGCGTCCCCCAGGGCTCTGTCTTTGGCCCTCTCCTCTTTAATATCTATATGCTCCCCCTTGGTGATATCATCCGCAGACATGGGGTCAACTTCCATATGTATGCGGATGACACCCAACTCTATCTTTCTGCCCCCACCCTCAACTCCAGGACCACTGCTGTCCTGACAGACTGTCTGTCGGATATCAAGTCCCGGATGAGGGCAAATTTCTTACAGTTGAATGTGAACAAGTCTGAGGCCCTCCTGATTGTCTCGCGCCAGCGCCTCAGCACCTCAGCCTCTGGCAGAATCACCCTCCATGGTTGCACACTTCAACTCATCGCCAGTCAGGAACCTGGGGGTCTTGTTCACCCTCAACTGTCTTTTCTTCCCCACATCCAAGCCATGACCCGCTCTGCCTTCCCTCACCTCCGTAACATCGCCCGACTCCGCCACTACCTCACCCCTCAGGCACTGAAACTCTTGTTCATGCCTTCATCACCTCCAGGCTCGACTATGCAAACTCCCTGCGTGCCGGCCTTCCAACTCCTCCCTCCACAACTGCAGATAATCCAGAACTCTGCAGCCCGTGTCCTCTCCCGCACCAAACTCCATGACCCCATCTCCCCCACTCTCCCCCGACTCCATTGGCTCCCTATCCTTCAGAGGATCCAGTTCAAGATCCTGGTCCTCACCTACAAAGCCCTCCATGGGCTCGCCCCACCCTACCTCTGCGACCTCCTAACCCCCTACCAACCTGACTGCTCCCTCCGCTCAGCCGGCTCTGACCTGCTCCACACCCCCCGACCCACCCACCCACCCCACCATTGGCGGGAGAGCCTTCAGCCACTCTGCCCCCAACCTCTGGAATACCATCCCCCAATCACTTCACTTCGCCCCCCTCCTTAGCCTCCTTCAAGTCCCGCCTCAAGATCCTCCTCTTCGACCATGACTTCGGTCACTGCCCTTCCCCTCCCTTCTCCCCCCCCCACCCCCCACCGACCCCAGCTCGGGTCTGAAATAATGTACATTGTCCAGCACCTTGGGACGTCCTCCCAACATGAAAGGCGCTATACAAATGTAATCTTGTTGTTGTTGTTGTATAGGCTGTGTACACCAGCTACTATGAGCTGCGTAGTATTTACTATGAGCTGTGTTCACTGTTCTATGGGCCGTGTACACTAGTTATTATGGGCTGTGTACACTAGTTATTATAGGCTGTGTGCACTAGTTACTATGGACTGTGTACAGTAGTTACTATGGGCTGTATAAACTAGTTACTAATGGCTGTGTACACTAATTACTATGGGCTCTGCACATTAGTTACTATGGGCCGTGTACCCTAGTTACTATTCGCCATGCACACTAATTACTATGAGCCGTGTACACTAGTTACTATGGACCACGTGCACTAACTACTATGGGCTGTGTGCACTACTCACTATGGACTGTGTGCACTAGTTACTATGGGCTGTGTACACCGGTTACCGTGGGCCATGTACACAACTTACTATGGGCCGTGTACACTACTTACGATGGGCAGGGTACACTAGTTACTATGGGCCATGTTCACTAGCTACTATGGGTGGTGTATATTAGATACTATGATACTATGGCCCGTGTACACTAGTTACTATGGGTGGTGTACACTAGATACTATGGGCCATGTACACTAGTTACTATGGACCGTGTACACTTGTTACAATGGACCATGTACACTAATCAATGTGGGTGGTGTACACTACATACTATGATACTATGGGCCGTGTACACCACTTACTATGGACCGTGTGCACTAGTTACTATGGGCCGTGAACACTAGTTACTATAAGCCATGTACACTAGCTACTATGGGTGGTGTACATTAGATATTATCATACTATGGGCCGTGCACTTGTTACTATGGGCCATGTACACTAGATACTATCAGCCGTGTACAATAGGTACTATGGGCTGTGTACACTAGTCTTATAGGCTAGGTACACAAGTTACTAGGGGGTGCATACACTAGATACTATGGGCTGTGTACACTGGATCCCAAGAGCTTGGTAATCTATAGGCTGGGTAACCTAATGGCTATGGGCCGTGTACACTAGTTACTATGGGCCATGTACTAGTTACTGTGGGCCGCATGCACTAGTTGCAGAGGGCTGTGTACACTAGTTACTATGGGCCGTGTACTAGTTACTGTGGAACGTGTACTAGTTACTGTGGGCCGTGTACACTAGTTACTGTCGACTGCGTACTAGTTACTGTGGGCTGTGTGCACTAGTTACTGTGGGCCGTGTACTACTTACTGTGGGCCGTGTGCACTAGTTACTGTGGGCCATGTGCACTACTTAGTGTGGGCCGTGTACTAGTTACTGTGGGACGTGTATTGGCTACTGTGGGCATTGAGCACCAGTTACTGTGGACCGTGTACTAGTTACTGTGGGCCGTGTGCACTCGTTACTGTGGGCCGTGTGCACTGGTTTTGTGGGCCGTGTGCACTGGTTACTGTGGGCAGCATACGCTCATTACTGTGGGCAGCGTACACAAGTTCCTCTGGATTGTGTACACTCAGTTGTTAGTCTGTTCCACATGCTCCAAATCCCTGCAAGCTTGGGAAGCCACCGTGTGTGACCCTCCTGCCTCCCGCTTTGTCTGTTTTGTCGTTTTTCTTTTCCTGTTGTTTTAAAATTGTTGAGATATTCAAGTTTGTCACCTTGTGACACCATCTTACAATCCACAAGCAACAAGCCAGCAGGCATTTGGTTAGAATCTCAATCCAACATCGTCCCTGACCGCAGGCTCTGCTCTTTTATATTCTGAGTTCAGTCTATCAGGTGATTGACACCAGATTCAATTGAGCCCAATAAATGACACCTGATTTAAATGAAACAAACACATTTGGTTTTAGCTGATTAAACCCCAGCAGTTATCTCAAGGTTCTTGCCATCCTGTATCTGATAATTAGGTAATTAATGCATCTCTCTGGGAAGAGAGTGCATATTCTCGCCAGAAACAGGAGAATTTCTAAGTGGAGGTGACATATGTGGAACTAACAGCTTGGTTTCAATACTTTTAAACAGGTGAGGGGTTTCTGAGTGAGTCAAACCAATAAATCCCTTCCCAGCTTTCTCGCCCTCGTTCAGGCTCCTCCTGGCTCAGTGTGTGAAGTTCTCTGTGACATTCCTCCCTTTCTCAGGGCTGTCCTGCCTCAGTGTGTATTGCTGGAACCTTTTGGGAAATGGTCATTTTTCTTCTGGTTTGAGGAAATAGTCAGATTGCTCTTGCTCCCTCCCTTTCCCTCTCTCTGTCCCTCCTACTGTCTCTTTCTGTTTAACTGTGTCAGTCCAGGAGTTGGAAGAGTCTGTTCTATCATTAGCAATGCCCTGGAGTACTGTGACCTGGAGTACTGTGGACCACATGGCTCAGGAGCCAGGCTAACTAGACTGCCACAGAGGGTTGACTCGGGGGTCACTTACCAGGTTGGGCATGACTTCAAAGACAGTGAGAATACTGGGATCACTGAGTTTGTTGTATGAAAAGTCAAGCACACTGATGCTGTGGCATTGTTTCAGGTGTTCAATGTCATGCAGAGAATGGAGCTGGTTATGAGCTATCTGCAGTGTGTTGAGCTGACGTAGGCAGGCTGACAGAAAAAGAAGACACAATAACAATGAGAGTTACACCAGTCATATGTTACAGATCACATGTGCTGAAATCTGACCATGTTCTTAATTTGGATGGTTGAATATTTGTAATAGAATTAGAGAAATGTACTCAGAAGGCCATTCAGGTAGCTGCTCCTCCAAGTCAGGAGATGCTTTTCCACTGATATATAGAGCTGGTCAAACCTCATTTGGAGTTACAGTGTTAATCTTAGATCTTAGACAGCATTCAACAATGGTTCACTAGCTTCAGTGTCTGATCCCTGTATTCAGGGTCTGACAATGTCTCTCCATCATCTTGCAAACTGTCACAGCAGCAAAATTAAGACTTCATTGTTTCAAGGAAATAAATTATTCAATATTCTCCTGGGGCGGGTAGGTGAGTGGTGTCTCCTCAGAGCTGAATTAGCTCCAAGGTGACATGTGAATGTTGGCATTGGAATGCTGGAATTGCGCCAGCCCTCTGTGAAGGTCTCTATTTCGGTTCCTGAGCCAGGTGGGTCTGTGGTATTCTAGGGCATTGCTGATGGCACAGCCAGCCTGGCTCATTGGCAGGACCTAGAAGAGCAAACCAGTCACTGGGGGAGGGAGTCATTCCACTCAGCTCCTGTTAACCCTACAAACCAAAACCCTAATAGGTAGGGTGGTCCCAGCAGGACAAGCAGTGGGAAAGCTTGCCAGGCAGTGATATCAATGACAAGCTATGGGGTTTTAGCTGGTTAGTGTCCAACAGTTACCCCAATGCACACTCTGTGGTCTCCAAACCTTGGCTCTTGACAATCTGCACCTAATACTTTCCAGAATTAGATAAGCAAGATGTGTCCCTCCAGCGAGTGAGTAACATTCCAATCCAACTATTTATCTCTGGGAATTCCATGTAAGTAGGATGCATGGAAATCTTAGCTCTGAGATGTCGTCCAACGTGGAGGGCGCTATATAAGTCCAAGTTGTTGTTGTTGATACTGTTTAAGCATTGGTGATGGGTTTTCGCATTTTATGTCAGATGCCTGGCTGGGCAAAAACAATTCAAATGCACTTCATGCTAGTAAGTCATGAATCTCGAAGACCCCAGAGGAATCAGAAGGAGAGTGAGCAGGTGACCACCCAGCATGATAGGAAGAGGAGATGAACAGAGCAGAAATCCTCCGAGTGTGGCACTCACAAACAGGTTCTCTGTACTGAATACCGAGAGGTGTCAAAAGCAAATTGATGCATAGCGGGACACAGGGAAGATTGCCAATGCAGTTGTCATTCGGCACACAACAGGCGTAGACAGGATAGACAGGCGTTTCTGCAACCGCAGTATGGTGTGTTGCCTCCCTGGTGCCAAGATTGAAGACTTCACGGATCGGGTGCAAAAGGGGAACAGCCAGAAGTTATGGTCCATGTTGGGAGCCATGACGTATGGAAAAAAGGCTGCGATCCTACAGGGAGAGCTTCAGAAGCTGGGGAAAAAAATAAAGAGCAGTGATCTCTGGATTATATCCAGTGCCTCAAGCAAGTGAGTATCGTAACAGCAGATCAAACACATGAATGCACGGCTGGAGAAATGGTGCAGAAAGAAGGGCTTCAGTTCCTGGAACATTGGAACCAGTTCTGGGGCAGGTGGCACCTGTACAAGGTGGATGGGGTTACATCTGAACAGGGCTGGGACCAATGTCCTTGGGAGGGAAGAGGACCAATCATGGGGGGACACAGGGGAAGAGTATCAATCACAGCGCCTTGGGATGTCCTCCTGATGTGAAAGGCGCTACACAAATGTAATTTTGTTGTTGTTGATCAAAGATATGGTCACAGCCCTGGAAAGGGATGATGTGCTTGAGGTTCAAAACAGAATCTATTTGGTTAGAGATAAGGTGCAGAAAAGGAGCTGTTACTCTGTTAGGTGCGTACTATAGACCATCAAATAGTGGAGTAGGTCTCAGTAGGAGAGCATCTGGACAACAGTGATCACAAGGCCATTAGGTTTAGAGAACTTATGGAAAGGGATAAGGAACAATCAAAGGTGAAGATACTCACCTGGAAGAGCCTAATTTCAGTGAGTTAATGGGGGACCTTGCCAAAGAAAGATCTGGAAAGAAAGATTGGCAGGTAAAACAGCTAACAAGCAATGGGAAGTTTTCAAGGAGGAGATAGCTCAGGGACAGAACATTCCCACAAAGGGGAAAGGTAGGACATCCAAACCTCTTGGATGATTAAGGAAATTGGGTTAAAATAAAACAGAGAAAGGAGGTTTATGATAAATGTCAGAAGATAATCAAATAGGATATAGAAAGCACAGAGGAAAGCTGAAAAAGGAAATAAGTGGAGCAAAGAAATTGTATGAGAAAAGATTAGCGAGTAACATGAAAGGGAACCCTAAGGTATTTTATAAGAATACTAGCTGTACCTGTTGCAGCTTCGCTTGTAACCAAAGGATCCAATATAGAATGTAGATTAACACACAGAGAGACATTTTGTCTTTATCTATACTCAGAGGATTCCTTTAATATATTTTCTCTCAGTTCCTCTCTGTGTATCTCTCAGTCTCTCTCTCTCAGTCTGTTATTCTCTCTCTGTCCGTCTCCCTCAGTCTGTCTCTGGCTCTCCCACAAAGCACAGTTACAACACTTTATAATATATTCTCTCTCAATCTCTATTTCACTATCTTTCTCTCTGTCTCTCTCACTATCTCAGTCTCTCTCTGTCTCTCGCTCAGTCTCTCTCTGTCTGTCCCACTTGGGAGGACTGTAGCTCCCATGACATCCAGAAAAAAGTGCCATACATTTGTTGCAGAATATAGATGTGCCTCTCTGAGCGGTGTATGCTTTCCTCTGTTGCTACTTAGTTGCAGAATACGATGCATAACTCATACTTTAGGGCTTAGTTAAAGCAATTTTTAATATAACTCATCAACGATAGGAGATCCCCTAAAAAATATGCCCGCGACACTGCCACTTGTAAGACCTTTCCGTTGAGATATAAATCATGTCTCTACGTCACTGCGTGATTATCGGATACACGGACACACACTTTGTCTTTGTTACTATAGATAAAGACTAAAAATACCGAAGATAATCAAACAGAATATAGAAAGTACAGAGGAGAACTGAGAAAGGAAATAAGAGGGGCAAAGAGATTGTATGAGAAAAGATTAGCAGGAACATAAAAGGTATTTTATAAGCATATAAAGAATAAAAGGTTAGTCAAAGGTCGGGTGGGTCCAATTAGGGACCAAAGAGGAAGTCTTCCTGTGGAGGCAGAGGGCACGGCTGACGTATTGAATGAGGACTTTGCATCTGTCTTCACAAAAGAAGAGGATGCAGTCAATGCCACAGTATCGGAGGAGAAGGGAGAGAAATTGGATACGAATAAACTGAGACGAGATACTAAAAATGTTGTTGGTGCTCAAGGTAGATAAGTCACCCGATCTGGACAGGAAGCATCCTAGGTTACTGAGGGAAGTAAGGGTGGATATAACAGAGGCTCCGGCCACAATCTTTCAATCCTCCTTGGACACCGCGGTGGTGCCAGAGCACTGGAGGGTTGCAAATGTTACTCCCCTGTACAAAAAGGGGCAGAAGGATAAACCCGGGAACTACAGGCCAGTCGGCCTAACGCCAGTAGTGGGGAAACTTCTAGAGACTATAATCCGGGACAAAATAAATTCTCAATTAGAAAAATATGGGTTAATAAAGGACAGTTAACACGGATTTGTTAAAGGCAAATCAAGTCTAACAAACCTGATAGAATTTTTTGATGAAGTAACGGAGAGAGTGGATGAAGGTAGTGCAGTTGAGGAATGAGGGGCTTCAGTTATCAGGAGAGACTAGAGAAGCCAGGATTATTCTCCTTGAAGCAGAGAAGGTTAAGGGGAGACTTAACAGAAGTTTTCAAAATTATGAAGGGATTCGATAGGGTGAATAAGGAGAAACTATTTCCACTGGCGGGTGAGTCGGTAACCCGAGGGCACCGATAGTTGTTAGAAGAAACAGAGGGGAGCTGAGGAGAAATGTTTTCACGCAGTGAGTTATTGGGATCTGGAATGCATTGCCAAGGCTGGGGGAAGCCAATTCGATAACAACTTTTGAGAGAGAAGTAGATAGATATTTGGGGAGGATAAATTTGTAGAACTACGGTGAGAGAGTGGGGAGTGGGATTAATTTGGACAGCTCTTTCAAAGAGCCAGCACGGATATGATGGGCTGAATGATCTCCTTCTGTGCTGTATAATTCTATGATTCTATGATAAGGCACTATATCAAATGTAAGGATTATTATTTAAGCCTGAAACAAAAACAGAAGTCGCTGTGAACACTCAGCAGGTCAGGCAGCAACTATGGAGAAAGGAAAGTGAGTCAACATTTCGGGTCCACAACGTGTCAACCAGTTCCAACCACAGTGTGGGACAAACCTGACCTGCTGTTCACAGCGATTTCTGTTTTTGTTTCAGATTTTCAGCATCTGCAGTATTTTACGTTTTATTATTTAAATCTCCCTGTCCTGTTGGTAAATAATAATTTATTATTATAATAAACTTCTGTCCAAACTATTGAAGATAAAATAATATTTGAACTTGGATTCTGTGTGTGAATGTAATAACAAACTGAACTGTGAAGCTGGAGCTCAATGTTGGGATTCTCCCAAGGAGCCCCATCATGATAGTGAGCTGTCAACAACCAACATAGTAGGGTGGAAGGTTCCATCAACATGTACATATTGGTTGAGCAGGTGACAAAGTACCTTGTCCATTGTAAAGACAGTCAGTTTGACGGGGTCTATGAGATTGACTTACACAGGTTTTCAATGGTTTGGATGAAGTTGTTGCTGAGGTTGAGAGAGTCCAGCTTCTGCAATGGCTCCAAGTTCTCAATTTTCTTGATGAGGTTATGATGTAAATAGAGAGAGGAAAGCTGTGTCTGTGCCTCCAGCTTCTCAATGCGGGACAGCCCATTGCATTCCAGCCACAGACACTTGAGGCCTGTGTACTCCTCCAGGCTCTCAATACAGGAAAACCCTGCAACAGTGCAAAGAAAGCACAGGACGCTCAATACCAACAAACAATCTCATGCTGCCAGACAGGGAGTACAAAAGGCACACAACACAGTACAATCCACATTCATACGCAACCACAACTTACATTGACATAGTTCACCTCAAACAGGATAGTGCCTCAGAGCTCTCCTGTATGAAGAGTGGGGCAAGAATGTGACTGATCAAAGAAGGGGGGAGAGAGGGGGCAAGTTGAAGGGACTTATGTAGAGCTGGGGGCAAAAGGCTGAAAACGCCAAACAATGGTGGGACAGACAGGGTGGGACAAACAATGGTGGGATGTACATGAAGCAAGTTGGTGTTTACTAAGTGAAGGGAGCGGTCAAGGTGGAAGAGTGGGGCGAGACTGTGGAGGACGAGGATCTTGAATTCGATCCACTGCAGGATTAGAGCCAGTAGAGCCAAGCGAAGATGGGAGTAATACACGCACAGAGCTTGGTGCAGGAGAGGACATTGCTAGATGCAAGTAATGCATTGGTATCGTCAAGCCTAGTCCTGAAAGTGTTATTGAGGATCTCTGTAGCCGAGGAGAAAGGTAGTGGTTAAGATGGGCAATGTGGAGAGGGTAGAGGAAAGCTAACTGAATATGAGCAGGTATGTGGAGTTTGAAGAGCCATTAGAAGATCAAAGTGGAAACATTGGGATAAATAAGAGTGAAGAGAGCAGATCACCTCTGCAATCTGCTGAACCCCATGTCAACCTGTCCGCTCCCTCCGCTCAGCAGGCTCCGGCCTGTTCCACTCCTGACCCAATCCTCCCCACTGTAGTTGGTCGGGTCTTCAGCCTCTCCGCCCCCACCTTTTGGAACTCCATCCCACATTCCCTTCGCTCGCTCCCTCCCTTGCCTCCTTCAAGGCACATTTCAAGACCCCCCACTTTGACCGTGCCTTCAGCCACCTTCCTACCCTCCCTGCCCTCCACCCTCCCTTATCCCAATACCCCTCCATCCCATGCTTGGGTCCAAATCCTTAACCGTGTAGGCGCTATATAAATGCAAGTTGTTGTCGTATAAGGATCTTGTGACTATCCTCTTTGGGGGGTGGGGAGCTAAGCATTGTTGATTTCCTCCAAGGTGACATGCATTGTAACAGAATGATGGAATCAAGTCAATTCTCTGTGGTGGTATCATTAGTCTGTTCCTGCACAAATTGGATCCGCTGTAGTTCAGGATACTGCTGATGACAGCCCAGCCAGCCTAGCTCATTGGGAAGGGACGTGTGCCCGAGCTGTGGGCAAAAAGATGGTAGCAATGCTCTCACTCATTTCATGCTGAGATGTGCTGCTCATCGGGAAGCTCACAGGGATTTCCTGATACCTACCATCCACCTTGTGAAGCTCAAACCTGCCCTTGTCAGATGTCAGAGGATCAATTAGTGACATCCTCCCCTTGTGGGGGAGGTAAGCGGGGTCTCTGAGCTGAACTCTCTTGAGCTGATTGGCCCATCACAAACCCGGACTCCAGCAGGCATTAGCTCAAACCTCAGCTTCCTCACTGATCACTGAGATTCAAGATGTTAGTAGTTGCACTTATACCTGAGAGACCCCCATCCACACCCACTATGTGTGGCTGCTGATCTGATACAAGCTAACTTTTTGTGGATTGACGACTGACCTTTATAATGCAGATAGAGGGTGTCGTTCAGGTACGGGGTCTGGTAAAGCTTCAGCCGCTTACAGTGCTCCCGCAGAAACTTCTTTGTCATTCTGAAAAATTACAATGGGAAGAAAGTTGTTAAATCACTGGCCTTATTTACTCTCATTCCTTCTTCAAGACGTCTCATCGCGCTTCACAGAATATACTGTAAAGTATAGTGACTGTATTTTTGGGCAAAACGTGGTAGCCAATTGTGCACAGCAGTGTCCCACAAACAGTCGTGGATTAAGTGACCACACTATTATTTTTTTTTTAAAAAAGGAATTATTACCCCCGGAAAATGATCCGCCAATCCACTAACATTCGGGTTCCTACTTACTGCTAGGTAAACAGAGGCGTGTGGAGTAAGGAAACTTGCTAACATTTCACCCTGTCGGGAATCTAATCTGCTTGTGAAGTGAGTGCTCTAACTACTAAGTTATAGGACTCCACAACTCTCCAAAAGAACTACCTCAAGCAGAAAAAAATATAGAATTAAGATTCGCAAAACAGATGATGTATGTGACCCAATTAGCCTATTAACTCAAGTATGTAAATCGCATGGGTATCAAATTTACAGGTTACTACTGCTGACAAACGATAGCAGTTTTCCACTCTGCCTTTTTTGCTCTAACAGGCTGATCAATTGAAATAATTGTACAGATAATTTCAACTGAAACCACAACTGATGCTCATGAGTATTAATACTCCACATTTCTAATCAATTACTGACTTTCTATTCCTGGCCTTTACTGCTGGAAAGTTTGTGTGGCTAAATCACTTTCTCACACACTGCAATTTGTACTGCTATAGTCCGAGTAATTATTTTCTGCACTAATCACAGTGATCTTCCAATTTATAGATAGATTTTTGCCGTTGGATGCCATTGTGAATTCAGTTTAATTGGTTGTATAGGGAAAGGTTTGTTTTCATGTGGTCTCTTTTACATCTCTGATACAATAGTTGTGTTTGAACCTACGCCTTAACCTATGACTGTCCAAAACCGTTAAATTCCCTTTATCTTCCACAGTATATTAAAAATTCCAACACTTAAGAGTTAAGTGGTACCCAGGATTCATTGCCACAACTAATCTGAACATACCTAGTGCCGAACCATGGCAGATAAACCACTGTCGAGAGACCGAGTTTGTATATTGTTAAAACAGGTAACTGTTAGTTGGATAAAGTACAAAGATCCACTCTACCACAATTGAATGTTCCACTTTCAAATCTGTTCAGTCACATTACTAACTAACATTACTGTATCATACCTCATTAAAATAATAATAATCCTCGCATTTGATATATGGCCTTATCACGTCTTCAAGACGTCTTAAAGCACTTCATGAAATATACTATAAAGTGAATTTAAGGTTTATTTTGTGGATGAAATGTGGCAGCCAATTGCGCACAGTAGCGTCCCACAAACAGTCATGGATTGAGTGACCAATCTATTATTGTTATTTTTTTAAAGAAATTATTACCCCCGGAAAGGGATCCACCAATCGACTAACAACTGGGTTCCTACTTACTGCTGGGTAAACAGAGGGGTGCGGAGTAAGGAAACTTGCCGGGAATCAAAGCCAGCTCTCTCGCTTCAAGCTATTATTGAATCTGCTTCCACCACCCTCTCATTGCAGATCATAACAACTCATAAAAATGTCTCCTCGCCTCCCCTCTTTGCCAATTATCTTAAATCTGTGTCCGCTGGTTATTGACTCACCTGTCAACAGTTTCTCCTGATCTACTCTAACAATACCCCTCATAATTTTGTTGTAATCATAGATTACAACTCTATTAAAACTCCCCTCAGCCTTCTCTGCTCTAAGGAGAATAATCCCATCCTCTCTAGTCTCTCCATATAACTGAAGTCCCTTATCTCTGGTAATATTCTGGTAAATCTCCTTTGCAACCTCAACAATGCCCTGACCCCAGGAGATGCTTACATAATACTATACATTTACATTCATATTAGCACCTTTCTTGGTGGGAGGACATCTCAAAGCGCTTAACAATCCTGGATGGCCACCCAAGCTGGAGGTAGGAGCAGAGGAAATGGGGAGAGAAAAAATGCCCCA
Source organism: Callorhinchus milii (assembly GCF_018977255.1). NCBI lineage: Eukaryota > Metazoa > Chordata > Chondrichthyes > Chimaeriformes > Callorhinchidae > Callorhinchus > Callorhinchus milii. Next base: position 18,061,305 of record NW_024704755.1, on the reverse strand, counting down.
AATTGCCACCTTGAAGTTGGGGAGGGGGGGATTGACATGTAAACAAGGAAATACCTAAATCCAGAGTGTGACCCCGATTTGTGCACAGCAATGTCCCACAAAAAGCCTTAAGTGAAGAGTCAGTGATCTGGGCACTGGGGGTCAGGACACCTGTTTTTGAGTCGCATCACAGACATTTAAAATCAGGCAGCACTGCACTAGAGCCTCAGCCTAGACTAGAAGCTCCAACACGAGACTTCAATCCACAACTTTCTGACACCGAGGTTACAAACTGAGCTAGACTGACATTCACTCTCAATCTGTGTTCTCTGCCTTCGACTTTTCAAATGCCTTCTTTGCCGATCAACTACAAAATCCAAACTCCAGGCCCAAATACTCACCCGCACTAAACTCCATACCCCCTTCACACCAGTTCTAGCCAGGCTTCACTGGCTTCCCATCACCAAAAGGATCAATTTCAAGATCCTCACACTCGTCTTCAAATCCATTCATGCCCCGGCACCTCTCTACCTCTCCGATCTGCTTACCCCACATACCACAACCCGCTACCTCCGCTCAACTGACTTCAGCCTCCTGCTTTCCTTTATGCTCTCAGTTTCACCATTGGTAGCCGCGCTTTCAGCCACTACGCCCCGAAAATCTGGAACACTCTTCCTCTATGCCTCCGCCTCGCTCCTTCCTTCCCTCTCTTCAGGTCGCGCCACTTGAAGACTTTCTTCTTCAACTGTACCAGCGGTCACCTCCCCCCTCCCCACGGTTTGGCATTCATGCTCCATCAAGGTCAAGCACTCTGGAACAGTGTCCTGTGCGAGGGGCACTTTTTCAATGCAACTTGTTGTTTTTACCAACTTTCCATCCATGCACACAATCCCTTTATTACTGTGCACAATAATGTTTTCAACAAGCCTCTGTTGCATTTTATCGGGTGTGGGAGAGGAAGGACAGCTGGGGATCAAACCGGATGTCTAGATTGCGCACTGGTTTGGTGAGTGTGAGGGAGAGCCCAGGGAGGTTGAGGAGTTTAGGTCCGCAGGAGTGAAGAAGTTGATGGGAGCCAAGGAGTATAGCTTCTGTCTTGTCCACATTCAGCTGCAGGAAGTTTACACTCATCCAGGCCTTCATCAGCCAGACAAGCTGATAGAACATCGGGGACCTGGAGTTGGTGCTGGAGGCAAAGTAGTTTTGTGTGTCATCCGCAAGCATGTGGAAGTTTACAAGTCTGCGATCACATCACCCAGAAGGAGCATATAGATAAGGAAAAGAAGAGGCCAAGGATGGAGCCCTGGGGTACCCCGCAGGTGACCAGGGGGAGAAACCATTTGCTGAGATGTAAATGGAGGCGGTTGGTTAAGTAGGACTCGAACCAAGCGAGTGTGGTCCCACTAAGGTAGATGAGGGAGAAGAGGCAGTGGAGGAAGATGGCGTGGTCAACCCATTGAGTCCATAGAATAAAAGGGACAGTGGCAGCATGGATACAAAATTGGCTGGGAGACTGAAAGCAGAGAGTAGTGGTGAACGGTTGTTTTTCAGACTGGAGGAAAATATACAGTGGCAGATGATGTTTAATACAGAAAAGTGTGAGTTGATGCATTTTGCGAGGAAGAATGAGGACTAAATGGTACAGTTTTAAAGGGGGTACAGGAACAAGGAGACCTAGGGGTTCACATACACAGGTCTTTGAAGGTTCCAGGACAGGTTAATAGAGCTGTTAAAAAAGTATATGGGATCCTTGACTTTATAAATGGAGACATAAAGTACAAAAGCAAGGATGTTCTGCTATCCCTGGTTAGGCCTCAGCAGGAGTATTGTGTCCTATTCTGGGCACCACAATTTAGGAAGAATATCAAGGCCTTGGAGAGAGTGAAGAGGAGATTTACCAGAATGGTAACCAGGGATGAAGGGCTTTAGTTATGTGGAGAGACTAGAGAAGCTGGGATTGTTCTCCTTAGAAAAGATTGAATAAAGGTGTTCAAAATTATGAGGTTTTGTTAGAGTAGATAGGGTGAAATTGTTTCCACTGGCCAATAGCCAGGGGACATACATTGACAAAAGAACCAGAGGGGAGATGAGCAGAATTTTTTTACACAGAATTGTTACGGTCTGGAATGCATTGCCTGAATTGGTGGAAACCGATTCAATAACAACTTTCAAAAGGGAATTAGATAGGTGCTTGAAAAGGGAAAATTTGCAAGGATATGGGAAAAGAGCAGGGGAGCAGGACTGGTTGGGTAGCTCTTCCAAAGAGCCGGCACATTGTATGGTGGCCCTGTTGGCAAATAATTTGTTGTGTTGTGTAAAGCAAAGTATGTCACCTGGGGCCTCTCTCCTCCTTCGATTTATTCTCTTGCTTTGTGGAGTCTTGATCACTTATTTCTCTGTTGTCACTTTGCTCATGAATACACGTCTGATCAGCTTTCTGCAGTTTCCATTGCCCTTCAATCTTCACAAGTTGCGCTCCTTCAAAGGAAGGGATTCTTATTAGCAGTATAGACAGTATATATATGTATGTATATATTACAGCACAGCCATGATTCTGAATGAGGGTCATAAAATGCACATACAACATTAATCCTTGCATTTGATAGAGCGCCTTATCACATCTTCGAGGCTTCTCAAAACACTTCACAGAATATTACATAATATAATGTTACGGTCTGGAACGCACTGCCTGAAAGGGTGGTGGAAACATATTCAATAACAATTTTCAAAAGAGGATTGGATAGGTACTTGAAAATGAACAATTTGCAAGGATACAGGGAAAGAGTGGGGGAGTGGGACTTGTTGGGTGGCTCTTCCAAAGCGCCAGCACAGGCATGATGGGCCGAATGGTCTCCTTATGTGCTATAATATTCTATGATTCTATATGATGTACAGCTAATTGACGGGATATTTTGTTGGTGACATGCACAGCAGGGTCCCACAAATAATCGTGGATTAAGTGATTTTGAAGTGGTTTTTACTCACGGAAAACCGATCCGCCAATCAACTTAGAACTGGGTTCCTATTCACTGCTAGGTAAACAGAGGTGTGCAGAGTAAGGAAACTTGTCTAAGATTTCGCCCTGCCCGGGAATCAAGCCTAGGTCCTCTTGCTTGCAAGGCGGATGGAATACAAGGGCAGTCTCCCTGGACAGATGCAGCCTGTTTGCCTGTGACTGTGCCGGCTCTCACAATCTTTTCAGTTCGATTTACCTGCCCTTTCCTCATATCCCTGTAACTGACTCTTTTTAACGTATTAAAAAGTTCAACCAGTTAATACCTCACAATCATCATCACTCGTATGAAACCCACCACCTGTTACCTTGATTCCCTTCCCGACCCAGCTACTGACCTCCCAAATGCCCCGTGCTGGCTGACACAGCTAACCTGTCCTTTTCCTCTTGCATTCCACACTCTCCTTCAGAAATGCTGTCATCATCCCCTCCTAAAATAAAACACCCTTGATCCTTCAAATCTCACAAACTACAAACCCATCTTAACTTTCACTTCTAAAGTCCTTGTTTCCAATCAACGTCACTCACACCTTTCCCTTTATTCCCTACTCAAACCCCTCTGCTTCTGACCAGCCCACAGCACTGACACAGTCCTCACTAAAGTCACAAATTATGTTGTCTCTCAGTGCAACCAGGGCTCCCTCTGCCTTCCTTTCTTGGAACACTCCATTCGACAAACTCGACCATCCTCCTTATCCACCTCACTGGGATCTCACTCTCCTGGTTCGAGTCCTACTTGATTCACTACCAACCCTTTGACTCCTCTGCTGCCACCCCCATGGTAATCATAGAATTATACAGAACAGGAGGAGGCCATTCGGACCATCGTGTCTGTGCCAGTTCTTAAAAGAGCTTCCAAATCAACCCCACCCCCCCACTTCCTCCCCATAGCCCTGATCAACCCCACTCCCCCGCTCTCTCCCCATACCCTGATCAACCCACTCCCCCGCTCTCTCCCCAATCTTTTCCTCCCCAAATAATTATCTACTTCTCTCTTACAAGTTGTTATCGAATCGGCTTCCACCGGCCTTTCAGGCAATGATTCCAGATCAATTCGCTGTATGAAAACATTTCTCCTCCCCTCCCCTCTGTTTCTTTTAACAACTATTTTAAATCGGTGTCCTCGGGTTACCGACTCACCCACCAGTGGAAATAGTTTCTCCTTGTTCTGGAACTCCATCCCCCAGTGCCTTTGCCTTACTTCCTCCCTTTCCCCCTTCAAGGCCGGTCTCAAGACCTTTCTATTCAACCGTGCCTTCAGCTCCCCTCTTGACTCTCTACCCCCTCCTCGCTCTTTCCCTCCTCTCACCCTGACCATTTCCCCCCTACTTGGGTCCCGACCGAACTGTCCAGCGCCTTGGGACGTCCTCCCGATGTGAAAGGCTCTCTATAAATGCAATCTTGTTGTTGTTGCTCACCTTATCGAATCCCTCATAATTTTGAAAACTTCTTTTAAGTCTCCTCTTAACCTTTCTCTGCTCCAAGGAGAATAATCCCAGCTTCCCTTGCCTCTCCTGATAACTGAAGTCCCTCATTCCTGGTACCATCCTGGTCAATCTCCTTTGCATCCTCTCCAATACCTTGACATCCTTCCTAAAGTGTGGGGCCCAGAACTGAACCCAGTCTCTCGCTGAGGCCTAACCCGTGTTTTATATAAAGGTTCATCATAACTTCCTGACTTGTGTATTCTATGCCCCTATTTATAAAGCCTAGTATCCTGTATGCTCTTTTAACAGCTGTATCTGCCTGTGCTGTCACCTTCAGAGATTTACTGATATGAACCCCAGGTCTCTCTGTCCCTTCACCCCCTTTAAGACTGTACCATCAGCTTATATTGCCTCTCCTCATTCTTCCTCACAAAATGCATCACTTTGCATTTCTCCACATTAAACTTCATCTGCCCCGTGTCTGCCCATGTTACCAGTCTGTCTATGTCCTCTTGCAGTCTGTTACTATCTTCCTCACTGTTTATTACTTTTCCAGCTTCGTATCATCTGCAAACTTGGGAATTGTCCTCCCTGTACCCGAGTCCAGGTCATTTATATAGATCACAAACAGCAGTGGCCCCAATACCGACATCACTGCACACTTCCCTCCAGTCAGAAAAACAACCGTTCACCACCACTCTCTGCTCTCTGTCTCTCAGACAGTTCTGTATCCGCTGACACTGTCCCTTTAATACCGGGGCTTCTATTTTGCTACAAGTCTCTTATGTGGTATTTTATCAAAAGCCTTTTGAAAATCCATATAAACGACATCAACTGCACTATCTTCATCCACTCTCTCCGTTACTTCATCAAAAAATTCTATCAGGTTTGTTAGACTTGATTTGCCTTTAACAAATCCGTGTTGACTGTCCTTTATTAACCCATATTTTTCTAATTGAGAATTTATTTTGTCCTGAATTATAGTCTCTAGAAGTTTCCCCACTACTGGCGTTAGGCCGACTGGCCTGTAGTTCCCGGGTTTATCCTTCTGCCCCTTTTTGTACAGGGGAGTAACATTTGCAATCCTCCAGTCCTCTGGCACCACCGCGGTGTCCAAGGAGGATTGAAAGATTGTGGCCGGAGCCTCTGTTATATCCACCCTTACTTCCCTCAGTAACCTAGGATGCTTCCTGTCCAGATCGGGTGACTTATCTACCTTGAGCACCAACAACATTTTTAGTATCTCGTCTCAGTTTATTCGTATCCAATTTCTCTCCCTTCTCCTCCGATACTGTGGCATTGACTGCATCCTCTTCTTTTGTGAAGACAGATGCAAAGTCCTCATTCAGTACGTCAGCCTCCACAGGAAGATTTCCTCTTTGGTCCCTAATTGGACCCACCTGACCTTTGACTAACCTTTTATTCTTTATATGCTTATAAAAAAATACCTTTTATGTTCCTGCTAATCTTTTCTCATACAATCTCTTTGCCCCTCTTATTTCCTTTCTCAGTTCTCCTCTGTACTTTCTATATTCTGTTTGATTATCTTCAGTATTTTGAACCTGACATTTATCATAATCCTCCTTTTTCTGTTTTATTTTGATCCCAATTTCCTTATCCATCCAGGGAGGTTTGGTTGCCCTCCTTTCCCCTTTGTGGGAATGTATTTGTTCTGTCCCCAAACTATCTCCTCCTTGAAGGTTTCCCATTGCTCGTTAGCTGTTTACCTGCCATTCTTTCTTTCCAGTCCACCTTGGCTAGGTTCCTTTTTAACTCACTTAAATTAACCTCTTCCAGTTGAGTATCTTCACCTTTGATGGTTCCTTGTCCCTTTCCATACGTTCTCTAAACCTAATGATGTTGTGATCACTGTTGTCCAGATGCTCTCCTGAAACCTGCTCCACTTGTCCACTTCATTCCCAGAACGAGATCCAGCACTGCTTCCTTCCTCGTTGGGCTGGAAACAAACTGATCCAGAAAGTTCTCCTGCACACATTTTAGGAATCCTTCCCCCTCCTTGCCCTTTACACTGTTATTTTGCTGGTCTATATTAGGATAATTGAAGTCCCCCATTATCACTACTCTATTGGTTTTGCATCTTTCTGAAATCTGCTGCAGATTTCCTCGTCTCTCTCCTTCCCACTATTTATGGTCTATAGTGTACACTTAACAGAGTAACAGCTCCTTTTCTGCAACTTAGCTCTAACCAAATGATTCTGTTTTGGACCCTCGAGCACATCGTCCCTTTCCAGGGCAATAACCGTGTCTTTAATCAATATTGCCACCATCCCCCACCCCCCCTTTCCCCCTCCCTATCCCTCCTGAATAATTGTAGCCGGGATATTCAGCTCCCATTCCTGCCCTTGTTTGAGCCAGGTCTCCGTTATTGCCACTACATCATCACCTCATGTGGTAACTTGAGTGACACATCCCAATCTTTGGCCCGTTCCTGTTTCTCATTTACGTGCTTCCTCTCATGTGTCCACCTGGCTCGGCGGTAACACTTTCGCTGCATTGTCAGAGGTGCCTTCCTTCAGATGAGACATTAAACTAAAGTCCCGTCTGCCTATTCAGGTGGATAGATCTCATGGCACTATTCGAAAAGAGAAGGGTGTTTCTTCCAGTGTCTCGTCCAACAATCCCCCCCAAATACAATTGTTAACTAACTCCATGGCTGTTTGTGGGACCGATGCTCTGTCTGCTTGAATGAGCACCAACTTTGTGAGCTGAATGTTGACAAGACGGAAGCCATGCTCCTTAGCTCCCACTAAGCTGAGGCTCTAACCTCCTTAAATCCCCTGCCTTTCCCTCAGACTTGCTTGAACATATCATCCCCAGTCTGTCACACACTGTCTCTCCCATCCCACAGCCGATCCCTGACCGGCATGTGTGAGAGGTGCACATGTGTGAGAGGTGGAGGTCGTACACCACATCTAACGCAGCTGAAACCATTAACCACGCATTCATCTCCTACCGCCTTGATTATTCCACTGCCCTCCTCACCAGTCTCCCCAGTTCCATTGTTCATAAAATCCAATTAATTCAAAACTCCACTGCCCGTATCCTCGCACCAAACTTAGCAACCTAGCCCTCTCCAGGCTCCATTGACTCCCTATTGTACACACTAAACTCCATTCCCCCATCACACCAGTCCTCACCAGGCTGCACTGATTCTTAATTACAAAACAGATTGATTTCACTCACGTTCAAATCAATTCATGTCTTGGCATCTCCATAACTCTCCAACCTGCTTACAACTAACTCTTCTATCCCCGCCCCCTTCACTCAGTTGCTCTGGCCTCCTGCACATCTCTCGCCCCCTCCACTCGATCTGCCTTCAACCACGATGCTCCAAAACTATGGCACTCTCTGCGTCAATCCCTCCAACTTGCCTCCTCCTTGCCCGTCTTCAGATCGCACCTCGGGCCTTCCTCTTCAACTGTACCTATTCTTACTCCCCCTTCTCCCTAGCTTCATGTAAAGTGCTGCCATTGTTAGAAGCTCCAAGACGCTATCCTGCGTGAAGGACACTAAATAAATGCGAGTTATTGTTGTAGCTGACCCTGAACTTGACAAACGGACTGAAAAACCTCTCAACTGCATTGGCAGGAGCTCGGAATCATGAAGGTACTGTTTGGACACAGGTCTTATACAACACAAATGTCACCTGCATTGGGAACTTGCTAGCCTTGAAGAGAGACAAGAACAGGGATACAGGGAAAAGAAAAAATAAAATACAGGGAAAATGGGATAAAAATAAGGGACTACGGGATAAAAACAACAATAGCGCCTTTTACATTGGGAGGAAGTCGGCTGCAAAGTGCTTTGCTGAGAACAGGAGCTTGGGGTGCAGGAAACTGAAGTATTCAAAAGAACTTGAAAAGCTATCCTAAACATTACTCCATAAAGAATATATATATGTTTATTTTTGTGTGCTCCATGTCCTGATAGAACAGTCATACCAAATGTTTCTACGATATCCGCATCGCCGTCCCCTGGATGCCCAGCGAATTGCAGAGATTTCATCTGGTCAGGTACAAGGCCTCCATTCCAGCTGCGAGGCTCAGCTTCCCTCCATGCACTGTCTTCCTGTGGCACATGGGCAGCAGCTATTGTCATGGTGTCTTCTGTTTGTTCACCTGCACAAGTTGATGTGTTCTGATAAGAGACATAGTACACAGAGACAACAACAAAATTCCATTTGTATAGCGCCTTTCACGTCAAGAAGGGCCCAAGGCGCTGGCAGTCAGTGTTTCGGACCCGAGCTGAGGGAGGGCGGAGGGCACACAGGGAAGGAGGGTGACTGAAGGCATGGTCGAAGAGGAAGGTCTTGAGATGGGTCTTGAAGGAGGCAAAGGAGGGTGTTAGGTAGAGGTACTACAGGATGGAGTTCCAGATGGTGGGGGCAGAGTGGCTGAAAGCCCACTCTCCAATAGTGGGGAAGGTGAGGAGGGGGATGTGAAGCTGGCCGGAGCCCACTGAGTGGAGGAAGCGATCAGGATGGTAGGGGGTTAGGAGATGGCAGAGATCGGGGGGAGCAAGACCATGGAGGCCTTTAAAAGTGAGGACCAGGATCTTGAACTGTATCCTCTGTGTGATGGGAAGCCAGTGGAGTCGGGCGAGGATGGGGGTGGTAGGATCACGGAGCCTGGTGGGAGAGAGGATGGGGGTGATAGGGTCACGGAGGCTGGTGGGGGAGAGGATGGGGGTGATGAGGTCACGGAGGCTGGTGGGGGAGAGGATGGGGGTGATGGGGTCGGGGAGCCTGGTGGGGGAGAGGATGGGGGTGATAGGGTCACGGAGCCTGGTGGGGGAGAGGATGGGGGTGATGGGGTCACGGAGCCTGGTGGGGAAGGAGACACGGGCTGCAGAGTTAGTTCTGGATGATCTGCAGGCTGTGGAGGGAGGAGTTGGGGGCCGACAAGTGTGAGTTTGCATAGTTGAGCCTGGATGTAATGAAGGCGTGTGTGAGGGTCTCGGGGGCTGCGGTGTGAGACAGTGGCAGAGCCGGGCGATGCTGGGAAGTTGGGGGAATGCAGAGCAGGTCATGGCATGGATTGTGGGGTAGAAAGGATAGTTGAGAGTCAAACAAGATGCCAAGGTTCGGGACTGGCTCGGTGAGGGGCACAGACAGGCAAATACTTTACAGTAAAATCCAATAAAAAAATGTTGAAACTTTTCAACGATGTGGTACTGTATCAAATACAAAGACTAAACCTATTATCAAAAAGCACTTCAAATAACTGTTACACCAACGATGATCTTGATTGTTGTACCATTATTTCCATTTTAATGTTTGTGGTTACTTATTGCGACATGATGTGTCTGACACACGTGGAAACCCATCACCACGCTTAAGAGTATCCAAACCAAGGTGAGATTTTCATGCATCCCACCTACACTTGGAAATTCAAGATGTTTATTGGAATGGACTGCTCTCTCTCTCCCTGGATGGACACATCTTGCTTACCTAATCCCACAGAGTATTAATATCACTGTCTGGCAAGTTTTCCTGCTTGTTAGGACCACCCTAACCTTTGGGGCTTTGGCTTGCAGGGCTAACAGGACCGACTGATGCAGAGACTGCCTCAGGAGGTTGATAGATGCCGACATTCAGCTCACAGCGGCGGCACCTGCGGATCACTCGGTTGCAGTGTTGTCTTTGCCTCTTTGGATATTGCTTTGGGAGATTGAAGTGCAGATGCACAAGTTCATGGTTACACGTGGGCAAAGATGAGTGAAGTGCTGTTGCCCTAAACAGAGCTCAGTGGCTCTGTCCTCAATGGGTTCAGCGTCAGTTCGAGATTTCTTACAGCAATGTAAAGGTTTGGAAGTCAGGACTTACCTTCGCAGCTGAACATTGTTCCACACACCTGCGGCAACGCGGCCCAATGTACCTGGACCGGAACACGGCCTTCAGCTGCGAAATCAAACCACAGGACACAAACAATTATTTCTGTGTGTGGGGGCGGGGGGTGGGGGGAGTGCGGGGGAGAGGCAGTGGGGGGCGGGCGGGGGGGCAGGGCGGGGGGCTCTGACCTGCTGCTGTCGCTGTTGTTGCTATAACAACTGTGATAACGGAAACGGAAATGACGTTTCCCGCAATGCAATAGCCCCGCCCCCATTGATCTTTGTTAAAAAAGCTAATATTTTGTTGCCCGATCACAGCTGTTTCTCGGCTCAGGGGGCGGGGCTGTGTACAGGGGGCGGGGCTGTGTACAGGGGGCGGGGCTGTGTACAGGGGGCGGGGCTGTGTACAGGGGGCGGGGCTGTGTACAGGGGGCGGGAGTGGGGTTGTGATGGAAACACAGCACACTGTGGGGGATGGAGTAACACTGTAGGGTGGGGGGGGAACACTAGGGGGAGAGTGTAACACTGTGTGGGAAGGGGTAACACTGTAGGGGGAGGAGGTAACACTTTGGTGGAGGGGGTAACACTGTGGGGGAGGGGGTAACACTTTGGGCGATGGATTAACACTGTAGGGTGAGGGGGTAACACTGTGGGGGATGGGGTAACAACAACAACAAGATTCCATTTATAGAGCGCCTTTCACGTCAGGAGGACGTCCCAAGGCGCTGTACAGTTGGGTCATGACCCGAGCATTGGGGAAATGGTCAGGGTGAGGGGAGGGAAGAGAGAGAGCAAGGAGGGGGGGAATGGTCAGGGTGAGGGGAGGGAAGGGAGGGAGCGAGGAGGGGGTAGAGAGTCGAGAGGGGAGCAGAAGTCACGGTCAAAGAGAAAGGTCTTGAGACCGGCCTTGAAGGAGGAAAGGGAGGAGGCGGCGAAGGCACTGGGGATGGAGTTCCAGAGCCTCGGGGCTGAGAGGCTGAAGGCCACCGATGGTCGGGCGGTTGGGGCGGGGGATGGGGGGCCGACCGGAGCCCGAGGGACGGAGGGTACGGGGGGTACGTGGGGGGATAGTAGGTCAGAGAGGGAGGAGGGAGCGAGGCCGTGAATGGCCTTGTAGGTGAGGATGAGGATCTTGAATTCGATCCTCTGGGGGATGGGGAGCAGTGGAGCCGAGCGAGGGCGAGGGTGAGGGCGAGGTTGGGAGTGAGGGTGAGGGCAAGGGTGAGGGTGGGAGTGAGGGCGAGGGTGAGGGTGAAGGCGAGGGTGAGGGCGAGGTTGGGAGCGAGGGTGAGGGCAAGGGTGAGGGTGGGAGTGAGGGCAAGGGCAAGGGTGAGAGCGAGGGTGAGGGTGGGAGTGAGGGTGGGAGTGAGGGTGAGGGTGGGAGTGAGGGTGAGGGTGGGAGTGAGGGTGAGGGTGAGGGCGAGGGTGGGAGTGAGGGCGAGGGTGAGGGCGAGGGTGGGAGTGAGGGTGAGGGTGGGAGTGAGGGTGAGGGCGAGGGTGAGGGTGGGAGTGAGGGCGAGGGTGGGAGTGAGGGTGAGGGCGAGGGTGAGGGTGGGAGTGATGTGGTCGCGGTGTCTGGTGCGGGACAGTACACGAGCTGCAGAGTTCTGGATGAGCTGCAGTGTGGAGGGAGGGCCGGGAAGGCCGACGAGGAGAGAGTTCCCATAGTCCAACCTTGAGGTGATAAAGGCGTGGACCAGAGTTTCAGCCGCGTGAGGGGTGAGGGAGTGGCGATGCTCCGGAGGTGTTGGAAGGCGGTGCCGGTTGTGGCGCAGATATGAGGGAGAAAGGACAGCTCAGGGTCGAGGGGAACCCCGAGGTTCCTGATGGAGTCAGGAAGTCCTGTAGCTCACTGGTTAGAGCACTCGCTTTGCAAGTGAGAGACCTGAGTTCAATTCCAGGCAGAGGGCGAAACCTTGGGCAAGTTTCCTTACTCGACACAGAGCCTAATAATATTCCCTCCAAAACCAAAAACAATAATAAATTGGTCATTTTCAATCTACGACTGTTTGTGGGACATTGCTGTGCGCAATTGGCTGCCGCGTTTGCCCACAAATATACAGTCAATTCACTTTACAGTGTACTCTGTGAAGCGCTTTGGGACGTCCTCCGACGTGAAAAGCGCTATAACAAGAGGACGTCCCAAAGCGTTGGACAGTCAGGTGTCGGGGTCCGAGCGTGGGGGAGGGGTGGGGTAGGGGGGAGAGATAGTGTAGGGGTGAGGGGTTATGTAGGGGGGAGGGGTGGGGTAGGGAGGAGGGAAGGCAGAGAGGTGGGAGGGAGACCAAAGGCACAGCCGAAGAGAAGGGTATTGAGACCGGCCTTGAAGGAGGTGAGGGAGGAAGCGAGGCCAAGGGACCGTGGGATGGAGTTCCGGAGTGTGGGGGAAGAGAGGCTGAAAGCCCGGCCACCGATAGTAGGGCGGATCGGGTGGGAGACATGGTGCAGCCGGAGCCTGCTTAACGGAGGGAGCGGGCAGGTTGGTAGGGAGTCAGCAGGTCAGAGGGTAGGAGGGGGCAATGCCATGGATGGCCTTAGAGGTGAGGACGAGGATCTTGAACTCGATCCTCTGGGGGATGGGGAGCCAGTGGAGTGGGTGAGGGTGGGAGTGATGGGGTCGGGCGAGGGTGGGAGTGATGGGGTCGGGCGAGGGTGGGAGTGATGGGGTCGGCGAGGGTGGGAGTGATGGGGTCGGGCGAGGGTGGGAGTGATGGGGTCACTGGTGCGTGAGAGTACATGAGCTGCAGAGGTTTGGATGATCTGCAGTTTGTGAAGGGAAGAGTTGTGAAGCCGATGAGGAGGGAGTTCCGTAATTGAGCCTTGAGGTGATGAATGTGTGGGTGAGGGTTTGGGGGCTGAGGGGTGAGGCAGTGGCGGAGTCTGGCAATGTTGCGGAGGTGGTGGAAGGCAGTGCCGGTCATGGTGCGGATGTGGGGGAGAAAGGACAGTTCAGGGTCAAACAAGACCCCCAGGTTCCTGACTGGCTCAGTGAGGTTGAGTGTGCAGCCGTGGAGGCTGATGCTGCCAACGCCCGAGGTGCGGAGGCGTTGGCGCGAACCAATCAGAAGGGCCTCGGTCTTGCTGACATTGAGTTGGAGAAAGTTGTCCCTCGTCCAGGACTTGATGACGGACAGGCAGTCGGTCAGGACACCAGTAATCCTGGAGTTGAGGGTGAAGGCAGAGATAGAGTTATGTGTCATCCACATACATGTGGAAATTTACCCCATGTCTGGATGATGTCACCACAGGGGGAGCATGTAGAGGGTGAGGAGGAGGGGACTGAGGACAGAGCCCTGAGGGACACCGTGCTGGGGGTGGAGGAGAAGCCGTTTGAAGAGACAAAGTGAAAGCGGTGTGAAAGGTAGGACCTGAACCAGTCAAGGACAGAACTTTGAAGGTTGAGGTGGGAGGAGAAGCGGTGGAGGAGGATTGAGTGATCCACGGTGTCAAAGGTGGCAGAGAGGTCGAGGAGGACGAGGAGGCAGAGGGAGCCCGAGTCACACATGGTCAGGATGTTGTTTATGACCTTGACCAGAGCAGTTTCCGTGCTGTGGGCAGCACAGAAACCCGATTGGAGGTGCTCATGTAGGGAGTGAGAGGAGAGGAAAGAGTGAAGCTGGGAGGACTCCAGGGCAGTGGAGAGGGATTGCGGGGAGATCTTCTTCCACGGGTGGTAGGAGATGGTGGTACGTTTGGAGGCCATGAAGAGAGGGATATATGAGTTGAGGGAGATGAAATGGAGGTCAGAGATGGCCTTGTCAGTGATGGTGACATCCGCGACACTGAGACCCCGGGTGATCACCGGGTCGAGCAGGTGACCGTGGGTGTGGGTAGCAGAGTGGATGTGGAGGGAGAGGTTGAGAGAGGAGAGGAGCGAGGAGAATTCTGAGGAGGTGGAGCAGGAGGGGTGAAGGAGGGGGTGAAGGTTGAAGTGGCCGAGGATGATGAGGCGGTGGGAGCAGAGGCAGAGGGAAGCTAGGAGGGTGGAGATGTCAGAGATGAAGGTGGGGGAGCCTGGGAAAGAGATGGCGAAGAGAGAGAGGGGTAGGGAGGGAGGGAAGGAGATGGTGGGGGAGAGGAAGGGAAGGAGGGAGGAAGGGAGCGAGTCAGGGAGAGAGGGAGGGAGGCAAGTAGGTAGGGAGAGAGGCAGAGAGGGCGGGAGAGAGGCGAGTAGGGATGGAGAGAGGGAGGGAGGTAGTGAGAGAGGCAGGGAGAGTGGGAGGTGGGGAGGGAGGGAGAGAGTCAGGGAGGGAGAGAGGCAGGGAGTGTTGGAGGGAGGTGGGGTGGGAGGGCGAGAGGAGGGAGAGAGGGAGAGAGGTGGGAAGAGAGGGAGGGAGTGAGTCAGGGAGGGAAGGAGGGACGGAGGGAGAGAGGTGGGGAGGGAAGGAGAGATCCAGGTATAGAGGCACTGAGGGAGAAAGGCAAGGAAGGACAGAGACAGGGAGGGAGGGAAGGAGGCAGGTGGGAGGCATAGAGGCTGGGAAAGAGGTAGAGAGGAGGGAGAGAGGCAGGTGGGGAGGGAGGGAGGCAGGGAAGGAGGGATGAGTCGGGGAGGGAGGGACCGAGGCGAGTAGAGAGGGAGGGAGGGGGAAAGGCAGGGACGGCAGGAGAGAGGCGATTAGGGATGGATGGAGTGAGGGAGGCAGTAAGAGTGGCAGGGAGTGAAGCAGGGAGTGAGAGAAGCAGGAAGTGAGGGAGGTGGGGAGGAAGAAAGGCAGGTAGAGAGGTAGAGAGTGTTGGAGGGAGGGAGGGAGGGCGTGATTCGGGGAAAGAGAGAGAGAGGGGAGAGAAACAGAGAGGGAGGGAGAGAGGCAGGGAGGGGAGAGGTGGGGAGGGAAGCAGGGAGGGAGGGAGTGATGTAGGGAGGAGGGAGAGTGGCAGGAAGAGAGGAAGGCAGGGAGAGAACGAGGAAGGGTGAGTGGGAGGGAGGGAGGAAGGAGGGAGAGAGAGTGGCAGGTAGGGAGGTAGGCAGGAAGGAATGCAGGGAGTGAGTCAGGGAGAGAAGGAGTGAGTAGGGAGGGAGGGAGGGAGACAGTGAGAGGGGCAGGAAGGGAGTGAGGTGGGGAGGGAGGGAGAGTCAGGGAGGGAGGGAGAGGAAGAGAAGGGGAGGGAGGGAGGGAGGGAGAGGAAGAGAAGGGGCGGGAGGGAGGGAGGGAGGGAGGGAGGAATGACAAATATCAACCAAGTGAACAATTAAATCTATCAAAACATCCTGACCTGATACACATACACTCAGAAGCTACGGAAAAAACTTCTATTTAAAGAGAGTCATCATGATAGAAAACTTCTATTGTATGTGAAATTCACACTAAAACAGCTTTACTCATTTTGAACTCAACAGAATATGAAAAGATTAAAATTAAAACTATATGGTTTCTATTTAACAAATACTTAAAAAAGTGTAAATACAGTACATCCTACAATGATTTATTCTTAATTCACCCAGGATCCTGCAGTCCCCACATTGACACTTTAACATCAGGTTAAACCTCAATGGTGCTGACACCGTCCATCATTCTTGTCATCACTTGTTGGCACTATTGAGGCTTAACCTGATCCATTCGGAGATAGGGAGCCAGTGGAGCCTGTCAAAACATATTCCGCGTACGGCATATCATATAAAGGGTATAAAGAGGATGGAGCCTACTTGCAAGAGCCTCACTCGAGCAGAGCGCTCAGCGGAGTGAGCTATGAATGGAGTGAAGTGGGACAGAATGAGACTTGGTGAAGGAATTTGGTGAGAGTGGGAATTTGGTGCAGAGGGGAAGGAGGATCTTATATATATAAAAATATTTTTTAAAAAGTGTAGGAAGGGTGGTACAGTTGAGACCTGTTGCAGGACATCCTGCGCCATATGGGAGCTCCAGACGTTTCACTTGTACTGTACAAACACAGGAACAGAAACTGTCCCCGGCTGCTCCAGCTCAGGGTTTCTGCAGTGCGTACAGGAAGCTGAAGCTCATTTCATGAGGTGGTCACCCCATAGCCACAGAGAGTTCAGGAGGAGAGTGATTGGGAGACACGAACTACAAGCAGGATGCTAGAGCCAGGTGAGCGGAGGCAACAGGTTGTGGGTTGGGGGAGGATGAGCAGGTGGTAGAGGTAGGGAAGTGCCAGGGCATGAAGTAATTTGAAAACAAGCGTGAGGATCTTGAAATCGATCCGTTCGGCGATAAGGGGTCAGCGGAGCCCGGCTGGGACTCATGTAATGGGGGTGCGGTGTTTAGTGCAGACCCGTATGTGGGCCATGGAGTTTGGAATAAGCTGGATCCTGTGTATGATGGAACTGGGCAGATCAGCAAAGTGGGCATTTGAAAAGTCGAGTCTGGAGTTGACGAACGCACAGACGAGTGTTTTGACTGTGTCTGGGGTGAAGTACGGTCGGAGGTGGGCAATGTGGCAGAGGTGGAGGAAGGTGGTCCTGATCAGGGACT
This sequence comes from Callorhinchus milii, assembly GCF_018977255.1. Classification (NCBI taxonomy): domain Eukaryota; kingdom Metazoa; phylum Chordata; class Chondrichthyes; order Chimaeriformes; family Callorhinchidae; genus Callorhinchus; species Callorhinchus milii. The sequence continues at coordinate 18,044,602 of NW_024704755.1, read as the reverse complement.
GGATGT
>NW_024704755.1:18006211-18044571 GCF_018977255.1 Callorhinchus milii | reverse complement strand
TCAATGTTAAAGGCACTCTATAAATATTTTGTTGTTGTTGTTGATGTCTTCCTACCTCCCTGCCATTCTCCCTGCCTCTCTCCATCCCTCCCTCTCCGCCTCTTTTCCCCCCTGCCTCTGTCCTTTCCTCCCTCCCTCCTCCCACTCTCCTGCTCTCCGCGACTTGCTCCCTCCCTCCATCCCTGCGTCCCTCAATGACTCACTCACTTCCTCCTTACTTCCCTCTCTCCCTGCCTCTCGCCCTCCTTCCCTCCCTCCCTTCCCACATGCCTCTGTCTCTCCCCGCCTACCTCCTCCTTGCCTCTCTCCCTCCCTCACAGCTTCCCTCCCTCCCTCTCTCCCTCACAGTTACCTTGCTCCTTGTCCCACCCCTCCCTCTCTCCCTCCCTCCCTACCTCTGTCCCCCCCACCTTCCTCACTCCCTCCCTCCCTCCCAATCTGCCTGCCTTCCTCCCTCCTCCGCTGCCTCCCTCCTTCCCTGTCTCTCTCCTTCCCTCCCTCCCTACCTCCTTCTCTGCCTCCCTCCACATCTCCCTCCCTGCCTCTCTCCTACCCTCACAGCATCTCTCCCTCCCTCCCTCCTTCACAGCTACCTTCCTCCCTGCCCCCTCACTCAATTTCTCCCTCCCTCCCTTGCTACCTCCCTCTCTCCCTGACTCTCACCTTCTCTGCCTCTCTCCCTTCCTGCCTCCCCAATGCCTCCCTCGCTCACTCCCTCCCTCCCTCCCCACCTCCCTCCTTCCCTGCCTCGCTCCCTCCCTCCCTCCTCACCTCCCTCCTTAATAATAATAATAATAATAATAATCCTTGCATTTGATATAGCGCTTTTCACGTCGGGAGGACGTCCCAAAGCGCTTCACAGAACACACTGTAAAGTGAATTGACTGTATATTTGTGGGCGAACGCGGCAGCCAATTGCGCACAGCAATGTCCCACAAACACTCGTAGATTGAAAAAGTCATGGATTGAAAAAAGAAAAATTGAAATAGATTGAAAAATTATTGTTTTGTTTTGGAGGATTATTATTAGGCTCTGTGTGGAGTAAGGAGACTTGCCCGAGGTTTCGCCCTCTGCCGGGGATTGAACTCAGGTCTCTCACTTGCAAAGCGAGTGCTCTAACCACTGAGCTACAGGACTCCTTCCCTCCCTCCTCACCTCCCTCCTTCCCTCCCTCTCTCCCTCCCACTTCCCTCCCTCCCTCCTCACCTCTCTCCTGCCCTCCCTCGCTCCCTCCCTTCCTCCTCCCTCCCTTCCTCCTCCCTCCCTTCCTCCTCCTTCCCTACTTTTCTCACTGCCTTCCTCCCTCCCTCCCCTCCTTCCTCCCCTGACTCTCTTCCTCCCTCATAGCTTCTCTCGCTCCCAGCTACCTTCCTCCCTGCCCCCCTCCCTGCCCCCCTCCCTGCCTCTCTCCCTCCTTCCCTCCCTCACTCCCTGCCTCCCTCGCTCCCTCCCTCCTCACCTGCCTCCCTCCCTCCCCAGCTCCCTCCATCCCTCTCTCTCCCTCCCACCTCCCTCGCTCCCTCTCTTCCTCCTCGCCTCTCTCCTTCCCTCATCTCTCACTCCTTCCTGCCTCGCTCCCTACCACTCTCCCTCCTTGACTCTCTCCCTCCCTCCCTCCCCCACCTCCCTCTTTCCCTTCTTCCCTCACTTTCTCCCTCCCCACCTCACTCTGCCTCTTTTCCGCCCACCTCCTTCACTCCCTCCCTTCCTCCTCATCTCCCTCTTTCCCTACATTTCTCCATCTCTTCCTCATTGCTTCTTTCCCCACCTCCATTTCTCCCTCCCTCCCTCCTTACCACTTTTTCTCATATCTCATTCACTCCTTCCATTCTTCATCGCCTCCCTCCTTCCCCACCTCTCTCCCTGCCTCTTTCCCTCCCTCCCTGCTTCTCTCCCTCCCTTCCTCCCTCCTTCCCTCCCTCCCAGCGTTACTCCCTCCCTGCCTCTTTCCATTCCTCCTCGCCTCCCTCCCAGCCTCCCTTTCTCCCTGTCTCTCTAACTCTCCGCCTCCCGCCCTCCATGCCCCCTCATTCCCTCCCTACCTGCCTCATTCTCTCCCTCCTTCCTTCCCTGCCTCCCTCCCTGCCTCTGTCCTTCCCACCTTTTTCACTCCTTCCATGGTCCCCTCCCTGCCACTCTCCCACCCTCCCTCTCTCCCTTCCTCCCTTGTTCTTTCCCACCCTCCTTGCCTCTCTCCCTTCCTGCCTCCCTCACTCCACTCCTTCTTCCTCACCTTCCTTCTTCCCTGCATCTCTCCCTCCTCCATGACTCTCTCCCTGCCTCCCTTGCTCCCTGCTTTTCTCCCTCCCTCCCCACCTCTCTCCCTCTCCACCTCTCTCACTCCTCCCTTCCACCCTGACCATTCCCCCCTCCTCGCCCCCTCCCTTCCCTCCCCTCACCCTACCATTCCCCCCTCCTCGCCCCTCCCTTCCCTCCCCTCACCCTGACCATTCCCCCCTCCTCACCCCCTCCCTTCCCTCACCTCACCCTGACCATTTCCCCAATGCTCGGGTCCTGACCCAACTGTCCAGTGCCTTGGGACGTCCTTCTGACGTGAAAGGCGCTCTATAAATGGAATCTTGTTGTTGTTGTTGTTGTTGTTCTTCCCTCTCTCCCTTCCTGCCTCCCTCACTCCCTGCCTCCATCCATTCCTCCCTCCCCGCCTCACTCTGCCTCATTCCCTCCCACCTCCTTCGCTCCCTCCCTTTCTCTTCATCTCCCTCCTTCCCTCCATCTCTCCTCCCTCCCTCCCTCCTCACTTGCCTCTCTACCTCCCTCTCGCCCTCCCTGCCTCGCTCCCTCTCTGCCTCTCTCTCTCTCTCTTCCGCTTTCCCTCCCTTGGCGAGGGTGCTGGGTGGGGGTGGGGGGTTTGGAGTCAGTATTCACTGTCTCTCTCACTGCTGATGACGGCAGCGCCATCTGCTCAGGTAAATAACTCTTTTCTCTGATTATCACTTTGCTCTCATGGGATCAGGAATGTATGGTTTGAGAAACTCTTGACAATGTTTACAGATGGCAATCTGTCATTTTATTATTGTTAATAATAAACAGTCACCTTCGCTTTCCCACGGGCAGTGTTGGGCTCCACTACTGTTAAGTGCTCCGAAACTCCTCCAAAGTTGCTGTGGTTATTAATTCCCAGTGGGGCCAGACTGGACACTGCTGTTCTGATCGATTTCCTGTCAGATATCAATCCTGGAGGATCTCTAACTGGAGAGCCTCAGAGCAAGTCTCTCCTGCTGGACTCCCAGCACCTCAGTCGCTCGGTACAGAGATATGCTCGGGTCTCACTATCAGCGGAGGAGTATTCAGCTATTCCCCGTAACTCCATCACAGAGCCTCTTGCTGGGCTCTCGCCAGTTAATACAAACAGCTTCGACAGAACAGGGTGATCCAGGACCTTTGTTGTTTATCACACAGCAGTGAATACACAGGTTTATTTAATACATCACTAAGCGGATTGTACTCATTGTATTTCAGTTATTGTACAGAAAATGGCATTGTAATTATTATAAATTCACATAAACAACAAGTTGCGAGAACAGTTGGTTTATAATAGACACACAGCAGACAGTGCTCAGACCACAGTGATTTCAGAGCTCACAGAACAAATTACATTAAGTCGATAGACAGATCTCAAAATCACTGCACAGTGTCTTCAAACACCGAATTTATTCTAACTATGGACTTGATGTACAACAGTGACCAACTCCATGCTTTCACTGATCACACGGCAATGTGGTTTTAGTCCGTACCAGGTTTCCTTCCATTCACAGACAGGCAGTGATTATAAATATTATACACAAAGTTTACTATTCCGTGGTCTCCATTGCATTTCAGAGCCTTGGCACCTCCTTACAAATCTATTTTGTTTTCAATCCACCAGGATCCCTTTTCAACTCAATGGAATTAGCCTCTTCCAGGTGAGTATCTTCACTTTGTCACTTTACCTAACTACACTAAACCTGATGATATTGCGATCACTGTTATCCGGATGCTCTGGATCCCTCTGACACATACTCCACTGCAGAAAGGCAGATGTTACTCCTATTTTTTTTAAAAAAGTTAGCAAACATGACCCAGGAAACTTTATCCAATGTGGGTAAAGTTATGGAGACTTTCATTAAAAATAAGATCATGGAGCATCTGGACAGTAATAAAATGATAAACAATAGCCAATCTGGGTTTATGAAGGGGAGCTCCTGCTGAACTAAGTTACTGGTTTTCTTTGACTGTGTGACAAAGGAGCCTAATAAGGGTCAGGCTGTGAATAATGTGTATCTGGATTTCAGTAGGGCCTTTGATACAGTTCCTCATGAAATGTAGATACTGAAAATAAAGCAAGCTGGAATCAATGGAAGTATTTTACAATGGATACGTAATTGGCTGACTGATAGAACACAGAAGATAGTGGTACGGGGAATGCCATCAGGCTGGGAGAATGTTACCCAGTGAATTTCCACAAGGGTCTCTTTTGGGACTGCTTTTATTTAACATCTTCATTAATTATCTGAGCTCGGAGTCACAAGCACAGTGGCTAAATTTGTAGATGACACAACAACAACAATTTGGATTTACATAGCGCCCCCCCACGTCGGACAATGTCTCAGAGCTTCGCAGTAACGGATCCCGGGGCTGAGCCAGGGGGAGGGGGAGGAGCCAAGGGGAGGAGGAGCCAGGGGAGGGGGAGGAGCCAAGGTGAGGAGGAGGAGCCAGGGGAGGGGGAGGAGCCAGGGGGAGGGGGAGGAGCCAGGGGAGGGGGAAGAGCCAGGGGGAGGGGGGGAAGCCAGGGGGAGGAGGAGGAGCCAGGGGGAGGGGGAGGAGCCAGGGGGAGGGGGAGGAGCCAGTGGGAGGGGGAGGAGCCCAGAGCGAGAGGGAGGGGCCAGGGAGAAGGGGGGGAAGGTGACCAAAGGTGCGGTCGAAAAGAAAGGTCTTCAGCCGAGACCTAAAAATGGGAAGGGAGGGAGCGAGGGGGGGGGTGCCGAAGGGAGTTCCAGAGCCTCGGGGCACAGTGGCTGAAGGCACAGCCACTGAGGGGGGAGTGGAGGACTCGGGGGACGAGGAGGAGCCCAGACCCGGAGGAACAAAGGCAATGGGTACTGTTCTGAGGAGAGAGGAGGTCAGAGAGGTCGAGGGGTGAAGAGGAGTGGAGGGATTTGAAGACAAAGGTGAGGATCTTGGAGTGGATCCTCTCTGGGACAGGAGCCAGTGCAGTCCGGCCAGGACTGGGGGGATCAGGGAGTGGGGTTTGGGTGTGGGCGGGAGAGTCAGGACTGGGTGTGGGGGGGAGAGCCAGGACTGGGGGGATTGGGGAGTGGGGTTTGGTTGTGGGGGGGAGGGCCAGGACTGAGGGGATCGGGGAGTGGGGTTTGGTTGTGGGGGGAGAGCCAGGACTGGGGGGATCGGGGAGTGGGGTTTGGTTGTGTGGGGGAGGGCCAGGACTGGGGGGATCGGGGAGTGGGGTTTGGTTGTGTGGGGGAGGGCCAGGACTGGGGGATCGGGGAGTGGGGTTTGGGGGTGGGGGGAGGGCCAGGACTGAGGGGATCAGGGAGTGGGGTTTGGTTGTGGGGGGGAGAGCCAGGACTGGGGGGATCGGGGAGTGGGGTTTGGTTGTGTGGGGGAGGGCCAGGACTGAGGGGATCGGGGAGTGGGGTTTGGTTGTGGGGGGAGAGCCAGGACTGGGGGATCGGGGAGTGGGGTTTGGTTGTGGAGGGGAGGGCCAGGACTGGGGGATCGGGGAGTGGGGTTTGGTTGTGGGGGGGAGGGCCAGGACTGAGGGGATCGGGGAGTGGGGTTTGGTTGTGGGGGGGAGGGCCAGAACTGGGGGGATCAGGGAGTGGGGTTTGGGTGTGGGGGGGAGGGCCAGGACTGGGGGGATCGGGGAGTGGGGTTTGGGTGTGGGGGGAGGGCCAGGACTGGGGGATCGGGGAGTGGGGTTTGGGTGTGGGGGGGAGGGCCAGGACTGGGGGGATCGGGGAGTGGGGTTTGGGTGTGGGGGGGAGGGCCAGGACTGGGGGGATCGGGGAGTGGGGTTTGGGTGTGGGGGGAGGGCCAGGACTGGGGGGATCGGGGAGTGGGTTTGGGTGTGGGGGGAGGGCCAGGACTGGGGGGATCGGGGAGTGGGGTTTGGGTGTGGGGGGGAGGGCCAGGACTGGGGGGATCGGGAGCGGAGTTTGGTGCGGGTGAGAATGTGGGCGGCAGAGTTCTGAATGATCTGGATTTTATAGATGGTGGTGGAGGGGAGACCGGTGAGGAGGGCGTTAGAGTAGTCACAATAAACACAAATCTAATGAAGGTGGTGGACTGCAAAGTTGAACTGGTTACAGGAGGACTTGAACATACTTGGGAATTGGGCAGATCGATGGCAGATGAAATTCAATGTAGAAAAATGAAATGTGCTCCACATGGGACAAAAATTCCAGGAAGGGACTATGATTTAAATGGTAACATAATAATCTGTATGGAAAATGAAAAGGACCTGGGGATCCTGCTTGACAAGCTATTGCAACATCGCTTGGTAGCTGTGAGTAAGGCAAACCAAACGCAGGGCTGTATTTAAAGGGCAATATTGAATCAAAATAGTGGGGCAATTTTACTATTGTGTGCAGTTCTGGTCACCCAAAGGATAGAAAGGATATTGCAGCAATTGCACGAATCATTCGGAATAAGAAAGATGAATTAAAGGCACAGATATATAAATAGGTATGATCTAGTATCCATTACTGAGACATGGTTACAGCGAGATCGAGGGTGGGAGTTAAATATTCCGGGGTTTTCATCTTATAGGAAGGATAGACAATGTGGAAAACGAGGGGGGGAGGGGGGGGAGGGAGCCTTGTTAATAAAGGACGGAATAAAAACAGGAGAGAGGAAGGATTTCAAATCAGATAACCAGGATGTAGAGTCCTGTAGCTCAGTGGTTAGAGCACTCGCTTTGCAAGTGAGAGACCTGAGTTCAATTCCAGGCAGAGGGCGAAACCTTGGGCAAGTTTCCTTACTCCACACAGAGCCTAATAATAATCCCTCCAAAACCCAAAACAATAATAAATTGGTCATTTTCAATCTACGACTGTTTGTGGGACATTGCTGTGTGCAATTGGCTGCCGCGTTCGCCCACAAATATACAGTCAATTCACTTTACAGTGTGTTCTGTGAAGCGCTTTGGGACGTCCTCCCGACGTGAAAAGCGCTATATCAAATGCAAGGATTATTATTATTATGGATTGAAGAGTGGCTAATGGGTAGAAAACAGAGTGTAGGGATAAACGGGTCATTCTCGAATTGGCAGGATGTGACTAGTGGAGTGCCACAGGGATCAGTGTTTGGGCCTCAGCTATTTACAATTTACAGCAATGATCTGGACGAGGACATTGAATGTAATGTGTTTAAATTCGCGGATGACACTAAACGCGGTGAGAGAGTAAGCTCTGAGGATGATGCAAAAAGATTGCAACGGGATATAGATAGGCTCGGGGAGTGGGCGAGTAGGTGGCAGATGGAATTTAATGTGGGGAAGTGTGAAGTTATTCACCAAGGTAGAAAAAATAGAAAAACAGATTATTTTCTAGAGGGGGAGAGAGTAGATAGTGTTAGTGTTCAGAGGGATTTGGGTGTCGTTGTACACCAGTCTCAAAAAGTTAGTTTGCAGTGCAGCAGCAACTAAGAAGGCGAACGACAGTTAGCGTTCATTGTAAAAGGTTTAGAGTACAAGAGTAGGGAAGTCTCGCTGCAACTGTATAGGGCTTTGGTGAGACCGCATCGAGAGCATTGTGTGCAGTTTTGGTTTCCTTATTTAAAAAAGGACGTACTTGCCCTCGAGGGGGTGCAGTGTAGATTCACTCGGTTAGTGCCTGGGATGAGGGGACTGACCTATGAGGATAGTCTGAATAAATTGGGGCTGTATTCTCTATAGAGTATAGAAGAATTAGGGATATCTTATTGAAACATATAAGATTCTTAAAGGGCGGATAAAGTAGGCACTGAGGGTCTGTTTCCCCGGTGGGAGAATCTATAACCAGGGGTCACAGTCTGAAAATTAAGGCTCAGTCTTTTAGAACAAAGTTGAGGAAACATTTCTTCACTCAGAGGGCAGTGACTTTATGGAATTCACTCCCCAGAAGGCTGTAGATGTCAGTCCTCGAACATCTTCAAGGCTGAGACTGATAGATTTTTTAAAAAACAGAGGGATTAGGGGATATGGGGAGAGGGCAGGTAATTAGAGTTAGGTCTGAAGATCAGCCATGATCTTATCGAATGGCGGGGCACAGGCTCGAGGGGCCGAATGGCCGACTCCTGCTCCTAATTCTTATGTTCTTATGTTCTTATAACACTAAACTAGGAGGAAGTGACATTAAAAAAATGCAACGAGATATAGGTAGGCTAGGTGAGTGGGCAAAGAGGTGGCAGATGAAGTATCATTATATACTCCATCTAGATATTTTTAGAAGGGGAGAAACTAGATAATGTTAGCGTTCAGAGGGACTTTGGGTATCCTTGTACACAAGTCACAAAAAGTTAGTTTGCAGGTACAGCAAGCAATTAGGAAGGCTTACGGTATGTTGGCATTCATAGAGTCATCGAATCGTAGAATTTTATAGCACAAAAAGATGCCATTCGGCCCATCAAGTCTGTGCCGGCTCTTTGAATAGAGCAATGTAATGTCAATCCCACTCCCCGGCCCTTTCCCCATAACCTGCAAACCCGTCCTCCTCAAATACCCGTCCACCGCGTTTTTAAAAGTAGTTATTGAATCGGCCTCGACCACACTTTCAGACAATGCGTTCCAGATTCCAACAACTCGCTGCGTGAAAAAATTTCTTCTCCCCTCCCCTCGGCTTCTTTTAGAGACCATTTTGAATCTGTGACCTCGAGTCACCGACACACCCACCAGTGGGAACACTTTTTCACTTTCTAACCTATCAAATCCCCTCATCATTTTGAAGACCTCTATTAGGTCCTCGTCACCTTCTCTGCTCCAATGAGAATAATCCTAACCTCTCCAGCCTTTCCTCATCATCACGGCCCCTCATTCCTGGTACCATCCTCGTAAACCTCCTCTGTACCCTTTCCAATGCCTTAACATCCTTCCTATAGTGCGGTGCCCAGAACTGGGCGCAGTATTCTAACTGAGGTCTAACCAGTGTTTTATATGGGTTAATCATCACCTCCTGACTCTTGTACTCTGTGCCCCTATTTATAAAGCCTAGAATCCCATATGCCCTTTTTACAGCTTTATCTAATGAAGTTTCACCACTCATGTGTATTAGTTTTACCCACAAAACACAGACATCATTAAATATTTTAGGTGGAGAATCGTAGAATTATACACCACAGAAGGAGGCCATTCGGCCCATCGTGTCTGTTCCGGCTCTTTGAAAAGAGCTTCCAATTCAACCCCACTCCCCCGCTCTCTCCCCATAGCTCTGATCAACCCCACTCCCCCACTCTCTCCCCATAGCCCCTGCAAACTTGTCCGCACCAAATAATTATCTACTTCTCTCTTAAAAGCTGTTATTGAATCGGTTCCCACCGGCCTTTCAAGCAATGATTCCAGATCCCAACAACTCTCTGTGTGAAAACATTTCTCCTCCCCTCCCCTCTGTTTCTTTTAACAACTATTTTAAATGGGTGTCCTCGGGTTACCAACCCATCCGCCAGTGGGAATAGTTTCTCCTTGTTCACCCTATCGAATCCCCTCATTATTTTGAAAACTTCTATTAAGTCTCCTCTTAACCTCCTCTGCTCCAGTGAGAATAATCCCAGCTTCTCTACCTCTCCTGATAACTGAAATCCCTCATTCCTGGTACCATCCCGATCGATCTTTCCTAAGGTGTGGGGCCTCAAATTGAACCCAGTCTCTCGCTGAGGCCTAACCAGTGTTTTATATAAAGGTTCGTCATGACTTCCTGACTTGTGTATTCTATGCCCCTATTTGTCTCAGATGCTTTTTATTAACAGCTTTATCTGCCTGTCCGGCCACCTTCAAAGATTTACTATATGACCCCCCAGGTCTCTCAGTTCCTTCACCCTTTAAGATCTACCATCAGCTTATATTGCCTCTCCTCAGTTTATCTCCCAAAAGGGACATTTCGCATTTCTCCACATTAAACTTCATCTCCCCCAAGTCCTCCCCTACCTCAACGTCTCAGACCTTACCATCATCGACAAAGCCATCTCGGACCATCACTTCATCTCCCTCGTTCACTCTTCTCCACATCTCCCTCGCCTACACTCTCGATTCCCTTGCTCCCCTCTCCTCTCGAAGTGTCTCCTATTCACATAAGTCACCATGGTACACCAGAAACCTCCGCTCCCTTAAAGCTCAGGTGTGTGCTGCTGAATCCATCTGGCTTAAATCAAACTTAGCGGTCCATCGGCAGATCTGGCTGGACCTTATCAAATCTTACCGCTACGCTCTCGCCTCCGCTAAATTATTGTCTCCTCCAAGATAATCTTGGAGGCCAAGGACAACCCCAGGCTCCTCTTCTCCATTACCATCTGGCTCCTCCACCCACCCTCTCACGCCTCACCCATCCTCACCTCCAATGCCAACTGCGAGGCTGGACTTCCTCAAATCCAAAATCGAGGGAATCCGCTCAGCTGCCTCTGTCACTGCATCTGCTACCCCATCCTCATCTCCCCCTCCCATCCCAGTCCCTACAGACCTTTGAACCTGTTGTGCCCTCCTCTTTCATCACCACCATAACCTGCATGAAACCGACCATCTGCTCCCTCGACCCCATCCCTACCTTCTCCTTACCTCCCAGCTCCACCGTCTTGCCCCTCTACTCACTGGCATAGAATCATACAGCACAGAAAGAGGCCATTCAGCCCATCATGTCTGTGCCAGCTCCGAAAAGAGCTTCCAACTCAATCTCACTGGTCCGCTTTCTCTCCATAGCCGTGCAGTCCTGTCCTCTCCAAATACCCATCTATTTCTCTCTTAAAAGTTGTTATTAAATCGGCTTCCACTACTCTTTCAGGTAATGCATTCTAGATCTGACAACTCGCTGGTGAAAACATTTTTCCTAACCTTTCCTTTGTTTCTTTTAACAACCATTTTAAATCAGTGTCCTCGGGTTACTGACCCACATGACAGTGGAAACAGTTTTTCCCGGTTCATACTATCAAATCCTCTCATGATCTTGAAAACCTCTATTAAATCCCCTCTTAATCTTCTCTGCTCCAGGGAGAATAATCCTAGTTTCGCTAACCTCTTCTCATCACTAAGGTCCTTCATTCCTGGTACCATCCTGGGGAAACCTCCTTTGCGCCCTCTCCAATGCCCCAACATCTTTCCTAAAGTGCGGTGCCCAGAACTGAGTCTCCAACTAAGGCCTAACCAGCATTTTATAAATATTCAACACAACCTCCTGACTATTGAATTCTATGCCCCTATTTATAAAACCTAGTATCCCGTTTGCTTTTTTAACAGCTTTGTCTTCCTGTCCTGCCACCTTCAGAGATTTGCTTATGTGGACCCCCAGGTCTCTCTGTTCATTTGCCCCCTTTAAGATTGTCCCATCAGCTTATATGGCCTCTCCTCATTCTTCCTTCCAAAATGCAGCAGTTCACATTTCTCCACATTAAACCTCATCTGCCACGTTTCTGCCCATTTTACCAGTCTGTCTAAGTCCTCTTGGAGTCTGGTGCTGTCCTCCTCACCATTAACTGCTTTTCCTAGCTTAGTATCACCTGCACATTTGGAAACTGCTCCCTATATCCAGGTCCAGATCATTATATAGATCAGAAAGAGCAGTGGTCCCAATACCGACCCCTGAGGGACACCACCACACCGCTCCCTCCAGTCAGAAAAGCAACCGTTTACTACCACTCTCTGCTTTCTGTCTCCTCGCCAGTTCTGGATCCATGTTGCCACAGTCCCTTTAATACCGTGGGCTTCTATTTTGTTTATAAGTCTCTTATGTGGCACTTTGTCAAATGCCTTTTGAAAATCTAAATAAACTACATCTATTGCACTACCTTCATCCACCCTCTCAGTCACTTCATCAAAAAACTCTTATCAGGTTTGTCAGACACGATCTGCCTTTAACAAATCCGTGTTGACTGTCCTTTATTAAACCATATTTTTCTAAGTGAGAATTTATTTTGTCCCGAATTATCGTCTCCAGAAGTTTCCCCACTACTGATGTTTGACTGATTGGCTGTAGTTCCCGGGTTCCCGAAATGACCTTTCTTTTCGACCGCGCCTTTGGTCACCTTCCCACCTCCCCCTCCCCCTGGTTCGGTCCCGGGATCCTAAACTGTAAAGCGCTCTGAGACGCCGTCCGGCATGGAGGGCGCTATATAAATCCAAGTTGTTGTTGTTGTTGTTGTTTATCCTTCTACCCCTTTTTGTACAGGGGAATAACATTTGCCACCCTCCAGCCCTCTGGCAGCACTCCAGTGTCCAAGGAGGATTGAAAGATTGAAAGATTGTGGCTAGAGCCTCTGTTATTTCACCCTCAGTAACCTAGGATGCTTCCCGTCTGGACCAAGGTGCAGAGCGATTAACAGTGATGAAGCCTGACACTGAGCCAGGGAGAGGAGAGGTGACAAAGGACACAGTAGAAGAGGAAGATCTTCAGGTGTTATCTACCTTGAGCACCATCAGCCTTTTTAGTATCTCCTTTCAGTTTATTCTTATCTTATCCAATTTCTCTCCCCTCTCTTCCAATACTGTGGCATTGGCTGCATCCTCTTCTTTTGTGAAGACAGATGCAAACTCCTCATTCAGTACATCAGCCACTCCCTCTGCCTCCATATGGTATTTATAAGCATATAAAGAATAAAAAGTTAGTCAAACGTAGGGTGGGGTGAATTAGAGACCAAAGAGGAAATCTTGTGCTTGCTAGGAGAATTTGTTTTACACAGCGAGTTGTTTGGATCTGGAATCCATTGCCTGAAAGACCTCCTTCTATGCTGTATAATTCTATGATTATATGAGACTGAGAGAGAGACTGTGAGAGAGACAGAGAGAAAGAGAGTGTCAGACCGAGATAGAGTGTCAGTGAGAGTTTTATTTGCCCAGCCGGGTGTCTCACACACAGGGAAACGCATCACCATACTTCAGAGTATCCAAATCCACCTGAGAATTCCATTCATCTCACCTAATCACAGAAATCCCAGAGATAAATTGTTGGAATGGAATGCTCTCTCTCTGCCTTGGAGGAATGTATCCTGCTTAGCTAATTTTGGATAGTCTTTGGCCCAGGTTGGCAAGAGCCAAGGCTTGGGGGACCCAGAGTCTGTGTTGGGGTAACTGCTGCAGTCTAACCACCTAAAACTGCACATTGATATTGCTGGGGCAAGCTTTCCTGCTGCTTGTCAGCTCGGACCTCCCCACCTGTGAGGGCTTTGGCTGCAGGGTTAACAGGATTTGTGAGAGAGAGTGTGTGAAAGAGAATGAGAGAAAAAGAGAGAGAGAGCTGGCAATCTCTATAGCTTTGATCTGACTGGTTTTTCAATACGCCTCTCTCTCTCTCTCTCTCGCTTTCTATCGCACTGTCATACACTCACAACGACACAGACACCGTGACAGTGGGTAAGTCAGTTGTGCGTGAGGGAGACAGAGAGAGAATCTCTCTCTTTTCTCGCTCGCTTACACACTCTCATACTTTGTCACTCTCTCTGTCACTGTTGTGACAGAGCCTCTCTCTCTCACATTCTCTCTTACACACTCTCTCACACTGACTCCGCGCTCTCTTTCGCACACACTCCTTCTTTCTCTCTTTTGCTCGCTTAAACACTCTATCTCTTACACTCCCTTTCTCGCTCACACCCTCCCTCTAGCTCTTGCTCGCTCATGCACTCTCTCTCTCTCTCCCTCACATGCACCCCCTCTATCTCTAACACTCTCACACACACACGCTCCCTCTATCCCTAATACTCTCGCCACTCACTCCCTCTCTTGGTTACACTCTCGTTTATACATCTTCTCTTCTCTCTCTTGCACTCTTAGTCTCTTTCTCTCACCACTTACACACTCCCGCTCTCCAATACTCCCTCTCTCTCACACACTCCTATTCTCTCTCTTGCAGTCTCTTTCTCACTTGATTACACATTCCCTCTCTCACACTTTCTCTCAATTGCACTCCTACACACTCCCTCCCTCTCAAACTCTCTCAGTTTCTTTCTCTCAGTCTCTCTGTCTCTTAGTCTTTCTCTAAGTTTCTCTCTCACTCTCTCTCTCTGTTTCACTCTCTGTCTCTCTCAGTCTCTCTCTCAATCTCTCCCTCTCTCAGTGTCTCTCTCAGTCTTTCACTCTCTCACTTTCTCTCAGTCTCTCTCACACAAATCTCAGAGCGCTTTGCGGATCGTGGGGGTTGGGGGACAGAGGGCAATTGTTTAAGCGTTAAAACCTGTATCAGTGGATCGAGAGCAAGAGAGAGAAGAAACAGAGAGCGTTTGTGAGAAAGTTTTGTCTGAATGAAAGTCTCTGTGTCTTGACTTCGTTGACAGAATTCTAAAACTGATCTCTTTTGTGCTGCAACTTTATCTGGACAGAAATGGAGAGAGAGAGAGAGAGAGAGAGAAAGGCGCAGTGATAGAGAGAGACAGACAGAGATACACAGAGAGACACACACACACTCAGACACACAACCACGAGAAAGAGAGACTGAGAGACAGAGAGGGAACAAAAGAGAGAAAGGGAGAGAGGTACAGTCATAGAGAGACACACACACATAGACAGATGGAGACACACAGAGAGAGAGGCACACACACACAGAGTGAGAAAAAGAAAGAGAGGCGGAGGAAGGCAATGAGAGAGAGAAAGAAATAGGCGCAATGACAGAGAAAGAGACACACACACACAGACAGAGAGAGACACACACACCTAAAGAGAGAGATAGGCAGAGACACAGACACAGAGAAACTATTTCTTCTGGTGGGGAATCCAGAACAAGGGGTCCATCTTAATATTAGAGCCAGGCCATTTAGGAGTGAAATCAGGGGCTGTTTTTCACCCAAAGGGGTAGTGGAAATTTGGAACTCTCTCCCCCAAAAGGCTGGATCCATTCACATTGTCAAGACAGAGGTAGATAGATATTAAGGGATATGGGGCAAAGGCGGGTAATTGGACTTGAGGTGCAGATCAGCCGTGATCTTATAGAATGTCAAAACAGGCTTGAGGGGCTGAATGGCTTATTCCTGTTTCTATGTCTCTATGCAACACACAGAGTGATACAGAGAGAGAGAGACGGAGAGAGAAAGAAAGAGATGCAATCACGGAGAGAAAGATCTGAGAGATACACACACAAATATAGACAGAGAAAGTGAGAGAGAGTACGGAGGGAGGGAATGAGAGAGAGACATGCAATGGTAGAGAGACAGACACAAGTACACACACGCTCTCTTTTTCTCTCCCACAATCTCTATCTCTTGCACTCTCTCTTTCTCTGTCTCTCTCTATAGGTGTGTTTGTGTGTAAGGAGAAACTAAATATAGGAAATAATCGAACTCGGAATTAATAAGAGGCCCAAATAAACAAATAATTCAATAAAATGAATTAAATAATGTGTACTTCAACTTCTGGGAGTGAGGCGGTGAGGGAGGGAAGGAGGCAGGGAGGGAGGGAGGGAGGGAGGGAGTGAGGGAGTGAGGCAGTGAGTGAGGGTAGAAGGGAGGCAATGAGGGAGGAAGAGTGAGGCAGTGAGGAATGCTGGGAGTGAGGGATGGTGAGGGAGGGGAGCAGTGAGAGAGGGGAGCAGTGAGGGAAGGAGGATGGGAGTGATTGAGTGAGGGACACAGGCAGTGATGGAGGAAGGAAGTGACGGGGTGAGGCAGGAAGTGAGGGAGGCAGTGAGGCAATGAGGGGATGAGGCAGTGAGTGAGGGAGGGGGTGAGGGACAGTGGGAGTGAAGCAGTGAAGGAGGGAGGGAGGCAATGAGGGAGAGAGGCTGTGAAGGAGGAAAGGGAGGGTTGGAGTGAGGGAGTGAAGCAGTGAGGGAGGGAGGCAGGGAGTGAGCGAGGGAGTGAGGCAGTGATGGAGGGAGTGATGGGGTGAGCGAGTGGATGAGGAAGGTTGTGAGGCAGTGAGGGAGCGAGGGAGGCAGTGATACAGTGGGGGAGGAGTGTGGGAGTGAGACAGTGATGCAGTGAAAGAGGGAGGGAGGAAGAGTGAGAGGGAGAGAGGCAGTGGAGGGAATGAGGCAGTGAGGGGGAGAGGGTGGGAGTGAGGCAGTGGAGGAATGAGGGAGGGAATTCTGCGCCATATGGGAGCTCCAGACGTTTCACTTGTACTGTACAAACACAGGAACAGAAATTGTCCCCGGCTGCTCCAGCTCAGGGTTTCTGCAGTGCGTACAGGAAGCTGAAGCTCATTTCATGAGGTGGTCACCCCACAGCCACAGAGAGTTCAGGAGGAGAGTGATTGGGAGACCTCCCGGGGAGGAAGCAGAAACAGGCGGCGCAGAAATCCCCCGGGAGTGTGGCACTCACAAACCGCTGAATACCGGAGGCGACACCCCAGAGGAGGGGATTCTAAAGCAAATCCCCAGCGCAGTGCAGCAGACGACTGCACAGGGAAATGTAGCAAAGCTATTGTCATCGAGAATATGTAAATTTAGGGATAGACAGGTATTCCTGCCACCACAGACCTGAGTCTCACATGGTGTGTTGCCTCCCTGGTGCCAGGGTGGAGGATGTCACAGAACGGGTGCATTCTGCGGGGGGAGGGGAATAGCCAGAAGTCGTGGTTTATGTTGGAACCAATGACGTGGGAAAGAAAAGGGTTAATAATAATAATAATAATCCTATATCCTACAGGCAGAGTTACAGCAGCTTGTGAGGAGATGAAAGGGCAGGAACTCAAAGGGGTTAACCTCTGGATTACTCCCAGTGTCACATGTGTAGGAACAGCAAGATAAACCAGGTTAATAAATGGTGCAGGAGGGAGTACTTCAGGTTCCTGGAGCTTTGGGACCAGTTCTGGGGCAGGTGGGACCTGTAGAAAGTGGACGGACTGCACCTGAACAACAACAACAACAACAACACAGAATAACATGCGTAAAGCATCTTTCACGTGGGGAGGACGTCCCAAGGCGCTGGACATTCAGAGTTATGGACCTGAGCTGGGGGTCGGGATTGGGGAGGGTGGAGGGTAGGGGGAGAAGCAGGGTGATCAAAAGCACGGTCAAAGAGGAGGGTCTTGAGATAGGTCTTGAAGGTGGCGAGGGAGAGGGCGAGATGGAGGGACTGCGGGATGGAGTTCCAGAAAGTGGGGGCAGAGTGGCAGAAGGCCTGCCCGCCAATAGTGGGGCAAGCAAGGCGAGGGACATGAAGCAGCCCGGAGCCCACTGAGGATCTTGAACTGTATCCTCTGAGTGATGGGAAGCCAGTGGAGTCGGGCGAGGATGGGGGTGATAGGGTCACGGAGCCTGGTGGGGGTGAGGATGGGGGTGATGGCGTCGGGGAGCCTGGTGGGACAGTTGCGGGTCAAACAAGACGCCAAGATTCGGGACTGGGTCGGTGAGGGGGAGTGAGCCCCATGGATGGTGATGCTGTCAGCACCTGAGGTGAAGAGGCGCTGACGGGAGCCAATCAGGAGCCTCGGTCTTGTTGATCTTCAACTGAAGCTCTCATCCAGGACTTGACGTCTGACAGACATACTGTCAGGACAGCAGTGGTCCTGGAGTCGAGGGTGGAGGCAAAGAGGTAGAGTTGGGTGTCATCCGCATACATGTGGCAGGTGACCCAATGTCTGTGGATGATGACACCCAGAGGGAGCATAAAGATGTTGAAGGGGAGGGGACCAAGGACAGAACCCTGAGGAACATTGCACAAGACGGTGCGGGGGCTGGAGGAGAAACCGTTTGGGGAGATGAAGTGGAGGCGGTGTGAGAGGTACGATCTGAACCAGTCTGAACCAGGCTGGGACCAATGTTGTCACAGGGAGGTTGACTCGTGCTGTAGGGGAGGGTTTAAACTAATTTGGCAGGAGGGGAGGAACCAGGATATAACATCCGAGAGGAGAAACAAGGAACATAGAGAACTGGGAGAGATCAATTACTTTGGAATAAAGTCCAGAAATAGAAGGATCAGACAACAACAACAAGATTACATTTGTAAAGCGCCTTTCATGTCGGGAGGACGTCCCAAGGCGCTGAAACAGATAGGAGAGAAATGCAAATCAGACTAAATTGGTTTTGGAGTGAATGTGTGTAAATGCTCAGAGTGTGATAAATAAGGTTGATGAGCTGCAGGCACAAGTTACCACATGGGGTTATGGTGCAATGGCAATAACAGAGACCTGGCTTAAACAAGGGCAGGAATGAGAGCTGAATATTCCTGGCTACAAGGTATGCAGGAGGGGTAGGGAAGGAAAAAGAGGAGAATGGGGGAATGAGGGAGGTGTAGGGGGGCTGTGGGGGTGGCAGTATTGATCAAAGTTACTGTTACAGCCTTGGAAAGGGATGATGAATGGAACTTATGGTCGAACAGGTAGCCCGTGGGCCGCATCTGGCCCAACTGGTAATTTTATCCGTCTCAAGATCATTTCCAACATTTAAAGTTCTGAACCCTCCCTCCATGGCGAAAATTCTCCGAGGGCAGCGTCAGGAACTGCCGACAGTTGGGGGGGATGCAGTGCGGATGGAAATAATGCCATCTGTTACTGCAGAGAGAGGGCAGCGATTCCTGGTTCACTATCAGTACAGACAATCAGAGTCTCCCTCAGCCGCTGCTGGGAACTGAAGACACCAAGTGACATGCCATGCAGTTTCCTCACAGAACACTCCCTCTTTCCCCAGTGAGAAACTCCTCCATGTCCTTCCAGCCTGCAGCAACCAAGAGGTTTACCACCCTGAGCTAGAAAGATCAAAGATATAATCTATTTGGTTTCAACAACTTGCATTTATATAGTGCCCTTCACGTGGGGTAGCATCACAGAGCGCTTGACAATGATGGAGTCTGACCCCAAGCCAGGGAGAGAGAGGGGGGAGGTGAGTGTAAGCACAATCAAAAAGGTTTTTAGGCGGGATTTGAAAGTGGGGAGGCAGGGGGTCAATGTGAAAAGATTGAGGGAGCGATTTCCAGAGCTTCAGGGCGTAGTGGCTGAAAGCTTAGCCACCAATGGTGGAGTGAAGGGGACGAGGGACAAACAAGAGGCCAGAGTCAGTGGGCTGGACGAAAACTAGACTTGAAGGGTTTGATTCGGGAGTGGAGGGAGAGGTGCGAACAAAGTTAATTTTCAATCACGGGTTCAAAACTTTGGCCAGGAAGGGCAGTTTTGAGATAGATCTGAAGGTTGTGAAGTTTGAGGGATTGAGGGAAGGTAAGTGGAGCCCTGCAGCTCAGTGGTTAGAGCACTCGCTTTGCAAGCGAGAGACCTGAGTTCAATTCCAGGCAGAGGGCCAAACCTTGGGCAAGTTTCCTTACTCCACACAGAGCCTAATAATAATCCCTCCAAAACCCAAAACAATAATAAATTGGTCATTTTCAATCTACGACTGTTTGTGGGACATTGCTGTGCGCAATTGGCTGCCGCGTTCGCCCACAAATATACAGTCAATTCACTTTACAGTGTGTTCTGTGAAGCGCTTTGGGACGTCCTCCCGACGTGAAAAGCGCTATATCAAATGCAAGGATTATTATAGGTATTTTTAAGGAGAGGACTGATAACAGCAGTTTTGAGGAGGAATGGGACAGAGCCTGAGGAGAAGGACTGGTTGATTGTGTCAGCCAGCAGTGGGCAGAGGAGGGGGAGTTGGGTGCTAGAGCTGGGTAGGGTGGGGGTCGAGGAAGCAGGTGTTCTTATAGATAGTTTTCTTTTAGGAAATAACATTATGGGAAATAGTACATAGGTAGTTTGGGACATAAGTGCATGTGACCGGCAGGAAGGGGCAGTCGAACTAGATGGACCTTGTTATTTTTTTGTTAAGCATCATTTATGTTCTTCTGTAGGTGGTGGGCTTCATCTCGGTGATGATGGGGGAAAGGGAGGTAGGAGAGATGGGGGAAAATGAATGTAGGGTATGCGCTGTGGTAGGAGGAGAGTGGGGGGGCGTTGGGGGGGGGTGTTGGATGGGGGAAGAGGAGGAGACAGCCTGGCAGATGTTGTTGGTCTTGGAGATCAAGAAGTCCAGGGCCTCTTCACACTTGGCCTCTGATGTGATGATCGAAGGTACTTGAGAGAGGGTGTGGAGGAGGTGGTGCATTGTGGGGAACAGGATTGTGGCCTTATTATTTTTGGCCGAGAATGTCCTGTGAGAGTGTGGATATTGTTGGGATCTCAATTCCCAGTGTTCGAGTCAAAAGAGAAGACAATAAAGTTTTGTGACTAACTCAGTTTATTCAAATAAACAGCAAGAATACATAAAACATACCCTCCCCGGCTCTGGAGCAGTCAGTGTGCTGTGGGCCTGGTTCCCTGCTGACTCTGTTGCTTTATGTCAACAACCTTTCAACTTTATACCTTTTTGTTCATCCAATCAGTTATCAGGCACATTGGCCTTTCACTACTGGGGCAAAGAGTCAAGCGCACTGTTACTTCTGTTTATCCCAAGAACCGAGCATTTTGACGACAAGCTTGTATCCTCCCAAGGCCAATAGTTGTCTTACTTCAACATTTCATGTTGACCATTTCTTCTTCACCAGACAAAAACAACTTATGTTATTAACAGGTGTTGAGTGATGGTTTGAGTAGAAAATGATGTTATCCACCATTTTGATTCATATAAACAAGATTAACAACATGTACAATTTTATGCGGCTCTGCCTTAAAGCATTTTATTACGTATATGATATTCTAACAATATTCCACTGTGAGGTGGCAGTTGTGAAGATGCTCGAACCACAGCTGGCAGTGAACTGTGAGGTCGGTTTTGTGCCATCTGCACTCGAGCAACCAGGTTTGGGATTTGAGGGAGTGGAGGTGACTGTTGTACCACAGGGAGTGGCTAGGCCCCTGTTTTTTAGGAGGATGAGGGAATTCAAAATTGAGGAGAGATGATCATTTAGCAGCTTGATGGTTGCATCTGGATCACCGCAGGTCGAAGGCCAGAGGGAGAGAAGGTCAGAGGATCAGAGGGCATTTGTGAGGGACTCGGGGTGGGGGGGGAGTGCTTTATCGATGGGCGGAAAAAGATAGTGGAGGATTTGGAGGAGGGGAGGTGATGTGAGAGGAGAGGGAGTTGAGGAAGTGGTCTGAGATAGCCTTGTCTGTGATAGACAGATCAGTGATGTCTAGGCCATGCATTATGACTCAGTCGAGGGAGTGACCACAGTTGTGGGTCGGGAAGTTTATGTGGAGGGTGAGGTTTGGATTCGAGAGGAGGGCCGCAAAGTTAGAGGAGTTGGAGCAGGGGCAATTGAGATGGAGGTTGAAATCGGCTATTATGAGCAGCCGATTTGTGCAGAGGGAGAGGAGTGAGAGGAGAGTGGATATATCGGTGAGGAAGGAGCCAGTAGGTTTGGGGGGCCTGGTAAACCAGGAGAATTTTGAAGGAGAGAGAGGAGGGAAGGTAGAGGTTGAAGTGCTCAAAAGAGGGGAGACAACCAGAGGAATAGGGGAATAGACCAAGGGAGGTTGGGAGATGAGGGCCACCACACCGCAGCATTGGTTGGTCGGGTGGGGGGGGGGGGGTGGGGTGAGAAGTGTAAATAGGCGGGATGGCTTCGACGAGGGGGATGGGGTCACTGGGGGGAGAGCCAGGTTTCTGTAAGCCCAAGAATATCTATTTGCTTCTCCAGGATGAGGTTGCGGATTGTAAGAGCTTTATTACAGAGGGAGCAGACATTTTGGAGGCCGATGCGAGTGGGGCGAGGGGAGGGAGGGTTTGGGGGGGTTGTAGATTGTGGGGCTAGGGCACAACTATCGAGTGTGAGGGCGGAGAGTTGGGAAGAATGTGGATTGAGAGATGGGGGGGGTTTACCTAGTGGAGGTGGGGGAGGTGGGCCTTGCGGAGTAGGTGGGGGATATGCTGAGTGCTGTGGCTGGAGCGGTGGGAGGCTGTGGGAGGGTCCAGAATGGAGAGAAGACGGGGGGCGTGGGGGGGGGGGGGGGCGGTAGGAGAGAATGACTGAATGGGAGTAACAAAGGATGAGAAGTAGGAGTGGGGGCATTTTGGGAGGGGACGGCTCGGGTCAGGGGCGGCAGCAAAACGTGCACAGAGACTGGGAGCAGAGCGAATGGTTGGGGCAGGATAAAATCATTTGCTGGGCTGGATGCTGGATGAGCTCGGTCTCATCAGTACACAGGCATGGCGGCCGCAGGAGATTAGTGCAGTCAGTGTAGTGGGGGGGGGGAGGAGGAAGAGACTCATAGTGTTAGTTACCAGTTGCCCAACCTGGTAAATAACTCAGAGAGGATTTGAGAGGGAATGAGATTGGACAGGAGGGGAAAGAGATGAATGAAAGAGAACGACACCTGACCTGAGACTGAATGACGGAGGAGATCCTAAACATGTGGAGGGTTTGAAAAACGGTGCGTGGAAGTGACATCATGCAGGCGGTTTGGGCTGTTCGTGACCAGGTGGGACATTTCCTCACCTGGAACCCCCTCACCTGGAACCCCCTCACCTGGAACCTCCTCATGTCAGTCACTGTCTCCCCCACAGCCGCAGCCCCAGTTAGTGTTAAGGAGCTGCTATGCTGTTCGGTGTATAACATAGACCTGGCCTGGCAGGTGATCTTATCCGGCCCCTGATCATGTTCTCAGTGATCAATGTGTAGAAAAATCTTATATTCTCAGCTCATAAGTTACAAATCAAACAATACAACAAAAAAATCTCTAGTCAGTTCTCCCTGCTTTTCTACCTCCTGATTCCCTTTCATTTGTCCTGATTAACTGTTCCATATTTTCTTAAAGGGAATCCAACAATTTCCAACATTCCAACCTGCGCTCCCTCCTTCCCTGATGAACGTCCTTCCAGGACAGTGGCCGGAGCCCGTGGTTGGAATGATGGAGCATGGAGAGTGGAAATAATGCCACCCATTACTGCCGGGGGAGAGAGAGGGGGAGAGGTGGGAGAGAGGAGGGAGAGAGGGGGGAGGAAGGAGAGAGAGAGAGAGGGGGGGGAGAGAAGGGGGAGGAAGGAGAGAGAGAGGGGGGAGGGGAGAGAGGAAGGAGAGAGAGAGGTGGGGGGGAGAGAGGGGAGAGGAAGGAGAGAGAGAGGGGGGGGAGGGGAGAGAGAGTGTGGGAGAGGGGAGGGATGGAGTGAGAGAGAGGCAGAAATCAGTGAGGGGAAGAGAGTATGTGTATGACAGAGGTAAAAAAGGGGAAGAGAGAGACAGACTATATGAGTGAGGTGAGAGAGAGTGATTGAGTAAGGGAGAGAGCAAGGAGAGATAGAAAGAGCGGGGAGACTGAGAGAGAGTGTGTGATGGGGGAGGGAATGAATGTGAAGGAGAGGGGGAGAAAGAAACAGCGAGAGGAGGGGAGATTGCTGGAGGGTGATTGAAAGAGTTTGAGAGGGGATAGAGATTGTGTGGCAGAGGGGGAGGGAGAGAGAAATTGAGAGAGGGAGAGAGTGTGAAAGAGAGAAAGGAAAGGGGGAAGAGAGTGATTGAGAGGGGGGTGGTGTTGGAGAGAATGTGATAGGTTGTGAGAAGGGAAGTGAGGAGTAATTGAGAGAGAGTGTGTGTGAGAATAGGAGAGAGAGTAAGTGGGAGAGTGTGCATGACGGAGATGGGATAGAGAGAGATGGAGAGAGGGTGTTGCGAAAGAGAGGGTGTCCCCCTCGCCCTCTTTCTCCCCCTCTCCACTTCCTCTCTTTCTCCCCTTCCTCTCTTTCTCCCCTTCCTCTCTTTCTCCCCTTCCTCTCTTTCTGAATGAAGTGGGCAAGTGGAGCAGGTTTCAGGAGGAGAGCATCTGGACAACAGTGATCACAATATCATTAGGTTTAGAGAACTTATGGAAAGGGACAAGGAACCATCAAAGGTGAACAATAAACCCAACTGGAAGAGGCCAATTTCAGTTGAAAAGGAATCTGGCCAAGGTGGATTGGAAATAAAGATTGACCTGTAAAACAATAAACGGGCAATAGGAGGCCTTCAGGAAGGAGATAGTTTGGGTACAGACTAAACACATTCCCATTAGGAGGAAAAGTAGGGCATCCAAAACTAGAGGTCCCTGATGACTAAGGAAATTGGGATTAAAATGAAACAGAAAAAGGAGCTTCTGATAAATGTCAGTTTCAAAATACATTAGAGAATTAATCAATCAGAATACAGAAAGTGCAGAGGAGATCTGAAAAAGGGAATAAGAGGGACAAACAGAGCTTATGAGAAAAGATTAGCAATCAATATAAGATCTTTTATCAACATATTAACAGTAAAAAGACTGTCTAAGGAAGGGTAGGGCCAATTAGGGACCAAAAAGGAAATTTGTAGAGGCAGAGGGCATGGTTCTGAATGAGAACTTTGCATTTGTCTTCACAAAAGAAGATGCCCCCAATACCACAGTAAAGGAGGAGGACTTAGAGAAATTGACAGGATAAAAATCGATAGATCGATACTTAAAGGGTTAACAGTGCCCAAAGTAGAAAGATCACCCGGTCTGGAAGGGATCTATCCTAGGTTACTGAGGTTAGGGTAGAAATAGCGGAGGCTCTGGCCACAATCTTTCAATCCTCTTTGGATATGGGAGCAGTGCCTGAGAACTGGAGGGTTGCAAATCGTAGAATCATAGAATTATACCGCACAGAAAGAGGCCATTCAGCCTATTGTGTCTGTGTCGGCTCTTTGAAAAGAGCTTCCAAATCAACCCCACTCCCCCGCTCGCTCCCCATAGCCCTGATCAACCCCACTCCCCCGCTCGCTCCCCATAGCCCTGATCAACCCCACTCCCCCGTGCTCTCCCCAAAGCCCTGATCAACCCCACTCCCCCGCTCTCTCCCCATAGCCCTGATCAACCCCACTCCCCCGCTCTCTCCCCATAGCCCTGATCAGCCCCACTCCCCCGCGCTCTCCCCAAAGCCCTGATCAACCCCACTCCCCCGCTCTCTCCCCATAGCCCCTGCAAACTTGTCCGCACCAAATAATTATCTATTTCTCTCTTAAAAGCTGTTATTGAATCGGTTCCCACCGGCCTTTCAGGCAATGATTCCAGATCCCAACAACTCTCTGTGTGAAAACATTTCTCCTCCCCTCCCCTCTGTTTCTTTCACCAACTATTTTAAATCGGTGTCCTCGGGTTACCGACCCACCCGCCATTGGGAATAGTTTCTCCTGTTCACCCTATCGAATCCCCTCATTATTTTGAAAACTTCTGTTTAGTTTGAATGTTCCACCTCTGTTCAAAAAAGGGGATATGGATAAACCTGGTAACTACAGACCAGTTAGCGTAACATCAGTATTGGGGAAACACCTAGAGACCATAATCCGGGATAAAATTAATTTTCACTTGAAAAAATATAAGTTAATTAATGACAGTCAACATGGATTTCTTAAAGGCAAATCGTGTCTAACTAAATTATCAGAGAATCATACAGCACAGAAAGAGGCCATTCAGCCCATCGTGTCTTGCCAGCTCTGAAAAGAGTTTCCAACTCAATCCCATTGGCCTGCTTTCTCTCCCTGCAATCCTGTCCTCCCCAAATACTCATCTATTTCTCTCTTAAAAGTTGTTATTGAATCGGCTTCCATCACCCTTTCAGGTGATGCATTCCAGATCCCAACAACTCGTTGGGTGAA
The DNA here is from genome assembly GCF_018977255.1 of Callorhinchus milii. NCBI lineage: Eukaryota > Metazoa > Chordata > Chondrichthyes > Chimaeriformes > Callorhinchidae > Callorhinchus > Callorhinchus milii. Next base: position 18,018,939 of record NW_024704755.1, on the reverse strand, counting down.
ATTTTTTTCCTAACTTCACCTCTGTTTCTTTTAACAACTATCTTAAATCAGTGTCCTCGGGTTACTGACCCACATGTGAGTGGAAACAGTTTTTCCCGGTTCAACCTATCAAATCCTCTCATGATCTTGAAAACCTCTATTAAATCCCCTCTTAATCTTCTCTGCTTCAGGGAGAATAATCCTAGTTTCGCTAACCTCTCCTCATCACTAAGGTCCTTCATTCCTGGTACCATCCTGGGAAACCTCCTTTGCGCCCTCTCCAATGCCCCAACATCTTTCCTAAAGTGCGGTGCCCAAAACTGAACGCAGTCTCCAACTGAGGCCTAACCAGCATTTTATAAATATTCAACATAACCTCCTGACTTTTGTACTCTATGCCCCTATTTATAAAACCTAGTATCCCGGATGCTTTTTAACTGCTTTGTCTTCCTGTCCTGCCACCTTCAGAGATGTGGACCCCCAGATCTCTCTGTTCATTTGCCCCCTTTAGGACTGTCCCATCAGCTTATATGACCTCTCCTCATTCTTCCTATCCAAATGCAGCATTTCACATTTCTCCACATTACACCTCATCTGCCACGTTTCTGCCCATTTTACCAGTCTGTCTAAGTCCTCTTGGAGTCTGGTGCTGTCCTCCTCACCATTAACTGCTTTTCCTAGCTTAGTATCACCTGCACATTTGGAAACTGCTCCCTATATCCAGGTCCAGATCATTATATAGATCAGAAAGAGCAGTGGTCCCAATACCGACCCCTGAGGGACACCACACACCCCTCCCTCCAGTCAGAAAAGCAACCGTTTACTACCACTCTCTGCTTTCTGACTCCTCACCAGTTCTGGATCCATGTTGCCACAGTCCCTTTAATACCGTGGGCTTCTATTTTGTTTATAAGTCTCTTATGTGGCACTTTGTCAAATGCCTTTTGAAAATCTAAATAAACTACATCTATTGCACTACCTTCATCCACCCTCTCAGTCACTTCATCAAAAAACTCTTATCAGGTTTGTCAGACACGATCTGCCTTTAACAAATCCGTGTTGACTGTCCTTTATTAAACCATATTTTTCTAAGTGAGAATTTATTTTGTCCCGAATTATAGTCTCCAGAAGTTTCCCTACTACTGCTGTTAGGCTGATTGGCTGTAGTTCTCAGGTTTATCATTCTGCCCCTTTTTGTACAGGGGAGTAACATTTGCAGCCCTCTGGCACCACTCGTGTCCGAACATGATTGAAAGATTGTGGCCAGAGCCTCCACTATTTCCACCCTTGCTTCTCTCAATAACCTAGGATGCATCTCGTCCGGACCGGGTGACTTATCTATGTTGAACACCGACAGCCTTTTTAGTACTTCCTCACTGTTGATTTTTACCATATCCAATTTCTGTTCACACCCCTGTGATATTGTGGCATTGGTTGCATTGTCTTCTTTTGTGAAGACAGTTGCAAAGCACTTATTTAGTACATCAGCCATACACTCCATCTCAACAAGAAGATGTCCACTTGGGTCCCTAATTGGACCCACTCTATCTTTGACTAACCTTTTACTCTTGATATGCTTATAAAATACCTTAGAGTTCCCTTTTTTGTTTCCTGCTAATCTTTTGTTGTACAATCTCTTATAGATTCATAGATTCATAGAATGTTACGGCACAGAAGGAGGCCATTCGGCCCATCGAGTCTGTGCCGGCTCTTTGACAGAGCAAGTCACTTTCACTAACCCCAATCACCAGCTTTCTCCCCATAACCCGTCTTCCCCCGATACCTGTCCAGTTCTCTCTTAAAAGCTGTTATCGAATCGGACTTCACTGCCCTTTCGGGCGGATCATTCCAAATTCCAACAACTCGCTGAGTGAAAACATTTCTTCTAACCTCCCCTCTGCTTCTTTTGGTAGATATCTTAAGACTCTTCTCCCCTCTTATTTCCCTTTTCACTTCTCCTCTGTACTTCCTATATTCTATTTGATTATCCTGTGTGTTTTGGACCTGACATTTGTCATAAGCCTCCTTTTTCTGTTTTATTTTAATCCCAATTTCCTTCGTCATCCAGGGAGGTTTGACTGTCCTACGTTTCTCCTTTGTGGGAATGTATTTGCTCTGTCCCCACTTCATTCCCCAGAACTAAATCCAGCAATGCTTCCTTCCTCATTGGGCTGGAAACATGCTGATCCAGAAAGTTCTCCTGCACACATTTCAGGAATTCCTCCCCTTCCTTGCCCTTTACACTGTTTGTTTCCCAGTCTATGTGAGGGTAATTGAACTATTCTAATTATCACTATTCTATTGGTTTTGCATCTCTCCAAAATCTGCTGCAGATTTGCTCATCTATCTCCTTCCCACTATTGGAGGTCTACAGTAAATACCTAACAGAGTAACAGCTCCTTTTCTGCTCCTTAACTCTAACCAAATAGATTCAGTTTTTGGTCCCTCTAACACATCGTCCTTTTCCAGGACCGTGACCCTAATGAGTTGCCACCCCTCCTCCTTTTTTTCCTTCCCTATCCCTCCTGGATAGGTTGTAGCCAGGAATATTCAGCTCCCATTCCTGCCCTTGCTTGAGCCAAGTCTCCATAATTGCCACTACATCATAGCCCCATGTGGCACCTTGAGCCGCAGATCACCAAGCTTATTGGGCACTCTCCGTGCATTAACACACATGCAATCCAATACCGGCATAATCCGCTCTACATTTCTCCTCCGTCTTTTTCCACTTTTTGCTGGACTATTCCTTGTTTCGTTTCTATTCGTTTCTCCTCGTCCACTATGTGGCTCATTTCCCCTCCCTGATGCAACATTCTGATCCCCATCCCCCCTCAACATCAGTTTAAACGCTTCCCCACATCATTTGTTATCCTTGTTACAATGACATTGGTCCCAGCCCTGCTCAGGTGTAACCCATCCCTTGTGTAAAGGTCCCATCTGCCCCAGAAGTGGTCTCAGTGGTTTAGAAACCTGAAGCCCTCCTTCCTGCACCATTTCTCCAGCCAGACATTCATGTGTTTGATCCTCCCGGTTTGGTATTCACTTGCAGAAGGCATTGGGAATAATCCCGAGATCACCACCATTGAGGTCCTGCTCTTTAGTTTCTTCTCAAGCTTCTGATATTCCCCTGGAGGGTCTCAGCCCTTTTTTCACCTACATCATGGATCCCGACATGGACCACAACTTCCGGATTTTCCCCTTCCCCCCTTTCCATGACATCATGCACCCTGGCCCCAGGGAGGCAGCATACCATGCGCGAGTCCTATCTTTTATGGCAGAAACGCCTGTCTATCCCTTTATCTGTTGTATCACCGATACCAACAGCGTTGGCGTTTTTCCCCTTGTCCCCCTGAACATCCATTACCTTTTGACTCTTCTCGCCAGTGGCGTCCTCACCAAGTACCAAGAACCGGTTTGTGAGTGCCACACTCTTAGGGGATTTCTGTACTGCCAATTCTTTATTTGCTCCACATCAGATGGTCACCCACTTACCCTTCTTCTGAACTCTCCGTAGCTGTGGGGTGACCACCCCCTGAACTCCCTGTGGCTGTGGGGTGACCACCTTCTGAACTCCCTGTGGCTGTGGGGTGACCTCCTCCTCAAAAGTTTGATCCATAAGTTCTTCAGCCTCCCGTATCCTATGTAGTGACTGTAGCCTCTCCTCAAGCTCAGGGACCCTGAGCTCAAGCTCAAGCAGCCGGAGGCACTTCCGTGTCCAGAGTATATGAACCATCCTGGAGTTCCCACTTGGCACACAATGTGCACGGAATGGGTCTCAGCTGCCCTGCCAGGTTTTCAGACAGGTTTTGTGATTGATTGATTAAGTTCTTCGATGAGATAATGGAGAGGGTTTATGAATATAGTGCAGTTGATGTTGTGTACATGGACTTTCAAAAGGCATTTGATAAAGTGCCACATAAGACTTGTCAGCAAAGTTGAAGCCCATGGATTAAAATGATCCGAAATTGGCTGGAGGGAACTATGCAGTGATGTCGCTCACTGGTATTAGGTATTGGTATTAGAACCACTGCTCTTTATGGTATATGTGAATGACTTGGACTTGGTATAGAGAACAACATTTTAAAGTTTGCAGATGAAACAAAACTTGGAAGCATAGTAAACAGTGAGGAGACGGTAGCAGACTGCAGAAGCACATATATAGGCTGGTGAAATGGGCAGACACATGACAGATTGAATTTAATGCACAGAAGTGTGAAATGATGCATTTTCAGAGGAGGAATGAGGAGAGGCAATATAGGATAAATTGTGCAGTTTTAAAGGGGCAGAGCAGAGAAGACCTGGAGGTTCACATACACAAATCCTTTAAGGTGGCAGGACAAGTTGACAAAGCATATGGGATCCTTGGCTATATAAATAGAGGGATAGAGCACAAAAGCAAGGAAGTTATGTTGAACCTTTATAAATCACTGGTTAAGCCTCAGCTGGAGTATTGTGTCCAATTCTGACCCAGACTTTAGGGAGGATATCAGGGCCTTGTATCAAGGATGCAGAGCAGAGGAGATTTACCAGAATAGTACATGGATGAGGGACTACACTATGTGGAGAGATGAGAGCGGCTAGGATTAACCTCCTTAGAACAGGGAAGGTTAATAGAGCTGTTATGAGGGGTTTTGATTGAGTAGATAGGGAGTAACTGTTTCCTCTGGCAAATGGGTTGGTAACCAGGGGCATAAATTCAAAATAATTGGCAAAAGAACTCGAGGATAGACGAGAATTTGTTTTACCTGTATAAGTCAGATTTTATATGACTTACACATATATATGCAAATCTCACACACTCTCAGTCTCTCTTTCTGTCTCTCTCCCACTCTCTCTCTCACTCTCTCTCTCTCTTACACACTCTGTCTCACTGTCTCACACACTCTCATGCTGAGTATCTCTCTCACATACATACTCTCCCAGATTCTCTCCCTCACACACACTCTCAAAGAGAGAGTGACGAAAAATACAACTTGTAAGTAATATAATATGTAGGAACCTCTCACAACTCTCCCTCTCTCTTACACACTCTATCCCAGTCTCTCGTTCAGTCTCTCCCTCTCTGGGTCTTTCTCTCTCATCTCTCTTTCTCAGTCTCTCTCACTATACATCTGTCAGTCTCTCCATCTCTAAGCTCTCAGTCTCTGTCTCTCTCACAGAGAGGGAGACTTAAAACCTGATTTGTACATAACTCTGTATAAGTCATATAAAATGAGATTCTCACACAGAGAAGGAGATGTAAAATATTACTTATAAGTCATATAATATATGAATTACGCAAAGTTTTGTGTAAGTTGGATTTTATATGACTTGCTACTTTATATGATTTGCTAAATACACAAGTACAACACACCTCTCTGTCTCACTCTTACATACTCTCCCCCAGTCTCTCTCTCCCAGTCTTTCTCTCAGTGTCCCTCTCTCCCAGTCTCGCTCGTTCAGTCTCTTGTTGGCTCTCTCTCATTTCTCTCTCTCTTTCAGTCTCTTTCTCTCAGTCTCCCTCTCTCTCATTTCTCTCTCTCACTCACTCAGTCTCTCTCTATATATCTTTCAGTATCTCCATCTCACAGTCTCTCTCTCTCACACATTCCCTCTGATATTCTCTTTCTGTCACACTCTCTCACAGAGAGACTTAAGTCAGGGAGACATAAAACCTGACTTGTAAATAACTTTGCATCAGTCATATAAAATATGACCTGCGCAAAGTTATGTATAAGTCAGACTTTATATAAGTATACACAAGTACACCACAAAAGATTCTCTCACATGCGTTCACTCAGTCTCTCTTTGTCAATCTGTCCCACACACACTCTCTATCTTACACTCTCACACTCTCTCTCTGTCTCTCTGACACTCTGTTTCACTCTCTGCCTCACTCTCTGTCTCACTCTCTCTTACACTCTCTGTCACATTCTCTGTCTCATTATCTATGTCTCACTCTCTCACACTCTGTTTCACTTTCTTTCTCCCACACCCTCCCCACCGAGGCAGATATATCTCTCCCTCCCTCGCTCACTCGTCCAACCAAAATGCAACCTCACCCGACGGACAATCAACCCTTGCTTCGAGGCATGAACGAACGACTCAGAGTGATCAGAAAAGATGGGAAGAGCAATGTCAAAATGGAGAATGTGGTGGACAAGCCATGGTTATATCTCAAAGACCTGTGGACCACCTTGATAGACATCCCCTGGAGATACAAATTAGCCATTTTCTCAGCTACGTTCGTAGGAACTTGGTTTGCATTTGGAACTATTTGGTTTTTGGTAGCTTGGCTCCATGGAGATTTAGTGGATTCTCAAATCTCATCCAATCACACGCTCTGTGTGGTCAACATGCAAAGTCTCACTGCTTCCTTCCTGTTCTCGTTGGAGTCCCAAACCACGATTGGTTACGGTTTTCGCTACATCTCTGAAGAATGTCCGCTTGCGATCATCCTTCTTGTCGCCCAGTTGGTTCTCACAAGTGTTTTGGAGATCTTTCTCACGGGAACGTTGCTCGCAAAGCTTTCTCGCCCTAAAAAACGTGCCTCAACCGTCAGATTCAGCCACTTTGCTGTGGTAGGAGAAGATCAAGGCAAAGTCTATCTCATGTTCCGTGTGGCAAACGTCAGACGGAGCCTTCTCATTGGTTGTGAGGTCCGAGCTAAGCTTATACGCACTTCGGTCTCCACCAATGAGCTGAGCATCAGACAGTTGGATGTTGAGTTTGGGGTTGACTCGTCCAACACAAATTCTCCCTTCCTCCTCCTCCCCATGACCTTCTACCATCTCATCGATGAAAAAAGCCCATTCCGAGAGGTTGCTTTAGGAGCTGAGGAACAAGAGTTTGAGCTAGTCGTGGTTTTATGTGGAACTGTAGAGCCTACAAGCTCAACTTGTCAAATTCGAACATCCTACCTGCCTCAAGAGATACTTTGGGGTCACCAATTCCATCCCCTGTTCTCCGTTTCACCCCGGGGAAAATTGGTAGCTAATTTCGCCAACTTTGACCTCACCGTTCGTGCAGTGACCTCTCATGCCATCCTTGACATGCTCAAGGAGAATCAGGAGAAGGAAAAAGAGCCTCGCTCAAGAAATGTTAGGATAAGTAATGTTTGAGAGGTTCTGGTCTGTCCGTGTCTCTCGTTCGGAACGTCCCTTCGCTTCTCAAGCCTCCATCTTGCACCTTAATCCATCTCCTAACTCCCCAAGTCTCTATCCATTTCCCTCTCACACATCAATTCATCCCCTGACTCGATCGAGAGAGAGAGAAATATGTTCACCAGAAATTCAATCCATTTAACCTGGGAATATTTTAGACATTTTGAAGATATATATTTAACTTTTTAACACGTTTAAAAATACTCATTTTGCCAACACAACCCTGTGTTGAATTATAACTCCTCACCCCCAGAGACAGTCTCACGGCTTATATTTACACAGCACCTTTCACCCCCAGAGAGATGTCTCAAGTGCTTCCCAGGACTTCCCACGCTTGTAAAAGTGTGGTGACTGTGTGTTTAACTCATTAACCGTGACATCCCTGTAAATAGCCGTGGAGCAAGTGAGCGGTTTTATCTGTCGGCCAGGACACCAGGAGAGGGAGGCTGAGCGACAGAAAGTGTGAGATAAGAGAGTGAGAGTGTGTGTGTGAGAGAGCGCGAGAGAGAGAAACTCCCTTTTCTTTAACGTCCGCCCTGAACAGAGCACGTGAATGAGATTCAGCGTCTCTGACAATGTGGCGTGGTCTCTCTTTTCGTCTCTCTCTCTGTCCAGCTCTGTGCTGGAGCTTCAGCTTAGACTGAGCAGGCTGTGAGTTCTGATGTATGTGGTGGTGGGGGGATGGGGCTCGAAACAATTACCTTCTGACTCGCAGAAGAGAGAGAGAAAGAGAATGAGAAATGGAGGAGAGAGACACATGCACACACACACAAATACTGTAACATTTTCTATTCAGAATAAAACTGTTAACTCACAACAAACTGTATTTTTATTTATCTATTGTCGCATTCTCACACTCCGTCTCTCTTCCCAGATTTGTCTCTCCCTCCATTTCACTCGCTCTCTCCATCAATCACAGAGATTTTCTCTCTCTGTCTCCCTTCGTCTTTCTCAGTCTCACTGTCACTCTCATTCTCTCTCTCTCAGTCTCTCTCTTATTCTCTAAGTCAACCTTAGCACTGCAACGTTGTGTGAGGGGAGCTGTGTGTGAGAGAGACCCAAAGTGAGAGAGAGAGTGTCAGAGAGACAGAGACAGTGAGACAGACAGAGAGCGCGAGTGTGTGTGTGAGAGAGGGAGAGATTGAGAGGGAGACAGAAAAAGACACAGTGAGAGGGATGGAGTGTGTGACAGAGGGAGGTTGAGACAAAGAGATTGAGAGACAGAGAGAGATTCAGAGTATTTGTGTGTGTGTGAGAGAAGAGAGACTGTGAGAGAGACAGAAAGAGATACTTGACTGAGAAACTGTGTTCGTGTATATGTCAGAGATTGTATATGCTTGTGTGTGAGGGAGTGTGAGAGAGCGCAAGAGAGTGTGAGTTGTGTGTGTGCACAAGGCTTGCTTACAGGCACTTACAGTGTGTTTCTCCCTCTCAAATACATAGACACACTCTGTTTCTCTCAAAACAGGTACAATTCAGTCACCGTATAACAACAACAACAAAATTACATGCGTAAAGTGTGTTTCACGTCGGGAGGACATCCCAAGGTGCTGGACAGACAGAGTTACGGACCTGAGCTGGAGGTTGGGGTCGAGGAGGGTGGAAGGCAGGGGGGGAAGCATGGAGATCGAAAGGACGGTCGAAGAGGAGGGTCTTGAGGTGGGTCTTGAAGGTGGGGAGGGAGAGGGTGAAGCGGAGTATAAACACTGGTAAAGAGTGTATTAAGAGGTTAGACTCTGTGTCTTGTGTGAGAGACAGAGAGTGGATAAAGTGAGAGAACATTGGGGATGATTTCATAAAGCTACCAATTTCTCATTCAAAGTTATCCGAGCTTGTGTCAGATTTGATAGACACATCACCATCAACAGGGCCTGTCAAAAAGATTGAATTCAATTTAAAATTCTCACATTTACACAGCCCTTTTACCCCCCCACCCCAACCAACCTGCCCCCCAACCCACCTCCCCACCACCACCACCCCCACCCCCCACCGAGAGACATTTCACGGTTACAGAGAAAGAGGGAGAAACAAAAAGGATAAAGATAAAGATAGATGGACATAGAGAAAGAGACAGCAGAGAGAGACCACACACACACATAGAAAGTGAGAAAGACTGACAGCCAGAGAGACGGTGGAGAGAAAGGGACAGAGGAGACAGAAAGAAAGAGACTACTGCAGAATGATAGTCAGAAAAAAGGACATAGAGAGAAAAGGAACATAGAGAGAGAAAGAGACGGAGGGACACTCACTCACGTTGATGTTGGTATTCAGCATTGTCTTAAAATCCTCGACTGAAATTCAGGGAACTTTATTCACCAAATAATCCTCGTATTTGATATACTGCCTTCAGACGTCTTCGAGACGTCTTTGAGATTCTGAAAGCACTTCACAAAATATACTGTTAAGTGAATTGACTGTATATTTTGTGGGTGAAACACGGCAACCATGTCCCACAAACAGTCGTGGGTTAATGACCAAATAATTATATATATTTTGAAGGAATTTTTATCCCCCAAAAAGCGATCCGTCAATCAACTAACGGCTGAGTTCCTACTTACTGCTAGGTAGACAGGTATGTGGAGAAAGGAAATAGCCCAACATTTCCATCAAAAAGTGTCCAAGATTGTTATCAGCTGTCACTTTCTCCAGTCAGCTGTATGTTTGTCTGAGAGCGAAAGACCGAAAGAGAGAGAAAGACTGAGAGAGAGAGAGCGCGAGAGAGAGTCTGAGAAAGAGAGAAAGAGACTGAGAGTCTGAGATTCAGAGCGAAAAATAACAAGGAGACAATACGTGAAAATGCGTGAATCAATGCAAACCAAATGATAACACACAAAAATATCAAGAAATGTGAAGTTAGACGCCAAACACGTTGGGAAAAATGATGAGGAGCCGATACGGGAAAATACACCGGAAAAATTGCAGAAATGGCTGAAAAAAACACCAAAAAACATGAAACATAATCCAAAGTTCAGAATGTCACTGTGTGACAGTCAGTGTCTGTGTGAGTCTCACTGTGTGTGTGACAGTCAGTGTCTGTGTGAGTCTCACTGTGTGTGTGACAGTCAGTGTCAGTGTCAGTCTCACTGTGTGTGTGACAGTCAGTGTCTGTGTGAGTCTCACTGTGTGTGTGAGACAGTCAGTGTCTGTGTGAGTCTCACTGTGTGTGTGACAGTCAGTGTCTGTGTCAGTCTCATTGTGTGTGTGAGACAGTCAGTGTCTGTGTGAGTCTCACTGTGTGTGTGACAGTCAGTGTCTGTGTCAGTCTCACTGTGTGTGTGACAGTCAGTGTCTGTGTCAGTCTCACTGTGTGTGTGAGTCAGTGTCTGTGTCAGTCTCACTGTGTGTGTGACAGTCAGTGTCTGTGTCAGTCTCACTGTGTGTGTGACAGTCAGTGTCTGTGTCAGTCTCACTGTGTGTGTGACAGTCAGTGTCTGTGTCAGTCTCACTGTGTGTGTGACAGTCAGTGTCTGTGTCAGTCTCACTGTGTGTGTGACAGTCAGTGTCTGTGTCAGTCTCACTGTGTGTGTGACAGTCAGTGTCTGTGTGAGTCTCATTGTGTGTGTGAGACAGTCAGTGTCTGTGTGAGTCTCACTGTGTGTGTGACAGTCAGTGTCTGTGTCAGTCTCACTGTGTGTGTGTCAGTGTCTGTGTCAGTCTCACTGTGTGTGTGACAGTCAGTGTCTGTGTCAGTCTCACTGTGTGTGTGACAGTCAGTGTCTGTGTCATTCTCACTGTGTGTGTGACAGTCAGTGTCTGTGTCAGTCTCACTGTGTGTGTGACAGTCAGTGTCTGTGTCAGTCTCACTGTGTGTGTGACAGTCAGTGTCTGTGTCAGTCTCACTGTGTGTGTGACAGTCAGTGTCTGTGTCAGTCTCACTGTGTGTGTGACAGTCACTAATTCACTGTTGTGCCCAATTCGCTGACGCATTTCACCCACAAATACAAAGTCAATTCACTTTACAGTGTATTCGGGAGAAGTGCTCTTTGCGACATATCAAATACACAGTGAGTCTCTGGGCCATAAACAGCGATTATTACTGTGAAGGGCAGTGTGTCAGTGTGAGGGGAGTGTGTCAGTGTGAGGGGGAGTGTGTCAGTGTGAGGGGGAGTGTGTCAGTGTGAGGGGGAGTGTGTCAGTGTGAGGGGGAGTGTGTCAGTGTGAGGGGAGTGTCCCTGACATTGGGAACAGATAAAATTATTATTTGCTTTTTAAAAAATTTGAAGGTATTATTACTGCAAAAGTGATTGACCGATTGCCCGAGTTCCGGGTCCTCTGGAGGTACTCCGCCTGTGCAGAGTCAGGAAAGTCAGGAAAGTCAGGAAAGTCGCCCAAAGTTTCGCCGACAGAGAATCGAACCCACGTCTCTCATTCCTGGTCTCCATGTCTCCAGGTGTCCATGTCTCCAGGTGTCCATGTCTCCAGGTGTCCATGTCTCCAGGTGTCCATGTCTCCAGGTGTCCAGGTCTCCAGGTGTCCATGTCTCCAGGTGTCCATGTCTCCAGGTGTCCAGGTCTCCAGGTCACCAGGTGTCCAGGTCTGGACTGTTGGTTGTGTGCGATTGGGAATGTTGAAGCTCATGTAAACACAAGTATTTGTAATTGATCTTTTAATAATAATTTGTGTCAGAAAAGGCCGATTACACTGATCATACACAGCACCAGGTGTTACACTGATCATACACAGCACCAGGTGTTACACTGATCATACACAGCACCAGGTGTTACACTGATCATACACAGCACCAGGTGTTTCACTGATGTTCTGCCTGACGTTGCGGAGTGTTCCGGGGCCGAGGATCAGTCCATCTCTGGGTATCAGTTGGAACCTGTTGGGGAATTGCAATGTGAGACCGGATTCTGCACATTAATAATCCTGGAGTCCTGTGGTTCAGCGATTAGAATATGGCCTCACACGGGAGAGACCTGGGTTCGATTCCCGGCCAAGTCAGGGCAAAATGTTGGGCAAATTTCCTTACACCACACACTGTTTATATCAGCAGTAAGTAGGAACCCGGTTGTTAGTCGATTGCTGGATCACTTTTTCGGGGATAATAATCCCTCAGAAAAATAAAATGATATTATTACAAATGTTAGGATGATTATTATTATTATTTTGCTCCTCTCAGAGTCCCTCCCACTCACCCTAACAGGATAGGTGTTTGTTGGGTCAGGCTGTCAAGTGGTTTGCGGCGAAAGCAGGTATTTGGATTGAGGTACAGATCAGCCGTGATCTAACAGGCTCGAGGGCCTGAATGGTCTCCACCTTTTCCTATTTTCCCTCACCTCATTCAAACCCAATAAAATCACTCGCTCATGTCACGACTGTTTGTGGGATGTCACCACATTCACCCAGAAAACACAGGCATTACAGGTTACCAGCAAACCCCGTGAAGCACTTTGAGACGCCCTCCTGCCATGCAATGCGCTGTGGTCGATGTTATAATAATAATAATCCTTGTCTTGATACAGCGCATTATCATGTCTTCTATAGTCTCAAGGCGCTTCACAGAATATACTGTAAAGTGTAGTGACTGTATATTTGTGGGCAAAATATGGCAGCCAATTGCACACAGCAGCGTGCCCAAACAGTCGTGGATTCAGTGACCAA
>NW_024704755.1:17802024-18006186 GCF_018977255.1 Callorhinchus milii | reverse complement strand
AAAGCAGGGATGGGTCCGGGGAAGGTTTTTTCAGGATGGGGTGATTATAGCTATTTTTAGGGGTTGGGAACGGTGTCAGATGATAGGGAGAGATTGATGGTGTTGGAGAGTAGAGGGGTGAGAGGTAGAGCTGGGAGGTAAAGAGGATGGGATCAAGGGAGCAAGTGGTGTGGAGGAGGAGACAGGTTCGAAGATGTGGAGGGAGGGATGGCGTAGGGGTCGTAGTATAGTGGGGAGATGGGGAGGGAATGGCAGATGGGAGGGCGGAGGCAGCTGAATGGATCCCCTCGATTTTCACGTGCTCGGAGGAGCCAGTTGGTGGTGGAGAATAGGAGCCTGAGGTTGTCCTTCACCTCCAAGATTATCTGGGAGTAGACGGATGATTTGGTGGAGGCGAGGGTGGAGTGGTACATCCTAATTTGGTCCAGCCAGATCTGCCAGTGGACCATTAGATCAGATTTGAGCCAAGTGCCTTCAGAGTCACACACCTGACCCTTGAGGGAGCGGAGGTGGCTGGTTACCAGGGTGAGGTGTCGTGAGTCAGAGGCGGTTTGGGAGGTGAGAGGGGCAAGGGCCACAAGAGTGGTGGAGAGGGAATTGTGGAGGAGAGTGAGCGAGGAAGATAAATCAACATGGGAGATAGGCCAGAGGGGGACCAGTTCAGATGACTCCTTCTGGGTGCTTACATTCAAATCCCTTCCCTCCATAGATGCTGCCTGACCTGCTGAGTGTTCACAGGAAATGAGTGATTCTATGCTAAAAACTGACCCTCTACAGGTTATAACTACCGGCCCATCTCCAACCTCCCTTTTCTTTCCACGGCCCTTGAAAGAGTCGTTGCTTTCCAGCTTTGCTCCTTCCTCTCCTACCATTCCTTTCCCAAGCCCCTCCAATCGGGTTTCTGTGCTGCTCACAGTACAGAAACTGCCCTGGTCAAGGTGACAAATGACATCTTGTCCATTTGTGACCAGAGCTCCCTCTGCCTCCTCGACCTCTCTGCTGCTTTCGATACGTGGACCACTCCATCCTCCTAAACCGCTTCTCCTCTCACCTGAACCTTCAAGGTTCTGTCCTCAAATGGTTCAGGTCTTATCTCTCACACCATCTCCAATTTGTCTCCACCAACTGTTTCTCTTCCAGCCCCCGCACACCATCTTGTGTGGCATTCCTCAGGGCTCTGTCCTTAAACTCCTCCTCTTCAACCTCTACGTGCTCCCCCTGGTGTCATCACCCGCAGATATGGCGTCAACTTCCACATGTTGACTCCTCATTCTCTTTGACATCTCTGCTGCTTTCGACACCGTTGACCACTCTATGCTCATCCACTGCCTCTTCTCTCACCTCAACTTCACGCTCCTATCACTCATTTCCTGTTTCTGTCTATCAGGTAGATTCGAAGGGCCAGACAGGTCAATCACAGTTAATGTAATATTCTTCAATAGGATTCTGTAATAATTACTATGATATTGAACACACTGAATAAATCTGCTCACAGCTTGCATTTATATTGTCAAAATAGGAGAGCGCCCAGAGCACTCTCAAGGAAACAGAATATTTCTGTTGACAGCAACAGTGCTAAACATGCTAAACAACTGCAGAGAAACTTTACTCTGCATGTTCTGGAAATATAATAATCCTTCCATTTTTACAGTGCCTTATCACATCTTCAAGACGTCTGTCTCAAAGTGCTTCACAGGGTATACTGTAAAGTGAATTGACTGCATATTTTGTGGGTGAAACGTGGCAGCCAATTGGGCACAGCAGTGTACCACAAACAGTGGTAGATTAGGTGACCAAATTTTTAAAATTTATTTTGAAGGGATTATTAACCCTGGAAAAGTGATCTGCCAATCGACTAACAATTGGGTTCCTACTTACTGCTCTAAGGCTCTAACCATTGAGCTACAGGATCCCAGGAAATGAGTTCATGAGTGGCTTTTCTGATTATCAGTATTTCTATCCAGTCAATGAAAATCTACAACAAAAAGCATTAAACAGGTTCCTTGCCTAAAGAAATGAAGAATCACAGAATAGCATTATAAAATATTACAGCATAGGAGGAGGCCATTCTGCCCCTCGTGCCTGTGCTGCCTCTTTGGAAGAGCTGCCCAATCAGTCTCAGTCCCCCGCTCTTTCCCCATATCTATATATATTATATATACATAAAGGACTGATACAATCCAAATGAAATGTCCATCTTCAATGTCTGATTATTAGACTATTTACAACAACATCAGTGGATATGGTATTAATAACTATTACAAACAAGCTTATAAAGACAGCAATATTATGAACTGAAATATCAACAAGTGAGTGTATTCCAAATGTGCTGTGAGCCATTCCACAGGAGGAATGAAGTCACAAGGGTATTGAGAGCTGAGGTTTTCTGCACATTTGCTGGATTCCAGCCCTTATATTTCCAGAGGGAAGGGTGGGAAAGAATTTTGTAATTTGAGAAACTTGAAGCAATCCAGGAAGTAGCAGTAAAAACATAGATGAGCTGGAGGGGTAGGTTTGTGAAACCAAAAAAAGGCATTTAGAGAAGCAGTGGGGCTGGAGATGTGACTGTGTACCTCTGCTCGTAAATCAGCAAGTTTCTTGTCCATGCTAGAGCGAGCTCCGAGCTCATCCTCCAGGTCCTCAGATATACGGCCCAATTCATCCTCGTGGACATCCTTCAGGATGTTCAGCTACAACAGAGACTAAACATTAGCAATATAACAATATCAATATAACAATATAGTGTAACAATATCAACATAATCAATATAATATAAACAATATAACAATAATATAGTCAATATAACAATATAACAATATAAAAACATATTTTCATTATAAAACTTATCACATGTATTCTCATATTCTTCGAAAGTGTTTAGATTGATGGTCAATGACATTGAATGATATTGTAAAGTGAAAAGCTCCTGGTTCGGGTCTCACCACTTGTGGCCATAAATATTAAATAGTTACCAATAAACCAAATAGGGAAATCAGAAATCAAAGAAACTTCTTTACCCAGAGAGTGGTGGGAATGTGGAACTTGCTACCATAAGGAGTAGTTAAGGCGAAAACATAGAAGCATTTAAGGGGAATAAATGAGGGAGAAAGGAAGAGAAGTTTATGCTGATCGGCTTAATAATAAATAATAATCCTTGCATTTGATATACAAAAGCACCTTATCATATCATCGAGAAGTCTCCTGGTGCTTCATAGGATATACAGTTGAATGGATTGACTTGTATTTTGTGGGTGAAACAGCCAGTTTGCACACAGCAGCACACATGGAGCGAGTGACCAATTTTTGGGGGGGACTTGTTGGCCAGGACACTGAGAGAAAGAAACTCTTCTCTTTTTGAATAGTGCCATTGGATCTCAGGCAGATGGGACCTCGGATTAACATCTCGTCTGAAGGACGGCACCTCCGACATTGCAGCACTCCCCCAGCACTGATTGGAGTGTCAGCCCAGACCAGGGTGATCCAACTGATGGCTGCTGAGGGCTGGATGCCCTGTTTGAGAAATGATGACCAAAAACACCCCCACACACACTGCCCCCATACCACCCCACAACCCCCACTCTCCCCCCACACACACCCCCCCCACACACTGCCCCCATACCACCCCACAACCACCACTCTCCCCCCACACACACACCCCCACACACTGCCCCATACCACCCCACAACCCCCACTCTCCCCCACACACACCCCCCCCACACACTGCCCCATACCACCCCACAACCCCCACTCTCCCCCCACACACACCCCCCCACACACTGCCCCCATACCACCCCACAACCACCACTCTCCCCCCACACACACCCCCCCCCACACACTGCCCCCATACCACCCCACAACCACCACTCTCCCCCCACACACACCCCCCCCCACACACTGCCCCCATACCACCCCACAACCCCCACTCTCCCCCACACACACACCCCCCCACACACTGCCCCCATACCACCCCACAACCACCACTCTCCCCCCACACACACACACCCCCACACACTGCCCCCATACCACCCCACAACCACCACTCTCCCCCACACACACACCCCCACACACTGCCCCCATACCACCCCACAACCCCCACTCTCCCCCCACCCCCCCCCACACACTGCCCCCATACCACCCCACAACCCCCACTCTCCCCCCACCCCCCCCCCACACACTGCCCCCATACCACCCCACAAACCCCACCCTCCCCCCACACACACACACCCCCACACACTGCCCCCATACCACCCCACAACCCCCACTCTCCCCCCACACACACACACCCCCACACACTGCCCCCATACCACCCCACAACCCCCACTCTCCCCCCACACACACACACCCCCACACACTGACCCCATACCACCCCACAACCCCCACTCTCCCCCCACACACACACCCCCTCACACACTGCCCCCATACCACCCCACAACCCCCACTCTCCCCCCACACACACACACCCCCACACACTGCCCCCATACCACCCCACAACCCCCACCCTCCCCACACACAAATCCCCCCCCCACACACACAAACCCCCCCCCACACACACCCACTGCCCCACCCCCCCCACCCCACGCCCCACACACACCCCCCAACACACTGCCCCCACAACACCCCACACCGCCCCACCTTCCCCCACAAAAAGCCCCTCCCCACACACACACCCAACCCCCCCCACAAACCCCGCACACATCCACACACACACATCCCCACACATACACACGCCCCCCCCCCACACACACACACACCCCACACCCCCACACACCCTCCACCCACACCTCCCCCACACACACACACCCACAAACCCACACACACACCTACATGGACACCCCATACACACCATCCCCCACACACACGCACGCCCACCCCACGCACAAACCCACACACACCCCACACACACCCCACCCACACACACCCACATCTCCCCCACACACACCCACATCTTCCCCACACACACACGCCCCCCACCCACACACACGCCCCACCCCACCTCACCACACACACACAACTCCCCCCACACCGCCCCCCACACACACACCCCCCACCCACACACACACACACGCCACACACGCACCCCCCCCACACACACACACACCGCCTCCTCACATCCCCCCACACACACACACCCACACACACAAACTGCAAAACACGCGCACCCTCCCCTACACACACCCTACCCTGTACACACCCACACACAGCCCCCCCACACACACATCCCCACCCCCCCCACACATACACCCCTCCCCACACATACACCCTCACACACTGCCCCCACACCTCCCCCCACACCCTCCCCCACACACACCCTCACACACACACACCCACACACGCGCCCACACTCCCCCCACGCACACCCCCACACACACACCCACCCATACCGCCCCCCACCCACACACACGCCCCACCCCCCCTCACCACACACACCACTCCCCCCACACCGCCCCCCATACACACACCCCCCACCCACACACACACACCCCCCACACACGCACCCCCCCCACACACACACACACCGCCCCCTCACATCCCCCCACACACACACACACACACACAAACTGCAAAACATGCGCACCCTCCCCTACACACACCCTACCCTGTACACACCCACACACACAACCCCCCCACACACACATCCCCACCCCCCCACACATACACCCCCCCACACATACACACCCACCCCACACATCCCCCCCCCCCCCCCCCACACACACACACACACCCCAGGCACAAACCCACACACACACCTACATGGACACCCCATACACACCATCCCCCACACACACGCACACCCACCCCACGCACAAACCCACACACACACCCCACAGACACACCCCACCCACACACACATCCACACCCTCCACACATCCTACACACACATACCCACACTCCACACATCTCACCTACTCAGACACACCCACGGGTCAGAGAGGTCGGGGGGTGCAAAGGAGTGGAGGGATTTGAAGACAAAGGTGAGGATCTTGGAGTGGATCCTCTCTGGGACAGGAGCCAGTGCAGTCCGGCCAGGACTGGGGGGATCAGGGAGTGGGGTTTGGGGGTGGGGGGAGGGCCAGGACTGGGGGGATCAGGGAGTGGGGTTTGGGGGTGGGGGGAGGGCCAGGACTGGGGGGATCAGGGAGTGGGGTTTGGGGGTGGGGGGGAGGGCCAGGACTGGGGGGATCGGGGAGTGGGGTTTGGGGGTGGGGGGAGGGCCAGGACTGGGGGGATCGGGGAGTGGGGTTTGGGTGTGGGGGGGAGGGCCAGGACTGGGGGGATCGGGGAGTGGGGTTTGGGGGTGGGGGGGAGGGCCAGGACTGGGGGGATCGGGGAGTGGGGTTTGGGGGTGGGGGGAGGGCCAGGACTGGGGGATCGGGGAGTGGGGTTTGGGTGTGGGGGGAGGGCCAGGACTGGGGGGATCGGGGAGTGGGGTTTGGGTGTGGGGGGAGGGCCAGGACTGGGGGGATCGGGAGCGGAGTTTGGTGCGGGTGAGAATGTGGGCGGCAGAGTTCTGAATGGTTTGGATTTTGTGGATGGCAGTGGAGGGGAGACCGGTGAGGAGGGCATTAGAATAGTCCAGTCGGGAGGTGACAAAGGCCTGGACCAGGGTTTCAGCAGCTTTCAGAGAGAGGTATTGGCGGAGACGGGCGATGCGTCGGAGGTGGAAGAAAGTGGTGCTGGTGAGGGACCGGGTGTGTGGGAGGAAAGATAATTGGGGGTCGAACCTGACCCACATACACATTACCCACACCCCACCCACTCACCCCACACCCCACACACACACACATACCCACATATCCCCACCCAACCACACAATCACACATCCCACCCACACCCCATCCACCCATGCAAACACACCCACCCTACCCACACACACAAATACCCACACACAAACTCCACACATACCCACACACACCACACATACCCCACCCACCCACACGCCCCACCCTCACATACCCACACCCCATACACAAACCCCACCCAACCACATACACTCCACCCACCACACCGCTATACATCACCCCCACACATCCACACACCCACACCCCACAACACACCTCAAACACCCCACCCATACA
Source organism: Callorhinchus milii (assembly GCF_018977255.1). NCBI lineage: Eukaryota > Metazoa > Chordata > Chondrichthyes > Chimaeriformes > Callorhinchidae > Callorhinchus > Callorhinchus milii. Next base: position 17,999,110 of record NW_024704755.1, on the reverse strand, counting down.
CACACCCCACCCACACACATTTTCCTCCCCACACACCCCAACCACACAAACCCTACCCACCCACACACACCCCCACACATACATACACCCCACCTACTCCCACACACCCCACACACACAACAGCCACCCAAACAGCCCACCCACACTCACACACACTCCACACACACAAATCCACATACACCCACAATTCCACATGCCACACCCCAACCACATGCATGAGAAGCCCCACACACACCCCACTCACACACACACACACATTCCCCCTCCCACTCACACACACATTCCCCCCCCCACTCACACACACACACATTCCCCCCCCACTCACACACACACACATTCCCCCCCCACTTGTACACATACAACAACGACGACAGCAACAACTTGGATGTATATAGCGCCCTCCACGTTCGACGGCGTCTGAGAGCCTCACAGTAACGGATCCCAGGACTGAGCCAGGTGGAGGGGGAGGAAGGTGACCAAAGACCTGAAAGTGGGACAGAGGGGGCGAGGAGACGGGATGAGGAAGGGAGTTCCAGAGCCTCGGGGCATAGTGGCTGAAGGCACAGCCACTGAGGGTGGAGCGGAGGACCTGGGGGACGAGGAGGAGGCCAGACCCGGAGGAATGAAGGCAAAAGAGTACTGTTTTGAGGAGAGAGGTCAGAGAGGTCGAGGGGTGCAGAGGAGGGGAGGGATTTGAAGACAAGGGTGAGGATATTGAAGTCGATCCTCTCTGGGACAGGAGCCAGTGCAGTCCGGCCAGGACTGGGGGGATCAGGGAGTGGGGTTTGGGGGTGGGGGGGCGAGGGCCAGGACTGGGGGGATCAGGGAGTGGGGTTTGGGGGTGGGGAGGATGGGGTGGGGGGCAAGATTGGGGTGATCGGGGAGCGGAGTTTGGTGCGGATGAGAATGCGGACGGCAGAGTTCTGGACGACCTGGATTTTATGGATGGTAGTGGAGGGGAGACCGGCAAGGAGGGTGTTAGAATAATCCAGCCGAGAGGTGACAAACAACAACAACAACAAGATTCCATTTATAGAGCGCCTTTCACGTCGGGAGGACGTCCCAAGGCGCTGTACAGTTGGGTCAGGACCCGAGCATTGGGGGGAGATGGTCAGAGTGAGGGGAGGGAAGGGAGGGAGCGAGGAGAGGGGAAATGGTCAGGGTGAGGGGAGGGAAGGGAGGGAGCGAGGAGGGGGTAGACAGTCAAGGGGGGAGCTGAAAGTACAGTCAAAGAGAAAGGTCTTGTGACCGGCCTTGAAGGAGGAAAGGGAGGAGGCGGCGAAGGTACTGGGGATGGAGTTCCAGAGCCTCGGGGCTGAGAGGCTGAAGGCCACCGATGGTAGGGCGGTTGGGGCGGGGGATGGGGGGCCGACCGGAGCCAGAGGAACGGAGGGTACGGGGGGTACGTGGGGGGATAGTAGGTCGGAGAGGTAGGAGGGAGCGAGGCCGTGAATGGCATTGTAGGTGAGGATGAGGATCTTGAATTTGATCCTCTGGGGAATGGGGAGCCAGTGGAGGTGAGCGAGGGCGAGGGTGAGGGCGAGGGTGAGGGCGAGGGTGGGAGTGATGTGGTCGCGGTGTCTGGTGTGGGACAGTACATGAGCTGCAGAGTTCTGAATGACCTGCAGTGTGGAGGGAGGGCCGGGAAGGCCGGTGAGGAGAGAGTTCCCATAGTCCGGCCTTGAGGTGATAAAGGCGTGGACCAGAGTTTCAGCAGCGTGAGGGGTGAGGTAGTGCCGTAGTCTGGCGATATTCCGGAGGTGATGGAAGGCGGTGCCAGTTGTGGCGCGGATATGAGGGAGAAAGGCATGGACCAGAGTTTCAGCAGCTTTCATAAAAACATAAGAACATAAGAATTAGGAGCAGGAGTCGGCCATTCGGCCCCTCGAGCCTGTGCCCCGCCATTCGATAAGATCATGGCTGATCTTCTGACCTAACTCTGATTACCTGCCCTCTCCCCATATCCCCTAATCCCTCTATTGTTTAAAAATCTATCAGTCTCAGCCTTGGTATTGGCGGAGACGGGTGATGCATCGGAGGTGGAAGGAAGCGGTGCTGGTGAGCGACCGGATGTGGGAGAGGAAGGATAATTGGGTGTCGAACCTGACTATTAGGTTGCGTACGGGCTTGGAGAGTTTTAGAGGGAGGTCGGGTAGGTGGAGGAGGTGAGAACTGAGAGATTTTAGACGTTGACGAGAGCCAAAGAGTATGGCTACACAAACCCCACCCACAAACACCCCACCCACACATGCCCCACCACCCACACCCCACACCCCGACCTCACCCACACCCATATCCGCTCTCCCCTGCACACATGCACACTCATCACCCCCACCACACACAAACGGCACCCACACCCATACCTGCCTCAAACAAAACTCCCACCTCCACCCACACACAAATCCTCCCTCCCGGAGGTAACATCAACGTCATCACACATGGCAGCGGTGGGGGGCCGTGGAGGTCGCTGAGAGAGGAAAGAGCGTCATTGATCACATGGAGGAATGTCCGATCACTGCACACAAACTGGCTGCATTGCTGAAGGACTCTGTACGGAGGATAGAACAGTGAACAAGTACAGAAGACGAGGTTTTGACCAACAACAAAATTAGATTTGGGAAAATTACATTAATGTTGGGAGGAAGTCCTCCCAACATGGAGTACTGGATGATCAGTGTTTTGGACCCGAGCTGGGGGTAAGGATCGGGGAGAGTGGGGGTAGAGGGTTAAAGGAGGGTGACTAAAGGCACAGACGAAGAGGCGGGTCTTGAGATGGGTCTTGAAGGAGGCAAGTGGTTGGGCAAGGTGGAGGGACTGTGGGATGGAGATCCATATGGTGGGGGCAGAGTGGCTGAAGGTCCACCCACCAATGGTGGGGCGGGTGAGGAGGGGGACGTGAAGCAGGCAGGTCAAACAAGATGCCAAAGTTCCAGACTGGCCCAGTGAGGTGGAGTGTGCATCCTTGGATGGTGATGCTGTCAGCGCCTGAGGTGTGGAGGAGCTGATGGGAGCCAATCAGGAGCCTTCGTCTTGTTGACGTTCAACTGTAGACAGTTAGTTCTCATCCAGGACTTGACGTCTGACAGAAATTCTGTCAGGACAGCAATGGTAGATGAGGGAGGGGAGCCCATGAAGGAGGATGGCCTGGTCGACTATGTCGAACGTGGCAGAGAAATCCAGGAGGACAAGGAGGCAGAGGGAGCCTCATAGAGAGAAAGGTGAGAGGGGAGGCAATGGAGGAGGATAGAGTGGTCAATGGTATAGAAGGCAACAGAGAAGTCAAGGAGGATGAGGAGGCAGAGGAAGCCCTGGTCGCAGATGGACAAAATGTCATTTATTTTTGTCACTGTTTCTGCGCTGTGGGCAGCACTGAAACCCGATTGGAGGGGTTTGTAAATGGAGTGGCGGGAGAGGAAGGAGCTAAGCTGGGAAACAACAACTCGTTCCAGGACCTTGGAAAGGAAAAGGAAGTTGGAGATGGGGCAGTAATTTGAGAGCAGGAAAGGGTCCAGGGAGGAATTCTTTAAGGAGTGATGACGGCTGTTTTTAAAGGCGTTGGACAGAGTGAGGTTTTATGATATCCATCATCATGCAAATAGCCTGACTCAACGCAAATTAGTGACAAAGGACAAAGAAATAACAAATGCTCCAGTTTTGCAAGGCAAATCCAGAAATGAAAGAAGATATCAAACACAGACTTAGAATGATTACCTTGTGGTTCTGTACATGAATACAATAGCCAACAGCGTTGAAGGCAGTGGAGAGGTTAAGAGGGACAAGGAAGCACAGTGACACATAATGAAATTACGTAATTTGTGACTTTGCAGGATGGAAACAGGACTGGAGGAGAACAAGCAATGCATGCGTTAAGAGGTCACAACAAAGTTGTGTGTTCCAGGACTCTGCATAGGAAGGGCTGGCTGGAATGGAATATCACTAGACCCAGTCATTCCAGAACTCCACTGGATCAGGTGAGAGGTGAGGAGGATGTTTTCATACACAGAGTAGTTAGGATATGGAACACTCTGCTAGCGTTGGGTTGAATCCATATTCGCTTTCAAAAGAGAACGAGATAAAGATTCAAAAAGGAGTAAACTACAGAAATGGCAGATAAATGGAACTGAAAGGATTGCTCAGTGTAGCAGTCAAGATGGGCCGAATGGCCTTCTTCTGGGCTGGAAATTTGATTCTATGGATAATAATATTAATCCTTGCATTTTGACAGGGCCAAACGTTGGGCAAGTTTCCTTACTCCACACGCCTCTGTTTACTGAGCAGTCAGTAGAAACCCGGTTGTTGGCTGGCGGATCACTTTTCCAGGAGTAATAATCCTTTCCAAAAAAAATAAATAATAATTTGGTCACTTCAATCCATCACTGTTTGTGGGATGCTGCTGTGTGCAATTGGCTGCCGTGTTTCACCCACAAATATATGGTCAATTTACTTTACAGTATATTCCGTGAAGCATTTTGATACGTCTAGAAGACGTGATAAGGCGCTATATCAAATGCATGGATAATGATTATAGTGCCTTATTAAAGGGAATATGACCCCCAGAAAATCACAGATAAGTAGAGGTAACTGGAGATTGGGCTTCTCTGAAAACTGGAGTGTCCTGCTGCAAGCAGAGCCAGCTAAAGAGCCCATTGTACATCAGCAAAAGCATCAGTGTACATCAATGCACATCAATTCACAATCAGTGTACATTTTTCAGCTCACACAAGGCCTGCTGATTCAGCTGAGCCACACACTAGTGCTGAATTTATTTGGTGGCTTTAGTAGGTTTGTTTAATTGAACACGTTGCTTATGAAACTAAATAGAAGCATGTGCACTGTTGTGGGTACAAGTCAAGACGTGTTACTGACCAAGGCAGCATTACAGATTATTTGTGGAGGAGAATGGTGTAATAGTTCTACATTGCCCTAATCATACTCCATAAGTCGAGCTAAGTCACATTCCATCCCTGGATTGTCTGAGCAGGGCTCAGTTTTATAAAAGAGCCTTTCACTGATCAGAAAGCCACAACGAGAGCATAAGAACATAAGAAGTTACTGCACGAAAGGAGGCCAAAGTCCATCTAGTCCACCTTCCTGGCAGTCGCTTAACATGTCGTGTCCCAAACTATACACTGTATAACAAGGTATTATTTTCTCGCCTGTTCCATAAGTTTGCTACTCATTTTCACTAAAGTAATGTTTCTGCAGATTTTTTCTGAATTTATCCCCTTTAATCACAGGCCGTGTCCTCTAGTTCTACTGTTCAGTACAAGATAAAACAGCTTCTCATGGTCTATATTATCTATTCCCCTCAGAATCTTAAAGATTGTAATCAAATCGCCCAACAACCTTCTCATCACCAGTGGAACTTGCTCAGTGTATCTAATTACTCCTCGTAGTCCAGAACTTCCAACTCCTTAATCACTTTGGTTTCCCTCCTCTGTATCCCCTCAATTGCTGCAATAACCTTTTAATACTGCGGTGACCAGGACTGCCCACAGTATTCCAAGTGCGGTTGCATCGATGATGAATAAAGTGGCAGGATTACCTCACTATTGCCCTTTTAATATAGCCCAGCATCTGGTTTGCATGACTCACTGCTACCAAGCGCTGTTAAAAATAAGAAAGTGAGTTAATGTTTCAGGTCGACTTTTGGTCATCGACTTGAGACGTTAACTCACTTTGCTCTCTCCATATATGTTGCCTGACCTGCTGAGTGTTCCCAGCAACTTCTGTTTATATTTCAGATTTTCAGCACCTGCAGTATTTTGTCTTTTTATAGCTTTTTATATTCAGAAGTCAATATGTGCAACAATCCTTCAACTTTAATTGTGTAATATAATATGGAGCTAATACAGGAAAATACCCTTTATCTGCCTGGCATTTAGTGACCCGGACTGAACCTCCTGGAGACTGGTCCAATTTTGCATGAGGTTGTTTGCGACGCTCTGATGGTAGCAATTCACACACCGTGATCTTCTACATTATACAGTTTTGGGTTGGAGATACTACAGAGACAGAGAGAGACGCAGAAAGTTAAATACTCAGAGAGAGAAAAAGACGGGGTAATTAAGATTTTTTTAATAGATTTAGAGAGAAAGTGTCAGAGAGAACACAGCTTGAAGAATGTGGTCTTATGAAGACAGCACAATTGCTGATGGAAGTATCAGTTGACGCTGAAGCCAATGCGATGCCCATTTCTCAGCACTGTTTGATTATTCTCAGAGGGGTTCGCTCCAAATCAGTGTGGGAATTGGTTCTCTTCTCTATAACTCAAAATGACTTGGACTTGGGTATAAAGAGCAAATATTAATGTTTGCAGATCAGACAAAACTTGGGAATGTAGTAAACAGTGAGGAGGATTGCAGCAGACTGCAGGAGGACATAGACAGACTGGTGAAATGGGCAGACACGTGGCAGATGGAATTTAACGCAGAGAAGTATGCTCTCGATAAGAAATTTCAAGAGGGAAGTAGATAATTATTTGGGAAGGAAAAGTTTGCAGGGCTATGGGGAGAGCGAGGGGGAGTGGGGTTAATCAGGGCTATGGGGAGAGAACAGGGGAGTGGGGTTGATCAGGGCTATGGGGAGAGCGCAGGGGAGTGGGGTTGATCAGGGCTATGGGGAGAGCGCGGGGGAGTGGGGTTGATCAGGGCTATGGGGAGAGAGAGGGGGAGTGGGGTTGATCAAGGCTATGGGGAGAGCGCGGGGGTGTGGGGTTGATCAGGGCTATGGGGAGAGAGTGGGGGAGTGGGGTTGATCAGGTCTATGGGAAGAGATCGGGGGAGTGGGGTTGATCAGGTCTATGGGGAGAGAGTGGGGGAGTGGGGTTGATCAGGGCTATGGGGAGAGAGCGGGGGAGTGGGGTTGATCAGGGCTATGGGGAGAGAGCGGGGGAGTGGGGTTGATCAGTGCTGTGGGGAGAGAGCGGGGGAGTGGGGTTGATTTGGCAGCTCTTTTCAAAGAGCGGCACAGACACGATGGGCCAAATGGCCTCTTCTGTGCTGTGTAATTCTATAAAAAAGTGTGAGGTGATACATTTTGGGAGGAAGAATGAATCATAGAATCATACAGCAAAGAAGGAGGCCATTCAGCCCATCGCGCGTCTGCCAGCTCTTTAAAAAGAGCTATCCAGCTGATCCAAAACTCCGCTCCCTGCATGTTGATTCGCACTAAACTCCGTCCCCCATCACACCAATCCTCATTCTTCCTCCCAAAATGCATCACTTCACACTTTTCCAGCGCTTTGGGACGTCCTCCCGACGTGAAAGGCGCTCTATAAATGGAATCTTGTTGTTGTTGTTGTTGTTAAACTTCATCTGCCCCGTGTCTGCCCATGTTACCAGTCTGTCTATGTCCTCTTGCAGTCTGTTACTATCCTCCTCACTGTTTATTACTTTTCCAGCTTAGTATCATCTGCAAACTTGGGAATTGTCCTCCCTGTACCCGAGTCCAGGTCATTTATATAGATCACAAACAGCAGTGGTCCCAATACCGACATCACTGCACACTTCCCTCCAGTCAGAAAAACAACCGTTCACCACCACTCTCTGCTCTCTGTCTCTCAGACAGTTCTGTATCCGCTGACACTGTCCCTTTAATACCGGGGCTTCTATTTTGCTACAAGTCTCTTATGTGGCACTTTATCAAAAGCCTTTTGAAAATCCATATAAACGACATCAACTGCACTATCTTCATCCACTCTCTCCGTTACTTCATCAAAAAACTCTTATCAAGTTAGACATGATTTGCCTTTAACAAATCCATGTTGACTGTCCTTTATTAACCCATATTTTTCTAATTGAGAATTTATTTTAACATAACATAACATGACATGTAGGAGTAGGAGTAGGCCATTCGGCCCTTCGAGCCTCTGCCCCGCCATTCAATCGTGGCTGATCTTCTAATCTAACTCCAACTAATAACCTGACGCTGCCTTATCCCCATATCCCTTAATCCCTTTTGCAATAAGAAATCTGTCTGTCTGCCTGCCTGTCTGTCTGTCTGTCTGTGTCTATCTATCTATCTCAGTCTTGAATATGTTCAAGGACTGAGCGTCAACAGCCCTTTGGGGTAGTGAGTTCCATACATTCACTGTCCTTTCAGTGAATAAGTTCTTCCTCAACTCAGTGCGAAAGGGCTGCCTCTGATTTTAAGGTTGTGACCCCTGGTTTTAGTTTCTCCAACCGGGAGAAACAATCTCCCACTATCTACTCTATCATTGCCCTTTGATGATCTTATAGGTTTCTATAAGATCCCCTCTAATTCTTCTATATTCTAGAGAATATAGGCCCAAATTGGTCATCCTATCCTCGTAACTCAACCCCTTCATCCCTCGTACTAACCGAGTACATCTACGCTGCACCCCCTCCAGGGCAAGTATGTCCTTCCTTACATAAGGAGACCAAAACTGCACACAGTATTCCAGGTGTGGTCTCACAGGGCCCTATACAGTTGCAGCGAGACTTCCCTACTCTTATACTCTAATCCTTTCATAACGAATGCTAACATACCGTTCCCCTTCCTAATTGCTGCTGCACCTACAGACTAACTTTCTGTGATTGGTGTACAAGGACACCCAAGTCCCTCTGGACGCTAACACATTCCAATCTCTCCCCTTCTAAAAAATAACCCGCTCTACTGTTTTTGCTCCCTTGGTGGATGACTTTGCACTTCCCTACAATATACTTCATCTGCCACCTACCTGCCCAATCACCTATCTATGTCTCGCTGCATTTTTTTAATGTCGTCCTCTGTGTTGACACTTCCTCCTAGTTTTGTGTCATCCGCGAATTTAGATATATTAACTTCGATGTCCTCATCTAGATTGTTGATGTAGATGGTAAATAGCTGAGGCCCAAGGACTGATCCTTATGGCACTGCACTAGTCACATCCCGCCAATTTGAAAAGGAACCATTTATCCCTACTCTTTGTTTCCTACCCGTTAACCATTCCCCAATCCATGTTAATATGCTCCCCTCAATTCCATGGGCCCTTATCTTTTGGACTAACCTTTTATGCGGCACCTTATCGAATGCCTTCTGGAAGTCCAAATAGACCACATCCACTGATTCACCCTTATCTAGTTTACTCGAAATATCCTCAAAAAACTCTATGAGATTTGTCAAACATGACTTCCCTTTTGTAAAGCCATGTTGACTTGGCCTAATTATATTGTGCCCTAAATACCGCACTACCACATCCTTAATCAATGATTCTAAAATGTTTCCTATCACTGATGTGAGACTAACTGGCCTATAGTTCCCCATCTTTTCCTTTCCACCTTTTTTAAATAGTGGTGTGACATTTGCGATCTTCCAATCTATGGGAACTGTTACATGAATCCAAGGAATTTTGGAAGATCAGACACAAGGCCTCCACTATCTCATAAGCTCCTCTTTTAAAACCCTGGGATGCAAACCATCCGGACCGAGGATTTGTCACTTTTTAGTGCTAACAGTTTCCCAGCACCAATTCTCTACTAATGAAAATTTCCCTTAGTTGCTCCCGATCCTTATCCCTTTGGTGCATCCCTATTGCTGGTAGACTCGTTGTGTCTTCTCGGGTGAAGACAGATGCAAAGTACCCATTTAGGGACTCTGCCATGTCCTTGTCCCCCATTACAACTTCTCCCGTCTCTGACTGAAGTGGACCTACATTTACCCTCACAGCCTATTCCTCTTAATATACTTGTAAAACCTTTTACAATCAGACTTAGTGTTCGTTGCTCGCTTACCCTCATACTCATTTTTCTCGCTCTTAATGAGTTTTTTAGGTTTTTTTTGCTGGTTTCTAAAACTCTCTCAATCTTCAGATTTGTTGCCTTTCTTGGCAGTTTTATAAGTTTTTTCTTTTAATTTGTTGCTTTCCCTACTGCTCTAGTTAGCCACAGATGAATTGCTTTCCCTGTGGTACTCTTATTCCGCAAGGGAATATGCGACCGCTGAGAATTTTGCACTACATCCTTAAATATTTGCCACTGTTGGTCTACATTTTTACCTCTTAATCTTATTCTCCAGTCTATTTTACCTAAATCTTTCCTCATACCTACAAAATTAGCCCTATTTAAATTCAGAATACTTGCCTCGGATTTAACTATATCCCTCTCTAACTTAATGCAGAATTCAATCATATTGTGATCACTCTGCCCTCGAGGATTCTTAATACCTACACCGCCAACTCGCCGTTTCGTTACACAAAACAAGGTCTAGGATGGCCTGTCCCAGTTGGTTCCTCGGCTGCTCCAGAAAGTTATCTCTCATACACTCAATGAACTCTTCTTCTGACCTATTTTTTGCCGATTTGGTTTTCCCAATCTATGTGGAGATTGAAATCACCCACTATTATTGCTTTACCTTTCCTCAATGCTCCACTGATTTCCTGATTGATACCGTGTGCTATATTGTGATCACTGTTTGGGGTCTATAAACCACTCCCATTAATATTTTCAGTCCTTTATTATTTTTTATTTCCACCCATATTGTCTCGACCTCCTGGTCATCGGATTTCAGATCCTTCCTCTCCACTGCTTTTATTTCATCCCTATTTAACAGGGCTCCCCCACCCCCACCCCGTTTCCCACAGTGCCTATCTTTCCTGTAAACTGAGAACCCTGGAATATTTAACTCCCACCCTCGATCTCCTTGTAACCATGTTTCAGTGATGGCTACTCGATCGTACCCATATGTGTCTATCTGTGCTTTTAATTCATCAGTTTATCAGATATAACATTTTTAATTTCCTACTATTTCCTCTACTCTCTGATTCCTTATCTACTTTGCCAAAACTTCTTACCCCTTGTTAACATGTTCCTATTATCTGGCATGTTATTCTGCACTGTCATCTTTACTTTTTCTAATGCTAACTTATGGTTTCTCTTACCTGTATATTCCCCCCTTTACTAGTTTAAATTCCTATTTATCTCCCTGTTAATTTGTTTAGCTCGGACATTTGTCCCAGCACGAGTTAAATGCAGCCCTTTTCGCTGAAAGAGCTCTATTTTCCTCCAATACTCGTGCCAATGGCCCATAAAAAGAAACCCGAGTTCCGCACCACTCTTTTAGCCGTGCGTTCAAGTCCTTAATTTGTATGTTCCTGTACCAATTGTCGTATGGTACAGGCAGTAGTCCCGATTGTACCACCTTCGATGATCTTGACTTCAATTTGGACCCCAGCTCTTCGAATTCCCTTCTCAAGTCATCTTGGCCTACTCTACTGACGCCCCTCACCCTGCCACTCGCTCTTGTGCCGTTGACTGACTTTGTCCCGGATTATAGTCTCCAGAAGTTTCCCCACTACTGACGTTAGGCCGACTGGCCTGTAGTTCCCGGGTTTATACTTCTGCCCCTTTTTGTACAGGGGAGTAACATTTGCAACCCTCCAGTCCTCTGGCACCACCGCGGTGTCCAAGGAGAATTGAAAGATTGTGGCCGGAGCCTCTGTTATATCCACCCTTACTTCCCTCAGTAACCTAGGATGCTTCCTGTCCAGATCGGGTGACTTATCTACCTTGAGCACCAACAACATTTTTAGTATCTCGTCTCAGTTTATTCGTATCCAATTTCTCTCCCTTCTCCTCCGATACTGTGGCATTGGCTGCATCCTCTTCTTTTGTGAAGACAGATGCAAAGTCCTCATTCAGTACATCAGCCTCCACAGGAAGATTTCCTCTTTGGTCCCTAATTGGACCCATCCTACCTTTGACTAACCTTTCGTTCTTTTTATGCTTATACCTTAGGATTCCCTTTTATGTTACCCGCTAATCTTTTCTCATGCAACCTCTTTGCCCCTCTTATTTCCTTTTTCAGTTAAGATGTTTGCCCTTGTGGGGGAGACCAGAACCAGGGGCCACAGATATAAAATAATCACCAATAAATCAAATAGCGAAATCAGAAGAAACTTCTTTACCCAGAGAGTAGTGAGAATGTGGAACTTGCTTCCATAAGGAATAGTTGAGGCGAATAACATAGATGTATTTAAAGGGAAGCTAGCTAAGTAAATGAGGGAGAAAGGAATGGAAAGTTATACTGATCGGCTTAGTTGAGGAAGGGCAGGAGGAGGCTCATGCAGAGCATAAATATCAGCAGACCAGTTGAGCTAAATGGCCTGTTTCTGTGCTGTATATTCCATGTAATTCTATATACTTCACCCTGTTTTTCATTGAATTCCATCTGCCACTTGTCTGCCCATTCAGCCATTCTACCTGTATTTTATTTTGGTCCTCCTCAGTTCTCCCCCGAGCATTGTATCATCTGCACACTTTGAGATTTTCTCCCTATTCCTAGGTCAAAATCATTGATTTACAGGGTGAAAAGTTGTGGGCCCGGAACAGATCCCTGAGGAACACCACATCTACTCTTTGTCTTCTCCCCTGTGGCCACTTCTCTATCCAATTACTGTCTTCCCTTTGATCTCATAAGGCCTGACCTTAGCCATACGTCCATAGTACCTTGTTAAAAACCTTCTTGTCCAACTAGGACCATTAGGAGCTGAGTGAGAGGATTCCCTGCACCCAGTGACTGGTCTGCCCTTTCAAGTCCTGCCGATGAGCCAGGTTGGCTGTGATGTTATCAGCAATGCTCTGGAATCCTGCGGCCTCTCCTGGCTCGGGAACCGGACTAAAGAGATTGCCATTGACTCGATTCCGACATTCCGTTACCAAACATGCTACCTTGGAGCCAGTTTAGACCAAAGGAGACCCCATTTACCTCCTTCTGAAAATCCATGTGCACCACATCTACTGCATATCCTTCACCTTCCATTTTTGACGCCCCCTCAAAAACATCTTTTAGTTAAGAGGTTAATAATTCTTAAGCTTTTACAGACTTTTCTGTTGATTTTGTCCTTACTTGTATGACCACTTCCTGCTTGGATTTGATGAGCTCTTCATGCTTAATCTTCCACTGGCTCAGGTCTGTCTCCAGCCTCTCAATGTGTTTACTCAACGCACTCTTGTCCCTGAGAAAACACAGAATGTCACAGCCATGAAAACTTTTTAACAAATAAAACAATATATCTCTAAAACCTTCTTTTTCAGTGTATATTCAATGTTTGGGAATTCTTCACGTTTTAGCTTGTCATGTTGTTAAACTCTTATGTCAGGAACCTCTTATCATCTTCCTATAATTTACAGTATAAAAGGGTACATAAGGTAAGCATAAATAGGCTGTTCACACTAGTTGGTGAGTCTGTAACCAGGACACACTGATATAAGATAGCAACTAGGAGATCTAAAAGAAAATTCAAGAGGAACTACGTCATGCAGAGCAATGTGAGATTGTAGAACTCACTGCCTGAGGTAGTGGTTATAATCCTTGCATTTGATATAGTGCCTTTTCACGTTTTCCAGACATCATCTCAAAGAGCTTCACAGAATATACTGTAAGTGAACTGATTGTAAATTTGTGGGCGAAACGTGGCAGCCAATTGCGCACAGCAGCGTCCCACAAACAGTCGTGGATTGACTGAATTATTATTTTAAAAACTTAAAATCCAGGTCCTCTCACTTACGGGGCAAGTGCTCTAACCACTAAACTATAGGACTAGAATCAGATAGTGTAGATCAGTGTGGCTCAACCGGCGGCCTGGGGCCTCATCCAGCCCATTACCATTTCCAACAGCTCCCTCCCTCTCAACAACAACAACAACAAGATTCCATTTATAGAGCGCCTTTTACGTCGGGAGGACGTCCCAAGGCGCTGGACAGTTGGGTCAGGACCCGAGCAGTGGGGAAATGGTCAGGGTGAGGAGAGGGGAGAGTGGGGGCGAGGAGGGGGTAGAGAGTCGAGAGGGGAGCTGAAGGCACGGTCAGGGGCGGGGGATGTGGAGCAGACCGGAGCCAGAGAAACGGAGGGTACGGGCAGGTAAGTAGGGGGATAGTAGGTCGGAGAGGTAGGAGGGAGCAAGGCCGTGAATGGCCTTGTAGGTGAGGATGAGGATCTTGAATTCGATCCTCTGGGGGATGGGGAGCCAGTGGAGGCGAGCGAGGGTGGGAGTGATGTGGTCCCGAAGCCTGGTGCGGGACAGTACATGAGCTGCAGAGTTCTGAATGACCTGCAGTGTGGAGGGAGGGCCGGGAAGGCCAGCGAGGAGAAAGTTCCCATAGTCCAGCATTGAGGTGATAAAGGCGTGGACCAGAGTTTCAGCCGCGTGAGGGGTGAGGTAGTGCCATAGTCTGGCGATGTTCCGGAGGTGATGGAAGGCAGTGCCAGTTGTGGCGCGGATATGAGGGAGAAAGGACAGCTCAGGGTCGAACAGAACACCGAGGTTCCTGATGGTTTTGAGAAGTGGAGAGTGCGGCCTTGGATGCTCTCTGGGGGATGACACCCTCATGGCAGTGGCAGGAGCTGGCGGTTGGGAGAACGCAGCGCAGGGAGTGGGAATAGTGCCGGCCGCTGCTGCAGTCTGTACGCGAACTGAGGGAGGGGCTTCCTGACACGCAAGCTGTCTCCTTCTCCATCGCTTCCTTACCAACTGCTGGCTCGCTGACTGGCGAGCTTGTCCAGCTAGTACCACTCTACCTGTTAGGGCAAAACCCAGCAGCTAATTGCGCTCTGCAGTATTCCACAAACAGTTGTGGATTGAGTGACCAAATTATTATTATTTATTTTGAAGGGATTATTACCCCCGAAAAAGTAATACACCAATCAACTAACAACCGGGTTCCCACTTACTGCTAGGTAAACAGAGGCGTGTGGAGTAAGGAAGGAAACTTGCCCAATGTTTTGCCCCGCCCGGGAATCTAACCCAAGTCCTCTTGCTTCCAAGGCGAGTGCTCTAACCACTAACCTACAGAACTCTATTTCTAAAATATAAATATATCTTATCAATATAAAATATTCACCCCCAAAAAGAAAAAAAAGTGAAAAGATGACTCAGAGGGGATCTTATAGAGGTGTGCAAGATTTTAAATGGGATTAAAAAAGTAAGCCCATATCAATACTGTATGATGCACGAAGACAGCAGAACAAGAGGACACAGGTTTAGAGCTGCAGAGAACAATTTTGGTCCAGAAAACAGAGGGTAATTTTGTGTGTGGGTGTTTTTCTGTCACTGCACTTCACAATATATCCTGTGAAACACTTTGGGTTGTCCTCCTGATGTGAAAGTGCTACACCAAATGTAACGATTGTTACTGTTAATGACTAGAACAGGCTGCCAGAGAGGGTGGTTGAGGCCAGGAAACTGAACTCGTTTAAAAAGCAGCTTGAATCTGTACTGGGAGGCTGGCTGTTCTGGAGGGATGAGACCAGATAGGCTGAAGTGAATTTCTAGCTAATCTGTAGAGTTCTGAATCTATTGTACAACAACTTGCAGTTATATAGCTCCCTTCACGCCAGGCGGCGTCTCAGAATTTGACGTGTACAGATCTTACAGACATAGTCCCTTGTTTTAAAGTAACAAAGAAAATGTGGTTCTCAAAAGGGATTTTAGAGAACGCCATTCCCACACTTACTCCCGTTCTTTCTGCAGGATTTTCTGGGACTCATCCAGGCGCAGTTGCAAAGCAGTAACTTTTGTGGCATCCTCTTCAATCACTGCCACTTCCTCCCACAGTAGGCGGTTTCTCTCCTGGCGGCTAAGTGATGTGCGTACACTATGTGTACTGCGCTGGTCCCAGGCCTCAGAATTGTCCTGCTTGGTTTTCATAATGGCCTCCATGAGCTCAAACTCCTGCAGAATAAACAATGATGGAATCAATCACGAGAAACAAAATGAAAGATAATAAGAAAATAAATGATGGTCAATCTTCAGATGGTTAATCTGGCCTGAACAACCTCAAATAGTTTTGAGGAAGTGATACCGCAAATCGACAATGAGAAGCTACATACATTCCATAGCATACCTCGACTTCAAAAAGGCCAGAGATAAGAGAGACTGACTGGCTTTTGCGATTGCCCGTCAAGCTTGTTGTGGATTAAAGGGAAGGAAGCAGAGGGAGGTGAAATTGAGTGAGGTGACTCGGCCGTCAGTCTGTGCTGCCCCTTTTGTTGCTAGCATACATAAATAACTTGGATTTGCAGACTGTGCAAGGTAAATTTGCAGGTGAGACATTATCCAACTTGAAGGGAATTATTTAATGGAAACTTAATGTTATTGTTACAGAATCAGAGGATAATAATAATCCTTGCATTTGATAAAGAGCCTTATCACGTTGATGAGAAATCTCAAATCACTTCACAGAATATACGGTGAGGTGAACTGACTGTGTTTTGTGGAGTATGCATCCAAGTTCTCAGAAAGAAAGTGACCAGGATCTTGGAGTGTGCACAGCTAACAGGATCGACCATACATCACAGGTGTTACTGAATTTGCACTGTACACTTCTGCTTGCAGTGTTACAGTAAAGAAATTTAACAAAATAAAATAAAAGTTACATTTGATATCGCATCTTTCTTGACAGTAGGACATCACAAAGTACTTCACAGGGTTTGTGTGACGTCCAGTAACTGTTTACTTTGGAGCCAAATGCAGCAGCCAATTTGTACGCAACAACAAACAGCCATTTTATTTGGGCAATTGTTGACCACAACAAGGAGGAACTCTCTTTTCTGCTGGAATAGTTGCCAAGAAATCTGTCACGTTCACCTGAGTGGGACTTTGGTTTAACATCTCATGGGAAGGATGGCACCTCCAACAATAGAGCACACTCCCAGCACAGATTGATATGTCAGACTGGACACTGACTTCAAAGTCCTAAAATGCGCTTGAACCCACAACTTTCTGACTCAAAGGCAAAAGTGTTACCAACTGAGTCAGGTTGACACCTAGTTTTGATACTCGGCCAGGTACAATGCAGACTGACTTGAATTCTTGGGGGGTGCGGCCAGCCATGTTTCTGACACACGTGGAAACCCATCACATAAGAGTATTCAAACCAAGGTGAGATTTCCATGCATTGCACCTACATATGCCAGAGGTAAGACTGTTGGAATGGGATGCGCACTCTCTCTCTCCCTGGACTGGGGAGAGTCCAACAGACTGGAAGCAGTTGTTCCATATGTGTGTGTATTTATGAGCGTCTGTGTGAATATATGTATCTCTCTCTCCTCTGTTTGTGTGTCTCTCTCTATGTGCCTCTGAGTTAGTGTCGCTCTCTCTGTCTGTGTTTGTGTCTGTGAGTGTGTGTGTCTCGGTGAGTGTCTGTGTGTCTCTTTCTGTATGTGTGTTTCTGTGTGTCTCTCTGTGTCTGTGTGTCTGTGTGTGTGTCACTCTCTCTGTGTCTGTCTGTGTGTGTCTGTATGTCTCTCTGTGTCTGTGTACGTGTATCTCTCTCTGTGTATGTGTCTGTGGGTGTGTCTGTGTGTCTCTCTCTCTGTATCTGTGTCTCTCTCTGTATGTGTATCTGTGTGTATCTGTGTCTGTTATCTCTCTCTTTGTGTGTGTCTGTGTGTCTCTGTCTGTGTGTATCTCTCTGTGTCTGTGTCTCTGTGTGTGTGTGTGTATCTCTCTTTGTCTGTGTGTGTGTGTGTTTCTGTGTGTGTGTGTGTGTATCTCTCCCCGTGTCTGTCTGTCTGTCTGTCTGTGTGTGTGTGTCTGTGTGTGTATGTGTTTCTGTGTCTGTGTGTGTATCTCTCCCCGTGTCTGTGTGTGTGTGTGCCTTTGTGTCTGTGTATCTCTCCCCGTGTCTGTCTGTGTGTGTATATCTCTCTGTGTCTGTGTGTGTCTCTGTGTCTGTGTGTGTATCTCTCCCCGTGTCTGTCTGTGTGTGTGTGTGTGTCTGTGTCTGTCTGTGGGTGTGTGTATCTCTCTGTGTCTGTGTGTGTGTGTGTCTGTGTCTGTCTGTGTGTGTGTGTATCTCTCTGTGTCTGTGTGTGTCTGTGTGTCTCTGTGTGTGTGTGTGTGTATCTCTCCCCGTGTCTGTCTGTGTGTGTGTGTCCATGTGTGGTGTTTGGCCCCGAGAGGCAGGAGGTGTTGAGCTCCTGTAGCCCCGCAGTCAGGACACTGGTCCTGAGTGTGTTTTTGGTGGATCTCCAGGTCCTTCAGGCCTGTGCTGGTGCCCCTCTCACCCAGTCCCACCTCCCCTTGTGTGTAGGAGAGGATTGTGTGTGTAGGGGAGAGTATGTGTAGGAGAGGGTGTGTGTGTTGGGGAGTGTGTGTGTAGGGGAGGACAGTGTGTAGGTGAGGTGTGTGTGTAGGGGACGATTGTGTATGTAGGGGAGGATTATGTGTATGGAAGGATTGTGTGTGTAGAGGAGGGTGTGTGTGTTGGGAAGGGTGCATGTGTTGGGGAGAGTGTGTGTAGGGGAGGACAGTGTGTAGGTGAGGTGTGTGTGTAGGGGACGATTGTGTATGTAGGGGAGGATTATGCGTATGGAAGGATTGTGTGTGCAGTGGAGGTTGTGTGTAGGGGAGGATGTGTGTAGGCGAGGGTGCGTGTATTGGGGAGAATGTGTTCAGGGGAAGGTATGTGTTTGGGAGGGGTTTGTTTGTTGGGGAGGGTGTGTAGGGGAGGATTGTGTGTAGATGAGGTGTGTGTGTAGGAGAGGGGGTGTAGGGGACAATTGTGTGTAGGAGGGATTGTGTGTGTTGGGGAGGGTGTGTGCGTAGGGGAGGTGTGTGTAGGGGAGTGTGTGTGTGTTTCGGATTGTGTGTGTAGGGGAGGGTGTGTGTAAGGGAGGATTGTAGGTATAGAGGTATGTGTATGGGGTTTGATTGTGTGAAGGGGAGGTGTGTGTAGGGGGCGTGTGTTTGGGAGTGTGTGTGTAGGAGAGGATTTGTGTGTAGGGGAGGGTTTGTGTGTAGGGGAGGATTGTGGATTGGGGATTGTGTCTTTTGGGGAGTGTGTGTGTGTGTAGCAGAGGATTTTGTCTGGTAGAGGATTGCGTGTAGGGGAGAAATTTGTCTAAGGGAGGATTCCGTGTAGGGGAGGGTGTGTGTGGAGGGGAGGACGGTGTGTAGGGGAGGGTGTGTGTGTAGGGGAGGATTTTATGTAGGGGGAATTTTGTGTGTTGGGGAGTGTGTGTGTCTAGGGGAGGTGTGCGTGTTTTGGAGTGTGTGTGTAGGGGAGAGTATGAGTAGGAGAGGGTGTGTGTTTTGGGGAGGCGTGTGTGTGTTGGGGAGTGTGTGTGTTGGGGAGTGTGTGTGTTGGGGAGTGTGTGTGTAGGGGAGGACAGTGTAGGTGAGGTGTGTATGTAGGGGACGATTGTGTCTGTAGGGGAGGAATATGTGTACAACAACAACAACAAGATTCCATTCATAGAGCGCCTTTCACGTCGGGAGGACATCCCAAGGTGCTGTACAGTTGGGTCTGGACCCGAGCATTGGGGAAATGGTCAGGGGGAGGGAAGGGAGGAAGCGAGGAGGGGGGAAATGGTCAGGGTGAGGGGAGGGAAGGGAGGGAGCGAGGAGGGGGAAAGTGGTCAGGGTGAGGGGAGGGAAGGGAGGGAGCGAGGAGGGGGTAGAGAGTCGAGAGGGGAGCTGAAGGCACGGTCAAAGAGAAAGGTCTTGAGACCGGCCTGGAAGGAGGAAAGGGAGGAAGCGGCGAAGGCACTGTGGATGGAGTTCCAGAGCCTCAGGGCTGAGAGGCTGAAGGCCCGGCCACCGATGGTAGGGCGGTTGGGGCGGGGGATGTAGAGCAGACCGGAGCCAGAGGAACGGAGGGTACGGGCAGGTAGGTGGGGGGATAGTAGGTCGGAGAGGTAGGAGGGAGCGAGGTCATGAATGGCCTTGTAGGTGAGGAGGATTGTGTGTATGGGAGGATGTGTGTGTAGGGGAGGATTTTGTGTAGGGGGGATTTTGTGTGTTGGGCAGATGTGTGTCTAGGGGAGGATTGTGTGTAGGGGAGGATTGTGTGTATAGGGGAGGGTGTGAAATGCTGTACACTGTCCAGCGCCTTGGGACGTCCTCCCAACATGAAAGGCGCTATACAAATATAATCTTGTTGTTGTTGTTCTTGTGTGTGTAGGGGAGGATTGTGTGTGGGGAGGATAGTGTGTGCAGGGTAGGGTGTGTGTGTAGGGGAGGGTGTGCGTGTTTTGGAGTTTGGGTGTGTAGGGGAGGATTGTGTACAGTGGGGATTCTGTGTGTTGTGGAAGGTATGTGTGCAGGGGATGGTGTGTGTGTGTAGGGGAGGATTGTGTGTAGTGCAGGGTCCGTGTGTAGGGGAGTGTGTGTAGGGGGGAATCGTGAGTGTTGGGGAGGGTGCGTGTGTAGGGTAAGATTGTGTGTGTAGGGGAGGGTGTGTGTGGGGGAGAACTGTGTTTAGGGGAGGGTGTGTGTGTATGGGAGGATTGTGTGTAGGGGAGGGTGTTTCTTGTGGAGGGTGTGTGTGTTGAGGAGGATAGTATGTGTTGGCGAGGGTGTGTGTTGGTAGGGTGTGTGCAGGGCAGGATTGTGTGTAGGGGAGTGTGTGTGTGTAGGGGAGGATTGTGTATAGGGGGGATTGTGTGTGTTGGGGAAGGTGTGTATGTAGGGGAGGGTGTGTGTGTATGGGAGATTTGTGTAGGGATTGTGTGTGTTCAGGAGGGTGTGTGTGTGTAAGAGAGGATTTTGTGTTGGGGAGGATTGTGTGTGTAAGGGAGGGTGTGTGTGTAGAGGATGATCTTGTCTATGGGAGGATTGTGTGTAGGAGAGGGTGTGTGTGTATGGGAGGATTGCGTGTAGGGGATTGTGTGTGTTGGGAAAGGGTTTACTCCTTTGTGTATAGGGGAGGATTGCATGTAGGGGAGGGTGTATGTAGGGGAGGATTGTGCGTGTTGGGGAGGATTGTGTTTAGGGGAGATGCGTGTAGGGGGTGATTGTGTGTAGGGGAGGTGAGGGTGAAATGCTGTATTCTGTCCAGCGCCTTGGGACGACCTCCCGACGTGAAAGGCACTATACAAATGTAATCTTGTTGTTGTTGTTTGTGTGTTGGGAAGGGTGTGTGAGAAGGAGAATTGTGTGTAGGGGAGGAATGTGTGTAGGGCAGGATTCTGTTTAGGGGAGCATTGTGTGTGTAGTGGAGGGTGTGTTGTGTTGGGGAGGCTGTATGTGTTTGGCATGGTGTGTGGAGGGGAGGATTGTGTGTGCAGGGGAGAGTGTGTGTATTGGGGAGGGTGTGTGTGTAGGGTAGGATTGTGTGTGTAGGGGACCGTGTATGTAGGGGAGGGTGTGTGTTGGGGAAGGTGTATGTGCAGGGGAGGATTGTGTGTAGGGGAGGATTGTGTGTGTTGGGGAAGGTATGTGTGTAGGGGATGGTGTGTGTGTAGGGGAGGATTTTGTGTAACGGAGGGTGTGTGTGTAGGGGAGTGTGTGTAGGGGGGATTGTGTGTGTTGGGGAGAGTGTGTATGTAGGGGAGGATTTTGTCTAAGGGAGGATTGTGTGTAGTGGAGGGTGGGTGAGTCGGCGAGAATTGTGTGTGTAGGAGAGGATGTGTGTAGGGGAGGACTGTATGTAGGGGAGGGTGTATGTGTATGGGAGATTTGTGTGTAGGGTAGGATTGTGTGTGTAAGGGAGGGTGTGTGTAATGGCAATGTTGTGTGTGTTGGGAGGGCGTGTGCGTAGGGGATGATCTTGTCTAGGGGAGGATTGTGTGTAGTGGAGGGTGTGTCTCGGGAAGGGGTTTGTGTGTTGGGAAGGGTGTTTGTGAGGGAGGATTGTATGTAGGTGAGGAATGTGTATAGGGGAGGATTCTGTTTCGGGGAGCATTGTGTGTGTAGGAGAGGGTGTTGTGTTGGGGAGGCTGTGGGTGTTTGGCAAGGCGTATGTAGTGGAGGATTGTGTGTGCAGGAGAGGATGTATGTGTTGGGGAGGGGAGGGTAGGATTGTGTGTGAAGGGGAACATGTGTGTAGGGGAGGGTGTGTGTGTAGGGGAGGATTGTACGTAGGAGAGGATTGTGTGTAGGGGAGGGTGTGTGTAGGGGGAGATGTGTGTAGGGGTGATTGTGTGTAGGGGAGGTGAGTGTGTAAGGGAGGGTGTGTGTTTTGGGGAGGGTGTGTATGTACGGTATGACTGTGTGTGTAGGAGAACGTGTGTGTAGGGGACGGTGTGTGTTTTGGGAAGGAGTGTGTCTGTTGGGGAGGGTGTGTGTAGGGGAGAACTGTGTGTGCAGGGGAGGGTGTGTGTGTTGGGGAGAGGTGTGTGTGAGGGAGGGTGTGTGTAGGGGAGGATTGTGTGTGCAGGGGAGGGTGTGTGTAAGGGAGGGCTTGTGTTGGGTAGGGTGTGTGGAGGGGAGGTTGTGCATTGGTGAGGGTTTTGTGTATTGAGGAGGGCATATGTGTAGGGAGGATTGTGTGCAGGGGAACGTGTGTGTTGGGGAGGGGTTTGTATGTTGGGGAGGGCGTGTGTAGGGGTGGATTGTGTGTAGGGGAGGAATGTGTGTAGGGGAGGGTGCGTGTGTAGGGAAAGATTGTGTGTAGGGGGATTGTGTGTGTAGGAAGGGTGTGTGTGTTGGGAGAGGATTATGTGTAAGGGTGCATTGTGTGTAGGGGAGGGTGTGTGTGTAGGGGAGGGCTATGTGTGTAGGGGAGGATTGTGTATAGGGGATGATTGTGTGTAGGGAGGTGTGTGTGTAGGGGAGGGTGTGTGTAGGGGAGGTTATGTGTGTAGGGGAGGGTATGTGTAGGGGAGGATTGTGTGTAAGGTAGGATTGTGTGTAGGGGAGTGGTGTGTGATAGGGGAGGGTGTGTGTAGGAGAGGTTGTGTGTGATGGGGAGGATGTGTGTATGGAAGGGTGGGTGTATGGAAAATTATTACCCCCAGAACGATTTGCTGTCTAGAATTCCCAGAACTATCTACTTTGCAAGAACAGCTATTCAATCTGAATCACATCTCTGAAGAATCCCTGCCCCCCATGACTGGTCTTCCAAGTGCTGTCAGTGAGTCGGGTAGGGCTGTCCTGTCATCAGCAATGCTCTGGATACTGTGGCCCTGTCTGGCTCAGGAATCGCACCAGAGATTAGGATTGACTTGATGGTGACATTCCATTGCCAAGCACATTACCACGGAGTCAGTGCAGCTCCAGGGAGACCCCGCTTACCTCCGACCTCAAGCAGGATAGTCACCAGTTGGTCATTTTGACATCCAGCAAGCATGGGTTTGAACCTCAATAGGTCAAAGGCAGGCACCTGTGAACTTCCTGGTGGGCAGCCCAGTCAGCATGAAATGTGTGAGAGCATTGTCACCATCTTCCTGTCCACAGCTCGGACACATGTCCTTACCCACCAAGCGATGGTTCCACCAGTGCAGAGCTGGAGCAGCAGCTACTTACCTCTCTGCAAACCAATCAAGGTGGATTCCAAGCCCTGCATATATGAATGCACTCTCATCTGCACTCACAGGAGCTTGGAACCATGAAGAACAGTTTGCATCGGGTTCACAAGCTAACCTGTATCGGGGCCTTGCTGTACTTAAAGATATTATTATGTACTAAGAAAGTACCAGCCATCTGTATAAAGTTGAGATAGTTTTTCCCAATGAAGCTTCAAAACAACATCGTTGTCCTGTTGCCCATCAGTAACTTGGTTGTGATTTTAATCACAGAATATAGACAGGCCATAAATTGGTTAAAAAATGAATATATTATTGTATATATGTGAGGGAGCAGCCCACTGCAACAGCACCACACACTGCACTAAAATTACCTTGTTTTTAGAAGATTTTTCTGATCCCAGATCTCTGACTGGCTCTTGATCCGGAACATTCATACTTTCACTCTCCTTTTCGGAGACCAGTTTATTGTCCAGCGTTTCCTCATTGTGCCGATCATTCTTGCTCCGCTCCGCCTCCAGCCTCAGCTGCTCATTTTCATTGGACAATTCCTGCTTTTCCCGTTTGACGGTGGTCAGCTCCTTGGTGAGGGCCTCTAGTTTTTGCCGCAGATGCCTCACCTCCTCCCTGGATTTGTTCCTCTCTGCCCGCACTTTGCTCCATTTCTCCCGCCAGTTGGCAGTACAATCTGACCACCAGCGCATTGTCTTTTCCATCTGCGCTGCCCGAGCTCTGGCCTCCTCCAGCTCTCGCAAGCGCAGTTCTTCGCGGCTCTCCCAGTCACCATCCATACACAAAGGTAGCTGTGGACTAGGTGTCTGGGCTCCAATTTTGGGAGTTGATAACACAGGTTCAGGAGAACACATTCTTTCAGGCTGGAGAGCAATGCTTTGTTGGCTGTGACTGCTGAGAAGTGAAGCATTGCTAAGCTGTCCTGTCTCCCCCGCTCGGGATCCACCGCTCTGGTTCATCTTCTGTGAGAACACGTCAGGGCTCAGGCTGCCTTCAGTCAAGTTTACTTTCTGAAACCCATTCTCAAAGGTAGACTGCAGAAGAAAACATTAGAAACACATTAAGAACATAAGGATTAGGAGCAGGAGTAGGCCATTTAGCCCCTTTAGCCTGCCCCGCCATTCAATAAGATCATGGCTGAGCTATTCTAACACCACCTACCCGCCTTATCCCCATATCCCTTAATCCCTTTATCTACAAGAAATTAACACAGTAAAAGAAACCAACGTGTTAGCAGGGTTTATTTGATAGAGGCTAATCTGGCTCGGATGGTAACACTCTCACCTCTGAACCAGGAGGTTGTGGGCTCATGCCCTAAATTGGGATTTTGAATCACATACTTGAGCCTGACACTTCAGTGCAGTGCCTGAGGGAGTTCTGCATTGCACTATCCTTCAAATAAGACATTAAACCAAATTTTTATCTATACCTGTTCAAGTAGGGAGTGGGGGCGTGCACCCTGGTCTAGATCAGCCTGGCAGATGATTTTGTCTGGCCCACAAACAATTTCCAGCTTCACTGTTCTCCTCCCGGCTGTACCTCTCTTCTAGTTGGTCTCCATGAGGCAGTGCGGAGAGTGACAGGGGGAGGGGCAGAGCAGGAGGTGTCCAGCCCTTCCCTGCTCCTCCCCGGCACATCTCCCCAATGCCTTGAGCCTTATGCAGCCTGGTGAAACACAGCGACCAGCAGCAATTGTAAAACTTCAGAACTAGGAATATCATTATAAGTGGATTATAAATGTATTGAAAGTAGTGGAAAACCTCAGTGCCTTGTTTGCCTGCAAGTCATATCTGTGTTGTAGTTCAGTTAGTTGTGCAATTATGGATTAATCTATTTTGGTTTTGTTGAGTATTTTCTCTCTCTCAAGCGCTCTGGGACGCTACCCCGTGTGAGGGGCACTAATATAAATCCATTTGTTGTCGTCATCTGCAGATTGTACCTGAAGACTTTCCTCTTCGACTGTGCCTAGTCACCTCCCCCTGCCTCGTCTTCAAACCCCACCACTATTAAGTGGTCGAAGACGCTACCCCGCCTGCAAGCCACTATAAAAATGCAAGTTGTTGTTGATGGTCTGCCCTTCCACATTCTGCTAATGAGCCAGGCTGGCTGGGCTGCCACCAGTAGAGCCCTGGAGCCAGCTTCCCAACCCCCCACCCCACGCCACACCTTCCTCCACAAAGAGGATCATATATATCAGTTACTCTTCCATACTGTGTAGTGAGAGCTCCCATCTCCAGCAACACAAAAGCTTCCTGGTCACATGTTGCAACTGTAGATCAGGTTGTAGAGGTTGAGGTTTGAGCAAGTCTGCTTACAGGATCAGCAGAGACTGTTCAAGGGGAAAATAAATAAATAAAAATATTTATTTTCAGAGGCTTTTCAGCCTCTCTGCCTCCACCCCCTGGAGCTCCATCCCACGATCCCTCCACCTCGCCCCCTCCCTTACTTCCTTCAGGAGCTGTCTGAAGACCTCTCCTGATCCCAACCCCAAGCTTGGGTGCGGATCCCTGACTGTCCAGGCCTTGGGACACCCTCCTGACGTGAAAGGCCCTTTCCACATTAATTTGTTGTTGTTGTTTGACATTGTTAGAAAACCAAAAAGATCTGTGCAACACTATAGTTCTTATATAGAACAAAATGTTTGCCTTTTTTCATGTGGCTAATGCAGGTAATCCCCAAGAATTTGCTATAGAGCAAAAGATGCAGAAATTATGCGGTTCGGAGTGCTGAGGCTTGTGTTCAGTTGACCTGGTGAGAACAATTGACACAACTAAAAAAATCCTGCAAGAATTTTTATTCCGTGTTGAATTCATCCTGAAATTGCGCATGCTTTCTAATAAATCAAGAATTGTATTGATATTAATGTTTTTGTCTTTTCCTGCCAGTTTCATTGCCAAGTCGTTTTTTTGAATTATGAATTACACTACACAAAGTCTAGCTCGCCGGATCTTGGGCCTTTGCAAGCCAAGACGGAACCAAAATATTTCCTGTGTAATATTATTCATTCTAGTATGAGAATCCCACTGTTGTGTTCTCTGATTCCGCAATGTTAACAGCACCACTAGAGGCTGAGACAACCAGCTTTTGTAGCTGCAGAGGTATTTACAATAAGTAATTGTAGCTGATCGTAAGTGGCTAGAAAATCATTCTGAATGTAATATAAACACAATGATCATGCAATTGTGCTGATGGGGAGAGGTCCAGGAGGACGAGGAAGTAGAGGGAATTGTGGTTGATGATTTTCTAGCCACTTACGATCCGCTACAATGCCAGGCTTGATCACTTACCTCATAAATCTTACAAATTACTGTCTCATTTTCAACCCTACCTTGCCAAAGCTCTGGAACACGTTGTCACGAACCAGCTTTGCTCACTCCTCCCAATGTGAAAGGCTCTGTGTAAATGTCATTTGTGGTTGTTGTGAGGGGGAAACGGGAGAGGAGGGGATGGGGTGATCAGGGAGGGGTGATGGGGGAGGGGAGATGGAGTGAGGGAGGAGGGGAGAGTGTATGACGGGAGAGCGTGTGAGGGGGAAGGGAGGGGGGAGAGCGGATCTTACCAATATTCATCAAGGAAATCCTTCATCTCACATTGAGATTTGGAAGATAGGATGGGTGAGGCATGGAAAGGTGGGCAAAGGAGGTGGTTCTTGGTAGAGGACATTGGGGTTGTCCTTGGTCTTCAGGGTGATCCTGTTTAGGTAAATATAGGAATAGGAGGACTCCATCCAGCCCATCAGGTTTTTTCTGGAAGGCTTGTTGGGATCAATGGCCTCTTCTTCTTTCCATGGGAAAAAACTTTTCCAGCTGTGGCTAAATTCAAACTCCAGCAAATTGGGATGGGAAAAGCAATGATTTGAAAATTAAATTCTGAATGCAAAGCATTTTTGATGGAGTTTTGTTCAAAGAACTTTGATGGTGAGTTTGAAAATGTAACCACATTCGCTACAACAAATGAGACCTATAAGTGCATTTGGAATCATCATTGTTACTGTAGCTGTAGTTTAGGCAGTAAGATACTTTGCTTCTATTTACCTATCATTTTAAAATGATTGTTTGTTGTTTCTTTTCTACCACACCCAATTCCTATTTCCCAGAAACATCTGGTTTCCACATGGCACCTTGCCTCGATGGTTTGGCTCAGATTGAGAATGCCCTACGTAACGAAGAAAGGCTCCAATTCAGACTTCAGAGCACATTGCATGAACCCAACCACCGCTTGAACTTTGTGCTACCTTTACATTAAGTAGCCAGCAGAGTTGGTAGTTGACCAATGTGTATCCGGGAAAACTCCGCAGTGATAGAGGAAAAAGATGTTATGGTATGTTTAATTGTAAATCGTAGCTTGTGCCCTGGCCTATTGCTGTGTAGACGCCTTTAAGCAGACATAAGTAAGTAGGTTAGACTTGTTATTGTAGAATTCCGTTATCTGAAGGCCACAGTGTAAGGAACGGCGGGTGATAACATAGAAATGGCCTTCTAGCAAAACTGCAAGAAGTGTGGGAACGCATGCAGCAAACCGGATTGGTCTGTAAGGATTAACACCCCTTCTCTTTCCTTTGTGTACTCCTGTATAAAACTTATTGGTACCGAAGAAGAGGATCTTTTGTCTGACAGGGAGACATTAGATCCTATTTGTATACAGGAACAATTGTGTGCTCCTGTACACAAGTAGAAATAAAAACCCATTCTTTGTTTCTTAAGTTTACTTGTATCACATTTTTTCTCTCCAAATACAGACACATAATTCGCGGATCTAACAGCAGCATGAATACTCATCCGCACAAAACTCTGTACCCGCATCATACCATTCCTTGCCAGGTTCCACTGGCTCCCAATTACCGAACGGATCCACTTCAGGATGCTCTCACTCATTTTCAAATCACTTCGTGCCCTCTCACCTCCCTACCTATCCCATTACCTATCCCCATACTCCCCCACCCACTGCCTCCGCTCGGCTGGCTCAGGGCCTCCTGTTCACCCCTCGTCCCCTCTGCTCCACCATCGGTGGCCATGCCTTCAGCCACTGCACCCCAAAACTCTGGAATTCACTTTCAATCCGTCCGCCTTGCCCCTTCCCTCCCCACTTTCAAATGCCACCTAAAGACCTTCCTTTTTGATTGTGCTTAATGTTACCTCCCTCTCCCCCTGGCTTGGGGTCAGACCCTGCCACTATCAAGTGCTCCAGATGCTACCCAGCATGAAGGATGCTGTATAGATGCAATTTGTTGTTGTCAAAAGCAGTTTTGCTGGGAAGGCTGGTTGTTCATTAATGTGGAGATCCATATATGAATTAAGCTTTACTGAACACCAAAAGGTCACAATTAGCATAGTTTTGCATTGAAAGGCACTGTGAATTTAGTTTATAGCATTTCCCTAGCAGAATTGCGCAATTGGAAACTGAGTGTAGAATTTCTACATCAATTTAAAAACACATCAGTGGAGCTTAAAACCCAGAAAGTTGCTTCTTGCTTAAAAAATATCCTCCCTTCCCCTCTCTGACCCCACAGTGAAGTATTCAAATTTGTGACATTTTGAAAAGGTAAATAGTGAAAGAATATTTCTGCTGGTTGGTAAATTAGGTATAGACTTCAGATTCTAATAATAATATTGAATCTGATCGAGCGCCTTATCATATTGTTGAAACAGCTCAAAGTGCTTTGTATTGTAACATTCAGTGATTGTGTAGGTGCAAGCAGCAGCTAAACCGCACACAGCGATGTCCCACAAACTGCGAAGATGTGAATATTGACCAATTTTATCTGAGGGATTGTTGGCCAAGACACCCGGAGAAACTCACTTCTCTTTGAATACTGTCATGGGACCTTTAAAATCCACCTAAACAGTCAAATGGGACATCTGGAATAACATTGATTTTAATACCTCATCTTAAGGATGGCACCTCAAACAATGCAGCGCTCCCCTAGGACTGCACGGCGTGTCAGCCGAGACGGTGAGAGTGATGTGGTGTTATTTCAAATGAAAGGATTATTATTGTTATAAATTCTATTTAAATGTTTAAAATATTTTCTTGTTTTGGGCAAACTTCTGTTCCTTACTTAATTGTTTTTAATGCTTTAGCATGTTTCCCTGTTTTTAATAACAATAATCCTTGCATTTGATATAGCGCCTTTCACATCTTCTCGACGTCTCAAAGCGCTTCACAGAATAAACTGTAAAGTGAATTGACTGTATATTTGTGGGCGAACGCGGCAGCCAATTGCGCACAGCAATGTCCCACAAACAATCATGGATTGAAAATGACCAATTTATTATTGTTTTGGAGGGATTATTATTAGGCTCTGTGTGGAGTAAGGAAACTTGCCCAAGGTATCACCCGGCCTGGAATTGAACCCAGGTGTCTCACTTGTAAGGCGAGTGCTCTAACCACTGAGCTACAGGACTTCTTTTTTTAGTTCTATATACATTATATTGAAATATTGTGGCACTAATTTTCTAAAGCATATAAATATTTTACAAGTTGACATTATGGTGTATTTTAGCACTGGGGTTTGAAAGTATGAAATAAGCTGTGTCCAATTAGCAAATGTGGAGTTCAGCACTTTCCTCTCAGAGCCTGCTGCTGGTGTCCATTGATACTAATGCAGTTTGACAGACTCCTGGAATGCAATAATAAGACTTTATTAACAGCATTACACATGAGAACACTGCAAATTGATACCTTGTTTTGTTATGTGTTTGAGTTCTGTGAAGTGCTTTACATAAGAACATAAGAAATACTAGACGAAAAAAGACCAAGGTCCATCTAGTTCGCCTTCCCCCTTCCTGCCAGTCACATGCACATATGTCCCAAACTCCCTATGTACTATATCCCATAATGTTATTTCCTAAAAGCAAACTATCTAATCTGTGTTTGAAAGAATCAACACTTCCTGCTTGAACCGTCTCCCTCGGAAGCCTGTTCCACAGGTTCACTATTCGCTCACTCAAATAGTTTTTGCGTAGATTCATTCTGAGTTTACCTGCCTTCAATCGCAGGCCGTGTCGTCTGGTTTTAGTATTCTGGACATGGACAGGTTGAAACAGCCTGTCATGATCTATATTGTTTGGCCCCTTTAGAATCTTAAAGACAGCAATCATGTCACCTCTCAATCTTCTCTTTTCCAGTGTGAACATGCCCAATTGACATTCCCTGTATCACCACCCTCTGGGTTCTTCCAGTCAACCAATTGCGTATCCATTGTAATATACATTCACTCATTCCCACATTCAGTACCAGCCTCTCAAGAAGAACAGTATCAAAGGCCTTACTGATATCTAGATATACAACATCCACAGCCTTATCCTTATCAAGCTCCCTTGTCACACCATCAAAGAAAATCAGTAAATTAGATTGACAAGAACTTCATGAACCCATATTGACTGTCATTTATGATTTTATTTCTGTCCGGATGCTCCGTGATTTTATCCTTAATACAAGTCTCTATAATTTTAACCACATTGGATGTTAAACTTATTGGTCTGTAGTTTCCTGGGTCACTTTTGTTACCTTTCTTAATAATAGGAGCAACATCTGCCTTTCTCCAGTCCCCCGGCACCTCTCCAGTATTCAGTGATTTTTGAAAGATTTGTGCCAGCGTTTCTATGATTTCCTCCTTTAGCTCCTTAAAGATCCTCGGATGGAATTTACCCGGCCCCTGAGATTTATTTACCTTAAGCTTACACAGCTGTTTGGCAACCATGCTGGTAGTGATATGAATAGGGTCACATTTCTCTGCAACATCCTTGAGCTCTCTTTCCAGATCAGATAGGTTACCCATCTCCTCCTTGGTAAAGACTGATCCCAAAAAAATATTTAGCACTATTGCAGCCTGTGCAGCATTATTTGCCAGGTTGTCTCCTGAATCCACCTTCAGTGGCCCTATTCCATTGCCTGTTTTTCTTAATGTAACTAAAATTTTTTTTTATTATTCTTCACATCTCTTGCCCTCCGTGTTCAATTCAAAGCATTTCTTTGCCATTCTGATGCCTTTTTTGCAGTCCTGGCATGCCTTGAGTCTGACTTATTTCATTGCCATTTTCCTTCATAGTCTTCAATGCTTTTTTTTCCTCTTTATGATTTGCTTTGTAGCCCGGTCCAACCAGGGCAGGAGTGCCTTTAAGCTTGGTACCTTTACTTCGCATAGGAACACATTGTTCCATTGCCTTTATAAATACCTCCTTAAAGAAACTCCATAGGTCCTCCACTCCCACTGCCATATTTAAGCCTGCCAGGCCCACTCCGACGACTTCTCAAGTACAAACTCAGTCCATTTGAAATTTGGCAGTTTTGTGATGTTAAATGTGACTGCATTGCGATCACTGTTGCTTAATGCTTCTCCCATCTTTACGTTGGAGATTTGGTCATCCCTGTTGCGCACTATCAGATCCAAGATCCCCTTGTTGGCTCTTTCACAACTGAGTCATAAAACAGTCTTCCTTTAACTCTACAAACCCCTTCCCTTTCTTACAGTAGACACATTATTATCCCAATCAATTTCAGATAAGTTAAAATCTCCAACTACTATAGTTGATCCCTTACTAGTGGCCTTCCGTATCTCATCCCACAGTTCCAGATGAAGATCTACAGCAGACCCCCATAATAGCTCACCTCTGTTACCATCATTTAAGTCTACCCAAAGTGATTCTGTGTCTGCCCTTTCCTTTTTTATATCCTCTCTCACTTGTGTCTCAATACTGGAGCTTATATATTGTGCCACACCACCTCCTCTTTTCCCAATACGGTCCCTCCGTTATGAAACAGTTCATAACTTTCTAGAGATGTATCCCATTGATTGAATTCATTCCACCATGTCTCTGTTATGCTAATGATGCCCAATCTATCACCCCCAACAAGATCTTCCAGATCACATATCTTGTTTGTCAGCTTTCTTGCATTAATGCAAGTACAGCTCCATTGTTTTTGCCTTTCCCATTTACTTTAGAAGCATTTTTTGTTTCTTTTTCACCAACCTTTAGAGTTAGACCCGTTACACTAAACTGCCTTAAGATTTTTCCTAATCAGTTCAGGTGCTCTTTTACACCTACCGCAATCACCCCTGGAATGTCACTGAACCAATTCAATGAAACATCTCAATCTGCATTTAGTTTTATGTTTGGAAATATTGTGAAGGGGATAATTTAAAACTCATTCTCTAAACATTCATTAAATCTTGAGTACAATGAATAATAATAATAATAATAATAATCCTTGCATTTGATATAGCGCTTTTCACGTCGGGAGGACGTCCCAAAGCGCTTCACAGAATAGACTGTAAAGTGAATTGACTGTATATTTGTGGGCGAACGCGGCAGCCAATTGCGCACAGCAATGTCCCACAAACAGTCGTGGATTGAAAATGACCAATTTATTATTGTTTTTGGTTTTGTAGGGATTATTATTAGGCTCTGTGTGGAGTAAGGAAACTTGCCCAAGGTTTCGCCCTCTGCCTGGAATTGAACTCAGGTCTCTCACTTGCAAAGCGAGTGCTCTAACCACTGAGCTACAGGACTCCACGCTGACAACAACCCAGTATAGTGATAGAATATGCTGCATTGTCAAGAGATGCTATATTTTGGACGAGATGTAAAATCAAAGTTTCGGCTGCCCGTTTTTCAGGTGGATGAAAAGATCCCATGATGGTTAAAAAAGAGAAGGGAATTTCTTTCAGTGTCTTGGCCAACAATCTTCCAGAGAAATTGATCATTTCAAGCCTCTGGGACGCTACCCTGCGTGAGGGGCGCTATATAAATGCAAGTTGTTGTTGTTACCCCCCAGTTGGGATTTTGCTCTGTGCATATTAGCTAAAGTATTTTCTAACAAAACACACTACTTTTGTGTGAAGGGGAACAATAAAAAAAAATTCTTTGCATTTGATATTATATTTAAATCTTGGAATTCACACTGGAATGATGTTTCAAAGTGCTACAAAGAATTCACTGTAGTGACTGTATTTTAACTAAATGTGGCAGCCAGTTCTGCACACAATAATGTCTCACGTGAAATGAATGACCAATGTTATCTGAGGGATTGTTGGCTAGAACACAGGGAGAAATTCCCATCTCTTTTCAAGTGGTGTCATGGGATCCTTCACATCACCGGAACAGGCAAAAGGGACCTCAGCTTTAATATATCATCGGAAGGAGCTCTCTTCCAACGATGCAGATCTACATCAGTGTCAGCCTAGTCTGTGAGCTCCAAGGTGAGAGTGTTGTCAACGAAACCAGGGTGACACGTGCAAAGTTTTGACGATTTAGGAGCGTCCAACCTTTTGGCTGCTGAGGCCAGATGCCCTATTTGGGAAACGTTCACTGACCGCATAAGCAATATTTCTGTGTATCCCTTTCAGAAACATAACAAACAATTACAGTTTATGGGGGCGGGGGGGATGGAATTGGCTTGCGGGACCCCAGTTGGATCACCATGATTTAGGTGATATAAATAGTGTATCAATATATTTTTATGGTAATTACCAATGTTGTTGCTTATCATACAATCATAGAATTATACAGCACAGAAGGAGGCCATTCAAGCCATCGTGTCTGTGCCGCTCTTTGAAAAGAGCTTCCAAATCAACCCCACTCCCCCCCATAGCCCTGATCAACCCCACTCCCCCGCTCTCCCCCCATAGCCCTGATCAACCCCACTCCCCCGCGCTCTCCCCATAGCCCTGATCAACCCCACTCCCTCCTGCTCTCCCCATTGCCTTGCAAACGTGTCCTCCCCAAATAATTACCTCTCTTAAAAGTTGTTATCGAATTGGCTTCCACCAGCCTTTCAGGCAATGTTTTCTAGACAAAAAATTCTCCTCACCTTCCCTCTGCTTCTTTTAACAACTATTTAAATCATAATTTTGAAAACTTCTATTAAGTTTCCTCTTAACCTTCTCTGCTCCAAGGAGAATAATTCTCGCTTCCCTCGCCTCTCCTGATCACTGAAGTCCCTCATTCCTGGTACCATCCTGGTCAATCTCCTTTGCACCCTCCGATGGTAGGGTGGGTCGGGCGGGAGACATGGAGCAGCCGGAGCCCACTGAATGGAGGGAGCGGGCAGGTTGGTACCACATAAGTCTCTTATGTGGTATTTTATCAAAAGCCTTTTGAAAATCCATATAAACGACATCAACTGCACTATCTTCATCCACTCTCTCCGTTACTTCATCAAAAAACTCTATCAGGTTTGTTAGACATGGTTTGCCCTTAACAAATCCATGATGGCTGTCTGTAATTAACTATCCATATTTTTTGACGTGAAAATTTATTTTGTCCTGGATTATAGTCTCTAGAAGTTTCCCCACTATTGACGTTAGGCCGACTGGCCTGTAGTTCCCGGGTTTATCCACCTCCCCCTTTTTGTACAGTGGAGTAACATTTGCAACTCTCCAGTTCTCTGGCACCACCGCGGTGTCCAAGGAGGATTGAAAGATTGTGGCCGGAGCCTCTGTTATATCCACCCTTACTTCCCTCAGTAACCTAGGATGCACATCATTAAGCTGCACAATTATCTCCCATCAGGTCCGTCTCACCTCAAGCACTGTGACCTGTCCGATACTCCCTCTACTTCATGGAGCTGACCACCAACTGTCCATCAAACCCCACAACGAGGTTCTCACTCATTCAGCTTTCCCTCACCTCCCCAACATTGTCTACCTATTCTCCACCCACCACCCCGGAACACCTAAGATCCTCAGCTGAACTTTTATCACATCCACCACTTGATTATTCCAACACCCTGCTCAGCTGGACTTGCCAGCTCCTCCCTACACAAACTGTAGACCATCCAGAATTCTGCAGCCTATGACCTCTCATGCACCAAGCTCCATAGGTACATCATTCCCATTTTGCATGTGACTCAACTGGCTACCTTTCCTCAGTGGATTGAATTCAAGATCCACATCCTCACTTTGTTCCACTCCATCCTAGAGTCCCTCTGCCTTGTCCCCTGCCTTCCTGCCTTCAAAACCGCTTAAGACTCTTTGAATGGCTTTTGGCCACCTTGCCCCTCTTCTTCACCTTTCCTCCCATCCCCCCAGCTCAAGCTACTAGTTAGTTGTGTGATGGGCATTGAGATGTCCTCCCAATGTGAAAGGCACTTTATAAAGTAGTACGATAATAGAATTACTATTATATATAACTAAAACAGGTTAAAAGGAAGTGGTTTCTTTTAAGAAGAAGCAATGTTTTAAAACTAAGGTCACAGGATATTGTAAGCTACAGCAAACTGCCCCACAGCCCTGGATTCCCTGCACGCTGATGGTCTCTGCGGAGATGCTATTGTCCTTTTACCTCAGTTCTCCAGCACTCATCATCACCCCTGCCCCACCCCATCAAGCATCCTCGCTCCTCACTTCCATTGCTAAATGTGAAGTCCATATCCTCTTCCTGTGTCCCCTAGCAACCCCCCCACCATGCTTTCTACATCAGCTTCTCCACTGCCCCGTCTACACTCCTTTACCTCTGTCTCATCTATCATTATCCATATGAAGCTCACCACCTGTTCCCTCAACTCCCACCCCACCCAGCTCCTGGTGACTGAACTTCATCTCCTCTGCCCCTGCTGGCTGACACAGTGAACCAGTCCCTCTCCTTACGATCTGTCCCACGCCCCCTCAAAACCGCAGTCATCAATTCACTTAACAGTATATTCTGTGAAGCACTTTGAGTCATCTAGAAGACATGCTAAGACGCTATATCAAAAGCAAGAATTATTATCATTACTTAACTTAGTCCTGCCAGGCTCCACTGGCTCGCAATCACCGAACAGATCGATTTCAAGATGCTCTCACTCGTTTTCAAATTACTTAATTCTCTGGCACCTCCCAACCTATCGAATCTGCTTACCTCCACTCTACCACCCACTGCTTCCACTTCACTGGCTCCAGCCTCCTATTTGTCCCTCATGCCCTCTGTTCCACTATCGGTGCCCATGCCTTCAGCCACTACTCCCCGAAACTCTGGAACCCTCTCTCTCAATCCCTCCACTTTTCCCCTTCCCTCCCCACCTTCAAATCCCACCTAAAGACCTTCCTTTTTGGTCGTGCTTATGGTCACCTCCCTCTCCCCCTGGCTCATTGTCAGACTCCGCCACTATGAAGCACTCTGGGATGCTACCCCATGTTCAGGGCACTATATAAATGCAAGTTTTTGTAACTTAGGCATCAGGTTCAATCCCCAGATTTCCTCCCTATCCCAAAATGGGCCCTAACCAGCAACACTTTCCTGCACCTCCGTCACATTGCTCGCCTTCGACTGTACCTCATACCCAACTCAACCAAAACACTTATCCATGCTTTTGTCACCTTCCGCCTCGATTATTGCACTGCCCTCTTCAGCGGTCTACCCAGCTTGACAATCCATAAAATCCAACTAATTCAACAACAACAACAACAAAATGACATTTATAGAGCGCATTTCACGTCAGGAGGACATCCAGTGGGGGAGGGGTGATGTAGTGGGGAGGGGTGGGGCAAGGGGGGGGTGGGGTAGGGGAGGGTGGGTTAGCGGGAAGGAAGGCAGAGAGGTGGGAGGGCGACCAAAGGCATGATCGAAGAGAAGGGTATTGAGACCGGCCTTGAAGGAGGCGAGGGAGGAAGCGAGGCTAAGGGACTATGGGATAGAGTTCCAGAGTGTGGGGGCAGAGAGGCTGAAAGCCCGGCCACCGATGGTAGGGTGGGTCGGGCGGGAGACATGGAGCAGCCGGAGCCCACTGAATGGAGGGAGCGGGCAGGTTGGTACCACATAAGTCTCTTATGTGGTATTTTATCAAAAGCCTTTTGAAAATCCATATAAACGACATCAACTGCACTATCTTCATCCACTCTCTCCGTTACTTCATCAAAAAACTCTATCAGGTTTGTTAGACATGGTTTGCCCTTAACAAATCCATGATGGCTGTCTGTAATTAACTATCCATATTTTTTGACGTGAAAATTTATTTTGTCCTGGATTATAGTCTCTAGAAGTTTCCCCACTATTGACGTTAGGCCGACTGGCCTGTAGTTCCCGGGTTTATCCACCTCCCCCTTTTTGTACAGTGGAGTAACATTTGCAACTCTCCAGTTCTCTGGCACCACCGCGGTGTCCAAGGAGGATTGAAAGATTGTGGCCGGAGCCTCTGTTATATCCACCCTTACTTCCCTCAGTAACCTAGGATGCACATCATTAAGCTGCACAATTATCTCCCATCAGGTCCGTCTCACCTCAAGCACTGTGACCTGTCCGATACTCCCTCTACTTCATGGAGCTGACCACCAACTGTCCATCAAACCCCACAACGAGGTTCTCACTCATTCAGCTTTCCTCACCTCCCCAACATTGTCTACCTATTCTCCACCCACCACCCCGGAACACCTAAGATCCTCAGCTGAACTTTTATCACATCCACCACTTGATTATTCCAACACCCTGCTCAGCTGGACTTGCCAGCTCCTCCCTACACAAACTGTAGACCATCCAGAATTCTGCAGCCTATGACCTCTCATGCACCAAGCTCCATAGGTACATCATTCCCATTTTGCATGTGACTCAACTGGCTACCTTTCCTCAGTGGATTGAATTCAAGATCCACATCCTCACTTTGTTCCACTCCATCCTAGAGTCCCTCTGCCTTGTCCCCTGCCTTCCTGCCTTCAAAACCGCTTAAGACTCTTTGAATGGCTTTTGGCCACCTTGCCCCTCTTCTTCACCTTTCCTCCCATCCCCCCAGCTCAAGCTACTAGTTAGTTGTGTGATGGGCATTGAGATGTCCTCCCAATGTGAAAGGCACTTTATAAAGTAGTACGATAATAGAATTACTATTATATATAACTAAAACAGGTTAAAAGGAAGTGGTTTCTTTTAAGAAGAAGCAATGTTTTAAAACTAAGGTCACAGGATATTGTAAGCTACAGCAAACTGCCCCACAGCCCTGGATTCCCTGCACGCTGATGGTCTCTGCGGAGATGCTATTGTCCTTTTACCTCAGTTCTCCAGCACTCATCATCACCCCCTGCCCCACCCCATCAAGCATCCTCGCTCCTCACTTCCATTGCTAAATGTGAAGTCCATATCCTCTTCCTGTGTCCCCTAGCAACCCCCCCACCATGCTTTCTACATCAGCTTCTCCACTGCCCCGTCTACACTCCTTTACCTCTGTCTCATCTATCATTATCCATATGAAGCTCACCACCTGTTCCCTCAACTCCCACCCCACCCAGCTCCTGGTGACTGAACTTCATCTCCTCTGCCCCTGCTGGCTGACACAGTGAACCAGTCCCTCTCCTTACGATCTGTCCCACGCCCCCTCAAAACCGCAGTCATCAATTCACTTAACAGTATATTCTGTGAAGCACTTTGAGTCATCTAGAAGACATGCTAAGACGCTATATCAAAAGCAAGAATTATTATCATTACTTAACTTAGTCCTGCCAGGCTCCACTGGCTCGCAATCACCGAACAGATCGATTTCAAGATGCTCTCACTCGTTTTCAAATTACTTAATTCTCTGGCACCTCCCAACCTATCGAATCTGCTTACCTCCACTCTACCACCCACTGCTTCCACTTCACTGGCTCCAGCCTCCTATTTGTCCCTCATGCCCTCTGTTCCACTATCGGTGCCCATGCCTTCAGCCACTACTCCCCGAAACTCTGGAACCCTCTCTCTCAATCCCTCCACTTTTCCCCTTCCCTCCCCACCTTCAAATCCCACCTAAAGACCTTCCTTTTTGGTCGTGCTTATGGTCACCTCCCTCTCCCCCTGGCTCATTGTCAGACTCCGCCACTATGAAGCACTCTGGGATGCTACCCCATGTTCAGGGCACTATATAAATGCAAGTTTTTGTAACTTAGGCATCAGGTTCAATCCCCAGATTTCCTCCCTATCCCAAAATGGGCCCTAACCAGCAACACTTTCCTGCACCTCCGTCACATTGCTCGCCTTCGACTGTACCTCATACCCAACTCAACCAAAACACTTATCCATGCTTTTGTCACCTTCCGCCTCGATTATTGCACTGCCCTCTTCAGCGGTCTACCCAGCTTGACAATCCATAAAATCCAACTAATTCAACAACAACAACAACAAAATGACATTTATAGAGCGCATTTCACGTCAGGAGGACATCCAGTGGGGGAGGGGTGATGTAGTGGGGAGGGGTGGGGCAAGGGGGGGGGTGGGGTAGGGGAGGGGTGGGTTAGCGGGAAGGAAGGCAGAGAGGTGGGAGGGCGACCAAAGGCATGATCGAAGAGAAGGGTATTGAGACCGGCCTTGAAGGAGGCGAGGGAGGAAGCGAGGCTAAGGGACTATGGGATAGAGTTCCAGAGTGTGGGGGCAGAGAGGCTGAAAGCCCGGCCACCGATGGTAGGGTGGGTCGGGCGGGAGACATGGAGCAGCCGGAGCCCACTGAATGGAGGGAGCGGGCAGGTTGGTAAAAATTCTACTGCCCATGTATTCAGCTGCTCTAAACTCCATCCCCCAATCTCCCCAGTCCTCGCCAGGCTCCACTGGCTCCCTATCTCAAAATTGATCGAATTCAAGATCTTCAGACTCGTCTACAATCCCTTCCTGCCCTGGCACCGCAATACCTATCCGACCTGCTTATTCCCCACAGCACCACCTGCTGCCTCCGCTTAACTTGCTCCAGCCTACTGCTTGTCCCTCGTCCACTCCGGGCTACCAGCGACGGCCGTGCTTTCTGTCACTGCTTTCCAAAAATCTGTAACTCTCTCCCTCAATTCCTCTGCCTTACTCCCTCCTCACTTTTAAAGATCATGCCTCAAGACCTTCCTTTTCAACTGTGCTTACGATCACCTGCCCCCAGCTCAGCATCAGGCTCTGTCATTGTTAAGCAATCTAAACCGCTATCCTGCGGAAAGGATGCTATTTAAATGCAAATTGTTGTTGTTGTAGCTAAGTTGCCAGAGAGACTGAGGTGTTGCTGGGTTGTTTGATTGTCTCTTGGACAGGTTATGTTCCCTTATCCAAATGTGCTGTCCTTTGAAGTGCGAGATAATTCGGATTTGAAATGCTCACTGTTTGCAGCATGTAGACTAGTTTCCCTTTCAGAAACATAAAAGAATCATACAGAAATCCTATGTTTTAAATTATGTGACTGTGTTACTTAATAGCGATCATTTCAAATGGAAATACGCTGGGAGTATATTTGTTTATACTCCTAACCCCCCACCAACCCGCCCCCTCCCTCCGCTCAGCCGCTCTGGCTGCTCCACGTCCTCCGACCCACCCGCCCCACCATTGGCGGGTGAGCCTTTAGCCACTCTGCCCCCAACCTCTGGAATTCCATCCCCCAATCATTCTGCCTCACCCCCTCCTTAGCCTCCTTCAAGTCCCGCCTCAAAACCCTCCTCTTCGACCATGACATCGGCCACTCCCTTCCCCTCCCCTCCCTCCCCCCGACCCCAGCTCGGGTCTGAAATGCTGTCACTGTCCAGCGCCTTGGGACATGAAAGGTACTATACACATGTAATCTTGTTGTTGTTGTTATTTAATCTCCAAGATAGGGTACAGAAAATTACTTTACAAGCAGTGGGAAAGTTTGCCAGGCAGTGCTTTCAAAGGCAAGCCATGCTGTTTTGGCTGGTTGGTTTCCAGCAGTCACCTCAACGCACACTCTGGAGTCATGCCTTGGCTCTTGCACCTAATACCCTCCAGGGGAGAAACTGCATATTCCATTCCAATAAATATCTCAGGAATTTCTATGTGTTGGTTATTTGCCCGGAGCTTTCAGTTTAGTTTGGAAACGCTTAAGCATGGCGATGGGTTTCCGTAAGTATCACACACCCATAAAAATAAGTAAATTATGTATGATAATGAAAACAGGTTTTATTTGGGTAGCTCTTTCACCTAACTGCCAGTGAAAATGATTTCTCCCTATCTATTTTACTCAAAACCTCTCAAAATTTTTATTAAATCTCCCCTTAACCTTCTCTGCTTTAAGGAGAACAATCCCAGCTCCTCTAGTCTCTCCACATAACTTAAGTCCCTGATCCCTGGTATCATATGGCTAAATCTCCTCTGCAGGGAGATTCCATCACTTGCCTCCTTCAAGACCCATCTCAAGACTGTCTTCGGTCACCTCCTTACCCCTGGCCGCCCCCCCACCCTCCCCGATAACCAGCTCAGGTCCGAAACACTAATTGTCCAGCGCTTTGGGACGTCCTCCTGACGTGAAAGGCGCTATACAAATGTGATTTTGTTGTTGTTCCTCCTCACTATTCACTATATACTCTCTGGTTTGGAATCATTCAAAATATTTGATAGCATAGCACCTATTTTAATATATATGGAGAAAAATAGAGGCCCAGCATAGCCCCTGTGACACTCCACTAACTACCTTCCTCCAACTGGAAAAACAACCCTGTAGCTCTACTCTCTGCTTTCTATACTAAATTACCAATTTTGCCCAATTCCATGTGTCCTGAGTTTCTTCACCAACCTTATCAAATGC
The DNA here is from genome assembly GCF_018977255.1 of Callorhinchus milii. Lineage (NCBI taxonomy): Eukaryota > Metazoa > Chordata > Chondrichthyes > Chimaeriformes > Callorhinchidae > Callorhinchus > Callorhinchus milii. Next base: position 17,957,467 of record NW_024704755.1, on the reverse strand, counting down.
CTTTTGGAAATTGAAATCCACAACATTGCTTTGATCTACATTTTCAGTTACTTCTTTGAAGAGCTGTAATAAATTGGTCAAACACAATCTACCCTTCACAAACCCATGGTGACTGTACCTGATCAACTCATGCCTTTCTAAGTGATTGCTAACCTGGTCCCTTATTATTGTCTCCAAAGATTCCACACAGCTGACATCAGACACACTGGCTTATAGTGTCCTGGTTTAGTCCTGTGCCCTTCTTGAATACAGACACCATGTCTGCCACCCTCCACTCCTTTGGCACCTGACCAGACTCGAAAGATTTGTGGAAAATTATCGACAGAGCCTCAGCTATCTCCTCTTTGGTTTCTCTCAACAATCGGGATACATCCCATGGGACCCTGTGATTTTTCGATTTTTAGCTCTAATAGTTTTTAGTATAGTTTCCTTTATGATCTCTATCCCACATAGCTGTTTCCTCGTCCTCCACTTTAGCTCTATTGTGTGAGTATCCATCTCCTCAGTGAAAACGGAGCAAAATAAATAATAACCCTTGCATTTGATATAGCTCCTTATCACATCTTCGAGACGTCTCAAAGCGCTGCACAGAATACACTGTAAAGTGAATTTATTGTACATTGTGTGGATGACATGCGGCAGTCAATTGCACACAGCAATGTCCCACAAACATTTGTGGATTGAAGTGACTAATTTTTAAAAAAATATTTATTAATTAGCTCTGCCATCCCGTCCTTCTCTGCCACCAATTTACCACCTTTGTACCCAAGTGGCCCAAAATGATCAACAAAGAATAATACCTGTCATGCACATAAAATTGAAACCATAGTATTTGCTAAATAATCCTTGCAGCTCTTAAAACTCTTTAAACCAAGGATTACAGTTCCCATTTGATTAGTATATCCTTCCCAGGTATTCAATATTCTTCCATTTCTCCTCCTTTCCCAACATAAGTGCAACTCTATAGTGACTTATTCTAATCTTATACCCAGACCCCACTTGACAGCCCAACTTACATTCTTGCAAACAGCCACTAACCTCTGAAGGGCCTTAGCTAATTAATTCTTGAACTCCACCATCCCCCTTCTCCATTTCAATCCCGTGACCAGACAGCAGATGTGCTCTTCCACTGTCTCTTTACTTCAGGTCGAGCTCTTTTTATTGCCAGACCCTGTAACAACGCTGCATGACAATGCTTGGAGCTTTTCTACACCAGGACTCAGAAAACACGAAGCCAGCATAGGCTTCAACAAAATTATGGCCTGGAACATCTGCTGGCATTTTTCACAACTGCACTAAGCAACAAGTAGGAAAGGAATTAACAATAATACACTTCTCAAACTAGTCTGTGATAGCTGGCGAGATGGAAACATAAGGTTTTCATCAGTTTGAAACAATGAACTCTCCAAACTTGTCAGCTGTGTGGGGGCCAGCAGGCCCACTAACCAGAAAGAGAACGGAAATGTTGAAACGGCACAGCTGTAAAATCTATTTATGAACGTGAATCTGGTTCCTTTTTCTTTTGTGGGGCTTTTTCACATAATTTATCACAAACCCTTATTTAAATGATCAGAAATCAGATCCAAATCCTGCTTTCCAGCTCCTGGGAGAGGAGTGTGACAAACATTTTGCTCTATCCTCAGGGAAAGCCAGTGTCTGCTCAGCAAGAAACAATTTCCAATTAGGATCTGAGACCAGAAAATTCTCAATTTGAATCCAAGTGGGTCCATTCATGTCAATAAGTATGTTCCACATGTAAAAGCACATCCTGCTGCGGCAGAGGGCACAGAGGCAACCCGCAGTAATCCAAAGTTTAACTGCTCATCAATTGGCAGTGCACACACACACTTCCTCAAATCGGTAAGCCAAAGTCAGTGATCCAATAAAAGATCCTGTGGAAATTCATAAACTGTTTCCATTAATTTTAAATAAAAATTATCTCACTAAGATGCACTAAGAGGTTATCAGGCAGTTTCTGTAATTTTTCAGTTCCCAGATTTGGAAATAATAATTCTTTGATTTGTTACAGTGCTTTCCATGTTGGCGGACATCTGATAGCGCTTCACACAATTTCACAAGGTATACTCACCTATTTGTGGGTGAACACAGAAGCCAATTTGCACAGAGCGATGTCCCCACAATGACCATAAATGTAGTGACCGACTTTATCTGGGGGATTGTTGGCGTAGACATCGGGAAAGAGAAACTCTAGAACACCGGGAGAAACTCCCTTATCTTTTTGAATAGTACCATGGTGTTTTTAATGCCCATCTGAACAGGCAGATGGAATAATATCTCTTCCAAAGAACAGCCTCCAATAACACAGTGACTTCCCAGCACTGTGCTGGACTGTCACCTTGACATGGGGCTTGAACCCAAACCTTCCGGAGGTGAGAGTGCCACTGACTGAGTGAGGCTGAGCTCTAAATTTTCCAGAGGTAAGAATCCTTTAAACATTTTTAAAAAAATAATAATAATTTGGTCATTCAACCTATGACTGTGGTACACTGTTGTGCGCAATTGGCTGCCACATTTCATCCACAAAATACACAGTCAATTCACTTTTGAATATACTCTTGAAGCACTTTGAGATGGCTTGAAGACGTGATAAGCAAATATTATTATAAAATTCCATGAAATCAGCTCCTATCAAGAGACTTGACACTACACAGCATTTGGTGGACAATTCTTCACTCTACTAGAAGAGAAGGTAATTCTACAGTTTTGCAAGGACAGTTAAAAGTTAGATCAGAAATTATTTCATACAAAAGAGGGTTCCTTTGAATGAGATGTTAAACCAAGATCCCGTCTGCCTGTGCAGGTGGCTGTTAAACATTCCATGGCACTATTCGAAAAGAGAAGAGTTTCTCTTTCCCGATGTCTACACCAACAGTCCCCCAAATAAAATTGGTCACTCACTTTTTGGCTGGCTTGTGGGACATTGCTGTGTGCAAAATTGTCTGGCGCACTCATGCACAATACACACAATCACCACACGTTATAGTATATCCTGTGCAGTGCTTTGGGATGTCATGGCAGAAATATATACATATATATGTTTAAGAGAGAGATAGTTAGATAGAGGTTAAGACAAATGGGGATCAGGTAAAGTAGCGGAATAAGTTAGACAGGCTAAATGGCCTTCTTTTTCCTGTAACAATGCTTCATTTTTTTTTAAAAATGAGAGTTTGTGAGTAATTTTTTTCCCCACACAAATCGAGGATTGAGCCATTTACGTTCAAATCCTGAGTACCATCCTTTAAACATCCTTCACCTCTTATTGTGCACCTCTTTCTTGACATATATCCCTTTTCAACATACATCGCTTGTATACTTTCTGTCACCTCCCACCTCAACTATTCCCTCCTCGCCGGGCTCCCCAGTTTACTATCCACAAAATCCAGTTAATCCAGAACTCTGCCACTCTGAACTCCATACCCTCATCACCCCAGTCTTCGCCAGGCTCCACTGACTGCCTATAACAGTACGGTCCGGCTTCAAGATCCTCACACTCATCCACAAATCTCTTCACGCCTTGGCATCTTCCTACTTCTCCGACCTGCTTACTCCCCACTCCACCACCCACCCGTCTTCGCTTGGCTGGCACCAGCCTCCTGCTTGTCCCTCATCCCCTCTGCTCCATCATCTTTAGAATTCTCTCCCTCAATCCCTCTGCCTGCCCCTGCCCCCTCTTTCCCCATTATCAGTTCACCCCAGAATACATTCCTCTTCGACCGTGCCTATGATCACCTCCCTCTCTCCCCGGATAGGTGTCAGACTCTGCCACTGTTAAGCTCTCCAAGACGCCACCCCGCGAAAGAGACGCGAGATAAATGCAAGCTGTTGTTATCGCTTGTACTTTCCTATGCCATCACTTTAGAATGTTCCAGTCCTGTACATCATCAACAACAAAGCAGCTTTTGCATCAATCAGAATTGCAGCTCTCCCTTCGAAAGCTGCAAATAGATTTTACATGTTAACTGGAATTCTGGACCCAGTTGTATTTTGAAATTCCAATGGCAAACATGCTCATCTAAATTGAGTAAATAAAGAGGAAATGATGGCTCATTACAACAGGAAATGGCAGAAATATGACAGCTAGTAATAAGAAGAATCTGTGAATATGGTTTAGTGCCCAAAGCGTTCACAGGATATACTGTAAATTGTAGTGACTGTGTATTCATAGGCAAAAATGGCAGCCAATTTTCCCACAAATAGCCATGAAGTGAAAGACCAATTTTATTTGAGGGATTGTTGGACAGGTCACCAGGAGAAACTCCTTTCTCTTTTTGAGTACTATCATGACATCTTTAAAGACCACCTGAACACGGAGATGGGACCTCGGTTTAATAACTATTCATAGATCTAACAAGGGAGTTTAGAAGGAACTGCTTCATGTAGAAGGTAGTGAGATTGTGCTCCTCGATATTGGAAGTTGTGGTTGAAGCAAAAAAGCGTAATTACATTAAAGAGAAAACTTGATGCAAACATGAGGGAGAAGAAGGGATATGGATGAGGATGGGACTAGTATATAGTATAAACACCAACATGGACTAGTTGAGCTAAATCTCCTGCTTCCTGCCACACCACTCCATACAACTACAAAAGTACTTCAAGGGAAAGTGACATTCAGTACAAATAAATCATCCATATGGACCATTGTACAAAATCATTTGAACCATATATTTGTTTGGGGATATTTCTGTGCATGTGGTTTAATTTGTCAAACACCTTTTTGATGTTGAGATATAGAATCTTGCAGCACAGGAGGCCATCCGGTCCATTGCGCCTGTGCCAGCTCTTTGAAATTAGGTAACAATCAGTCCCATTCCCACGCTCTTACATAGCCGACCAAATTTTTATTTTTCAAATACCTAACCAATTACTTTTGTAAAGCTCCTATCCAATCTGATTCCACCACCCTTCAGGGAGTGCATTCCAGATCATAACAACTCTTTGGGTAAAAAAATGTTTCTTTGTCTCCTATCTGGTTCTTTTGCCAATTAGCTTAATTCTGTGTCCTCTGGTTATTGATACACCTGCCAGTGGAAATAGTTTCTGCTGATCTACTTAAAACCTCTCATAACTTTGAATAACTCTATATAACCTTCTCTGCTCCTCCACGGTATCATACCAGCCTCTCTAGTCTCTCCACATAACTGACATCCCTCATCCCTAGTATACATAACGTGTAGGAGCAGGAGTAGGCCATTCAGCCCTTCGAGCCTGCCCGGCCATTCAATCATGGCTGATCTTCTAATCCAACTCCAGCTAATAACCTGACGCTGCCTTATCCCCATATCCCTTAATCCCTTTTGCAATAAGAAATCTATCTATCTATCTCAGTCTTGAATATGTTCAAGGACTGAGCGTCAACAGCCCATTGGGGTAGTGAGTTCCATACATTCACCGCCCTTTGAGTGAAGAAGTTCTTCCTCAACTCAGTGCAAAAGGGCTGCCTCTGATTTTAAGGTTGTGACCCCTGGTTTTAGTTTCTCCAACCGGGAGAAACAATATTTCCACTATCTACTCTATCATTGCCCTTTGATGATCTTATAGATTTCTATAAGATCCCCTCTAATTCTTCTATATTCTAGAGAATATAGGCCCAAATTGGTCAGCCTATCCTCATAACTCAACCCCTTCTTCCCTCGTACTAACCGAGTAAATCTACGCTGCACCCCCTCCAGGGCAAGTACATCCTTCCTTACATAAGGAGACCAAAACTGCACACAGTATTCCAGGTGTGGTCTCACAGGGCCCTATACAGTTGCAGCGAGACTTCCCTACTCTTATACTCTAATCCTTTCATAATGAATGCTAACATACTGTTCCCTTCCTAATTGCTGCTGCACCTACAGACTAACTTTCTGTGATTGGTGTACAAGGACACCCAAGTCCCTCTGGACGCTAACACATTCCAATCTCTCCCCTTCTAAAAAATAACCCGCTCTACTGTTTTTGCTCCCGAGGTGGATGACTTTGCACTTCCCTACATTATACTTCATCTGCCACCTACCTGCCCAATCACCTATCTATGTCTCACTGCATTTTTTTAATGTCGTCCTCTGTGTTGACACTTCCTCCTAGTTCTGTGTCATCCGCGAATTTAGATATATTAACTTCGATGTCCTCATCTAGATTGTTGATGTAGATGGTAAATAGCTGAGGCCCAAGGACTGATCCTTATGGCACTCCACTAGTCACATCCCGCCAATCTGAAAAGGAACCATTTATCCCTACTCTTTGTTTCCTACCCGTTAACCATTCCCCAATCCACGTTAATATGCTCCCCTCAATTCCATGGGCCCCTATCTTTTGGACTAACCTTTTATGTATAATTTTGGCAAATTTCCTCTGCACCCTCTCCAAGGCACTGACATCCTTCCTAAAGTGTGGTGCCCAGAATTGGACACAATACTCCAGTGAGGCCTAACCAGTAACTTGTAAGATTTAATAGAACTTCCTTACTTTTGTACTCTATGCTTCTATTTGTAAAGAAAAGGATCCCATGTGCTTTTTTAAATGGCTTTGTCAACTTGTCCTGCCCCCTTCAATATTCTATATAATTTGGTTTCCCGGTCAATTTCATTCCATTTCATTCGTGGAGTCCTGTAGCTCAGTGGTTAGAGCACTCGCTATGCAAGTGAGAGACCTGAGTTCAATTCCAGGCAGAGGGCGAAACCTTGGGCAAGTTTCCTTACTCCACACAGAGCCTAATAATAATCCCTCCAAAAACCAAAAAAAACAATAATAAATTGGTCATTTTCAATCTACGACTGTTTGTGGGACATTGCTGTGCGCAATTGGCTGCCGCGTTCGCCCACAAATATACAGTCAATTCACTTCACAGTGTGTTCTGTGAAGCGCTTTGGGACGTCCTCCCGACGTGAAAAGTGCTATATCAAATGCAAGGATTATTATTATTATTATAATAGGAAAATGTATTGAGTCAATCATCAGAAAGTAAGCAGAAGATTATGCATTTAAAAATAATGCAAAAAATGTGCAGAGCTATGGGTTAAGAGTGGGGGAGTGGGACTGATTGGGTAACTCTTTCAAAGAGGCAGCACAGGCCCGATGGACCGATCTGCCTCCTTTTGTGCTGTAATATTCTATGAACTGAATTGACTCCCTCATAACGTCCATCAGCTCTGCACAAATCTGACTCGTCTCCCTACCTACCCTGGACACAGTTCATCCGTCCTGGAAATTAGTTGGTTTGAAGCCCCTTGAGGTTACTCTTAATCTCAGCCACGCTTACGTTTTGGTCAGCTACGTGTCTGACACATACGAAAACCCATCACAATGCTTAAGAGGATCCAAATCAAACAGAGTTCCACGCATCCCAGCTACACATGAAAACCCCAGAGATAGATTGTTGGAATGGAATGCTCTCTCTCTCCCTGGAGGGACGTATCCTGCTTACTTAATTCCGGAAAGTATTAGGTGCAGGTTGGCAAGAGCCAAGGCTTGGGGGACCTCAGCGTGAGTTTTGTGGTAACTGCTGGAGTCTAACCAGCTAAAACCGCATAGCTCATCATTGCTATTGCTGTCTGGCAAGCTTTCCTGCTGCTTGTCCAGTTAGGACCACCCCACCTATTAGGGCTTTAGATTGCAGGGTTAATGGTTTCTGAGTGGGAAGAGTCACCCCTCACCGCCCCAGGAAGATCCTCACCAGTTGGTCATTTAACATCTGATAAGCACAGGTTTGATCCTCGCTAAGTGGAACTGTGCTGTTACCAGCAGTGCCCTGGAATACTGCAGACCCGCCTGGCTCAAAAATTGAACTGCCAAGTTAGACTCCACAGAGGGCTGGCTCGATTCTGATATTCTGTTGCCAAACACATCACCTTGGTGTTAGGTCAGCTCCAGAGAGACCCACTTACCTCCCCCCCAAGAGGATAGTCACCAGTTTGGTATTTGTCATCCGACAAGCACGAGTTTGAACCCTCACTTGGTGGATGGTAGGTATCCACCATCTTCTTGTCTGCAGCTCGGGGACACAGTAACTGTCCAATGGAGCGATGGTCTCACCAGTTGGAGGTACGTAGTTTAAGTGGAAGCTGCTTCTCTACAGGCCAAATAAGCTGGGTTCCTTATGCTGGATGTACAAACATGTGTCATGAACTTGGACTCCAGCTAACACCTTCCAGCAGCTGTTGCCTCAAGCTTCAGAGTTTCCTCATCAACTGTCTGCCTTCAACATCATGGGAGAACTTTTAGAGGACAACAACAACAACAATGCATTTATATAGCTCCCTAAACAAGGGGCGTTTAACAGTGCCGAAGACTGACGGGGGGTGGGGGGGAGGTGATCATAAGCACAGTCAAATAGAAAGGTCTTCACAGTTGCTCTAAAAGAGGGGAAGGAGGAGGAAAGGCGAAGGGATTGGGGGAGAGTTCCAAAGCTTTGGGGCATAGTGGCTGAAAGAGCGGCCACCAATGGTGGAGCAGAGGGGAAGATGGACAAACTAAAGTCCTAGATGGACAAGCAGCAGGCCATCTTGATGTTCTTGAGGTCCAAGTCCAATGCCGTATACCAGGCTGACTCAACACCAGCTGCTTAATTAATTCAGGTACTCATTTGAGGGACCTTGGCAAATAGATGTTGCAAATAGTCCTCTGTGAACCGACTACCTCCAGGGTGCTTAAACGTGCTTGCCACACGTTTCCACACAAATCTTTTGGAACAATTCCCCCAAACTTTGGAAGTTTCGGAACATCAGGAGCAATAACAAATCCTCTGCTCCCTCAGATCATTTTTGTAACAAGTTAGTTTTAAGCACTACCTTCAACACTACCTTCGGTGAAGGGCGCTATATAAATGCAAGTTGTTTTTTTTTCTCTCCAGAAAAGATTCCAATGATCGTATCAATGCATTTTGTTTGTTTAAAAAAATTGCCATACTTTTGAAAATTCTTACTGAAAGCCAATAACTTGCATGACTGGAATTAATTTGAACAGAATACTTGCTTTACTATAATGTAATCATTCAAGATAATCTGCAATAATGGTCAGAATAAAACTATAGCTGAGGATACAGGTCTCCGTATAAAGCTGGGCCAGTGCTCGCCACACCCACATTGAATTTCATTGTCATCTTGAGTTTCACATAAGAAATAGAATATAGACTGCAAAATCAGTTGCTTAGTGTGATCCGACGTACACGTTTTCTGCACGTTATATGTAGCTTTATTGTCATATATCGTGCATATGTTGCATGTACTCTTTCACTTTAGGCTGTGTGCCATTATGGGAGGAGATCTTTAATTCAGTATTACCATTTCAGTTCATTGATAGAAGTAACATTTTGTTGCTGAAAATGTATTGTTGGTGTAGATTTGCAGTGCTAAAAGAACATACGTTGTGCATAAAATATGCAAAATAGTATATCGGCATAGTTGTTCTTCAGGTACTGTATCTCGGCCGAATCCTTTCCTATTAGAGTGGCCATTTCTGTCGCTTAGTGATCACTTATCAATTTGGGTTGGACAGCACTGAGCTTGGCTAATAAAGTAACCATAATAATCCTTGCATTTAATACAATGCCTTTCACATCATCGAGATGTCTTAAAGCGCTTCACAGATTTTACTCTGAAGTTTAGTGACTGTATTTATAGGCAAATGTGCCAGCCAATTTGCAACATCAACCAGTGAACGACCAATTTTATTTGGGGAATTGTTAGCCAGGCATTGAGAGAAACTTCCTTCATTTTTCATTTACAGGCAGACGGGACACTGGTTTAACATCTAATCCAAAGGACAGCACCTCCAATAACACAACGCATCCCTAGTACTGAAATGGAGTGTCAACCTTGACTACATAAGTTCAAAACATCTATATGGGGCTTGAACCCACAACCCTCTGAATCAGAGGTGAGGGTTCTATCAACTAAGTGAGGTTGACACAACAAGGACAGACAAGTACTGCTCACAGCACAATACTATGAACATCTTATTCTTTAGAGAACATACAACATCTATCTGACTGACTTGGTGATCTTGTGTGATGCACTCACCATCTTGAACACTGGGTCACCAGTCCAAAATCATGGTTCTTCACAGCTCACGAGGAGGCATCGAGGGAACTGACTGTAAGATACAAGCGGCATCATTCTCGCTTGTTGATCCTTATCAGTAATTGAAGGTTGTGATGGACACGATCCTGCGGGATTGCACTAAGAAAGGGAGAAGGACACTCTGGTCCTTTTCAACTCTTTTCAAGGATGCAGGTTAAGCTTATGGCATTCAAGACCAAGCAGTTTTTCTTCATAGTTCTGAGCTAGTGCCACACAGTGCTTTCAACCAGTTTTAGCTGGTTAAACTCTAGCAGTTACCCCAAAACACATTCTGGAGTCCCCAAGCCTTGGCTTTTACCAATCTGCACTTAATTCTCTCTGGAATTAGGATGCATCCCTCGGGGAACAGGGTACATATTTTGTTCCAAACACAAGAATTTTCAATGCGTAGGTGGAACACATGGTACTGTTTGGTTTGGATACTGTTATTCAGTGATGCATTGTCACATGTGTCAGAAACCCAGCTAACCAAACTTAGATCTTGGAATTGAAACTATTGCTGAAAAGAACAAGGTCTCCATAATTCATCTGAATTTAGAGTTGCAGGGGGAAAAAACTGCCAATCTTCAAATTCCAAAGAACTCCACAACATGAAGCCGAAATATATAGGAAATGAGAGATGAGAGTATAGGTCAGACAAAACTAAGGAATAAGGAGAACATAAATGGTCAGGGAATTAATACAATTATAGAAGTGTGAAAAGACTGTCAAAAATAAAGTGAGAGGACCAATTAATAAAAATGAATTAACGTGTCTGTACAGCAATGTGCACAGCATCCAAAATAAAACAGGTAAATTAGAGGCAATAACTTGGAGTGAGGAACCAGATATAGTAGGGATTACTGAAACATGGCCACAGAAAGAATAGGATGGCAATTAAACATTGCAGGTATAACATATAATATATTTATCATATAACATATTTAGACTGGAAAAAGGGTGGCGGAGTAGCTGTACTTATTAGGGATAACATCATGGCAGTGGAAAAAAATGACAAAGCCATCAGTAAGATAGAAAATAATCTGTGTGGATAGAGATAAAAGATAAGAAGGGATTAATCACACAAATAGGGGTACTCTACAGACCACCTAATAATGGAAAGGAGGTAGAGGAAGAAATATGCAAGCAAATTAGGGAAATGAGTAAAAGACATGGGGTAATAATTGTAGGGGAATTCAACTACCCCCAAATAAATTGGCTAGAAGAAGTCGATAAAGGGGAATGGATTCCTTCAATGTGTAGAGGACTCCTTTCTTACCCAGTATGTAAGAGGCCCAACAAGGGAGGAATCCCTGCTGGATTTAGTAATGGAAAATGAACCAGAGCAGATAAGGGAAGTAAGAGTAGGGAACATCAATAGCGATAGCAATCATAACTTAATAAGGTTTAAGATAAAGATGACGAAGGACATGAGTATGACAAAGACCAGGGAAATAGTTTGGAAAAAAAGCTGATTTTGAGGCAATGAGAATGGAACGTTGGAAAATAAACTGGAAAACAATATTGGCAAACAAAGAGATAGAGCAGCAGTGAGAAACATTTAAAACGGTGATCAATAGAGGCCAAGATAAATATATTCCGCTAAAAAACAAGACAAAGCTAAATAATAATGAGACACCGTGGACAAATAAAGACATGAAGGCAAAGTTGAGACCGAGGAAAGAGGCGTTCACTAAGTACATAAACAACAAGGGAGAGCATGACAAAAAATACAAAGAGGTCAGGAAAGAAGCCAAAAAAACAATTATGAAGGCAAAGAGGAATTATGAAATTAAATTATCAAGAAATAGTCAAATATAATAGACAGGAAACAGAGAGTAGGGGTAAAGAGTAGCTACTCAGACTGGCAGAGGATGGGCAGTGATCCACAAGGATCTGCATTAGGACCCACTGTTGTTCACAATTTACATTAAAGATATGGACTCCGGGATCGAAAGTACAATTTCAAAATTTGCAGACGACACCAAATTGGGGGGAATAGTTAATACTGAGGAGGACAGAAACAAATTACAAGACATTAATGAACTTGATGAATAGGCATTTAATTGGCAAGTGAATTTCAATATATACCAGACTACACTTGGGAGTACTGTGTACAGTTCTGGTCCCCATATTATAGAAAGGATATAGAGACATTGGAGGTGGTGCAAAGGAGATTTACAAGGATAATACTGGAACTGCGAGGTTATATCTATCAGGAAAGGCTGAACAAGCTTGAAAAGAGGAGAGTAAGTGGTGACCTAATAAAGGTCTTTCAAATTATGAAACGTTTTGATAGGGTAGACATAGAGATGATGTTTCCACTTGTGGGGGAGACCAGAACCAGGGGCCACAGATATAAAATAGTCACCAATAAATCAAACAGGGAAATAGGAAGAAACTTCTTTACCCAGAGAATGGTGGGAATGTGGAACTTGCTACCACAAGGGTTGTTGAGGAGAATAACATAGATGTATTTAAGGGGAAGCTAGCTAAGTAAATGAGGGAGAAAGGAATAGAAGGTTATACTGATCAGCTTAGTTGAGGAAAGGCAGGAGGAAACTCAAGTGGAGCATAAACCAGTTGGGCTGAATCGCCTGTTTCTGTGCTGTATATTCTATGTAAAAGCCAGTTGAGCATGCCACACTTCAGTGAAAAAGGAAATTCACCTCTTGCACCTCAAGAGGCCTCAGCACAGACAAGGGGAGAGCAGTAATTTACATATGGCCACTTTTCAAAAAATTGATAATTGATTACTAGTCCAATCACAGTGGATTTTAAATCACTGAATCCTCAGTAGCGAACCACAGGTTCTGTAGGTCTATTACTGCTTATCATTTGTCAAATAATACAATTATTACAATACTATTCTTCCTTCACTAAAGAACTTTTAATATTCAAACATCTGCAAAAATGGTCAGAACAAGATACACTTGATGCCTCCTTCACCCAGGTTGGAAGTGTTCACAATTCTGGATGGTTACAACAGGTAAATAATAAATGATTATGTCATCTGGTTCAACGAGTAAGTAGAACAAGGGCACAAATTGAACTCATGTAGTCTATATTGATAATCCAGTGCTGTGGAAAAGGAAAGGTCGAGGTGTATTGTTGAAGGTGCCGTCCTTCCAGTAAACTGAGGTCCTGTCTGTCGGTGAATTTGAAGAACCTGTTGCACTATTCTGGTGTCCTATAGCTTAATGGTTAAAGCACTCATCTCGCAACTGAGACCTGGGTTCAATTCTCAGGCAGGGCGAAACCTAAGGTAAGTTTCCTTACTCCCTATGCCTCTGTTTACCTAGCAGCAAGTTGGAACCCCATTGTTAGTCGATTGGCAGATCGCTTTTCCGGGGGTAATAATTCCTTAAAACAAATTTGGCCACGATTGTTTGTGGCACATCACATGAAAGTCACCATAGTATACCAACCACCTCCACTCCCTAAAAGCACAGGTGCGTGCCACTGAACACACCTGGTTTAAATCGAACTTAACGGTCTATAGGCAGATCTGGCTGGACCTTATGAAATCTTACTGCTCTGCCCTTGCCTCCACTAAATCAGCATTCTTCACTAAGACAATCTTGGAGGCCAAGGACAACCCCAGGCTCCTCTTCTCCATCGCCAACCGGCTCCTCCGCCCATCCGCTCACACCTCACCCATCCTCACCTCCAATGCCAAGTGCGAGGCTGAACTTCCTCGAATCCAAAGTCGAGGGGATCTGCTCAGCTGCCTCTGCCCTTCCGTCTATTACCCCCTCCCTCCCTCTCACCCTGGCTCCTACCCATCCCATTGTGTAGAGAGCTACACAACTTCAAACCTGTCTCCCACTCCTCTCTCATCACCACTATAACCCGCATGAAACCAACCACCTGCTCCTTCGATCCCATCCCTACCCCTCTCCTTACCTCCCAGTTCTATCTCCTTGCCCCTTTACTCACAGACATCACAAACCTCTCCCTGTCCACTAGTACCATTCCTAGCCCTTTAAAAATGGCCATCCCTATCCTTAAAAAGCCCTCGCTTGTCGCATTCCTGCTCTCAAACTACCACCCCATTCCCAACCTCCCTTTCCTCTCCAAGATCCTGGAATGAGTCGTGGCTTCCCAGCTTTGCTCCTTCCTCTCCCGCCACTCCCTTCATGAACCCCTCCAATCGGATTTCCATGCCGCCCACAGCACAGAAACCGCCCTGGTCAAAGTGACAAATGACATTCTGTCCATCTGCGACCAGGGCTCTCTGTCTCCTTGTCCTCCTTGACGTCTCTGCTACCTTCGACACCGTTGACCACTCTATGCTTATCTACCGCCTCTCCTCTCACCTGTACCCGTACCTCTCACACCGCTTCCACTTTATCTCCACAGACGGCTTCTCCTCCAGCCCCCGCACCGTCTCGTGCGGCGTTCCTCAGGGTTCTGTCCTTGGTCCCCTCCTCTTCAACATCTATATGCTCCCTCTGGGTGTCATCATCCGCAGACATGGATCAACTTCCACATGTATGCGGATGACACCCAACTGTACCTCCCTGCCCCCATCCTTTACTCCAGGACCCACTGTTGTCATGACAGAATGTCTGTCAGAAATCTAGTCCTGGATGAGAGCTAACTTTCTTCAGTTCAAAGTCAACAAGACTGAGCCTCTCCTGATTGGCTCCCGTCAGCGCCTCAACACCTAAAGGCGCTGACAGCATCACCATCCATGGATGCACATTTCACCTTACTAAGCCAGTCTGGAACTTTGGCATCTTGTTTCACCCTCAACTATTGTTTCTACCTCACATCAGCGCCATGACCCGCTGTGCCTTCCCCACCTCTGCAACATCACCCAGCTCCGACACTGTCTCACACCACAGACCGCCGAAACCTTCACACATGCTTTCATTACATCGAGGCTCGACTTGCTTGTCAGCCTCCCCAACTCCTCCCTTCACAGGCTGCAGATCATCCAGAGCTCCACCCTCCCAATCGCGAACCCCAGCTCGGTTCCGAAACACTGAATGTCCAGCGCCTTGGGACATCAGCCCAACGTGAAAAGTGCTATACAAAAGTAATTTGTTGTTGTTGAAACTGCTGTGCTCAATTGGTTGCTGCATTTCGCCCATAAAATACACAGTCAATGCACTTTACAGTGTATTCTGTGAAACGTTTTGAGACGTCTTGAAGATATGATAAGGCACAATATCAAATGCAAGGATTATTATTATTGTATTAGCAAAGGGAGTTTTTCCCAGTGTCCTGGCCAACAATCTCCCAGATCAAATTTGGTCATTCACTCCATGGTGGGACACTGCTGTGCACAAATTGGCTGCCGCGTTCACTTACAAAATACAGTCACTACATATCACAGTATAACCTTAAAGTGCTTGCACACATTTTCCCAACATGAAAGGCACGCCATCAAATGTAAAGATTATTTAGTATAAATTTACTGTAACCACAACAAGTATTAAGTATTAAGTATTAAAGGCGAGATTCTAAAACATTTCTTTACACAAAGAGTGGTTCGAAAGTGGGATGTGGGAAAGTGGAGTTCATCAATTCTTTAAAACGTCAATAAGATTGAGACGCCTGAAAAACAGGAATATTAAAGTGTTTGGAAGGTGAACAGATTAGAATTATATCAGGCATCTTATGTGGAGTGAAAGATGATAGGTTAAATAGCCCCTTTCTGTGCTTTTCTTTTCTCTTGAAAACAGGAGGGTAAGGAGTGACCTGATAGAGGTCTTTAAAATGATGAAAGGTTTTGATGGGGTTGACATAGGGAAAATGTGTCCACTTGTGGGGGAGACCAAAACCTGGGCCATCAATATCAAATAGTCACAAATAGATCAAATAGGGAAGTTAGAAGAAGTTTCTTTACACAGAGAGTGGTGGGAATGAGGAACATTCTACCATAAGGAGTTGTTGAGGCAAATAGCAAAGATGTACTTAAGGGAAAGCTGGAGAGGTACATGAGGGAGAAAGGAATAGGAGGTTCTGCTTGAAGGCTTAGTTGAGGAAGGGCAGGAGGAGGCTCATGTGGAGCATAAACACCGGCACAGACCAGTTGGGCCGAATGGCCTGTTTCTTACTGTATATTCTAATGTATACGGGTCTGAAATGCTGCACTCTGTCCAGCGCCTCCCGACCTGAAAGGCGCTATACAAATGTAATCTTGTTGTTTTTGTATACCTCTGGGAAATTCTTGTGTGCAAAATTGCTGCTGTGTTTGCCCACAAACATAGTCACTATACTTGATTAAGATACTTCAATATGACAAGCTGCTATATAAAACAAATTCTTTTTCTGCTATGAAAAACAGAATTAGCAGCAATCAGACTTAGGCCAGTTTTTCTGAGGATGGAATATGCTAGGCTGCCTACCTGGGAGCATTTGCAGTTGGGGGTTTCTCTTCCCCAATACCAACCTCCCTCCTTAAAGGAATAAACAGCAGGAAACCCAAGCATCATAAACAATTGTCTTGTAGTTCATTTGATAGCAACAAATATGCAAATACAGTACTTCAATTTTAAAAAAATGCAGTTTTGATGACAAAGTAAGTACATTCTGCAGACAAATACAGCGGATTATTTTCAAATCCTCTGTATTTTATGTTCTGTGACGCTACTCTCTTGCTCAAAATGTTAACTGCAGGACACAGTAAATCATTTTACAGTAAAAAGTGGCGCCAGCTTGGCCACAGCCACAAAACATCTGCTGAGTGTATAACCTGGAGCTCCTCCCATTCCATATCCTGAATCACAATCTTCATTCACACACATTACCTTTTCTTCAACATACCTTGGTAAATGTCAATGTAAGATTAAAAACAATTGAAAAGCAGCTGTATCAAGTAACATGTAGAACTCTTAAAGGAGCCGACATAAATACACTGACCTTCTTCTGTACTGTACATCCTTTTGTATTATTCTACAGTTCTAACTGCATGAAATGTAACACTGCAAGAAACCCTATGGACAAGATTGTGAAACAAAAACATATTATAAAGTCATGTGTACTTCAGGCTTTGACAAATCAATTCCCGGAAACTGTCACAGACTGAAAGAATTCCTTTCTACAGTCAGCTACTGATCCAGCATCAACTTTCCATTACTCAAAACATTAAACAGACTTGAGATACAGTGTCACGCTGGCTGCCTTTCAGCAATACACACCAAATTAACACAGTAGAAAATGATGATCCATCTTCGTCAGACCAGAGTATATTATTTTACCTTGTCCCAGATCCCACTGAACTTTGTTCAACATTTCACTCAGTTTTAATCAGTCAAGCACCAGCATAAGTTGCTGATTAATTTTGCAAATACATAGTCATCTACAGTGATAATCTTCATTGACAATAGCAGTAATTTCAGAAGAATCTGTTTGCAATTTCAGACAACCACAGATGTTGTTTGCAATCCAAGCCAATCATCTTCCTTCCATGCATATATGCCAAATGACATCACTGAAGAATTGTTCAATGTGGTGCTAAGAGTAGGGTCATTTATACAAATGTGCTCATGTAAATCCAAGTTAGAAATAGGTTGATTGTGAGCACCAAGATCATTTGGACAGTTATGGGGCAGTAAATTCCTTCACTTGTCACCCAAAGGCGGAATGCTGCAATTTCCAACATTTTTCATCAGCAGTGAACCATGATATCACTCCAAAGTCATCTTGTATTATTCACTTCACATACAGAACAACTACAATTTGCATTTATACAGCGACCTTTACATCTGAGCGTCTCAGAGTGCTTAAATTAAATATATGGCAATTAAGCTGCAAAACAGGATTCAAAAAAAGAAAAATTTAATGTCGAATTTGGACCTGCATTGTTGCTTTTAATAAAAGATGTTTTTCTCTCTAAACCTCATTTTTCTCCTCTCCATCAGGCACACACACTTCACTCATACACTGAGTATGGTTTCATTGGTACCTCGCCCAAGTAGGGATTTTTCCACAAACAAATGTTGACAAACTTCATCTGACATAAATATGCAAAGAAACATGCAATGAAACACAAAAGCTGGCACAACACGCACATAGAAATAGGAGTAGGCCATTCCGCTCCTCGAGCATGTTCCGCCATTCTATAAAATCATGGCCAATTTTGTTGCTGTTGTTTGATCTCACACACATAAACAGACTGGTACAGCACATACACACCACGGCCTCCTGGCTCAGTTGATTGCACTATTGCCTCTAAGTCAGAGGTTGTCAGTTCAAGCCCCACGTCGGGAATTGGAACCCATATGGTTTACACTGACACAACAATGTAGTACTGGAAGATCGGAGGTGATGACCTTTGGATGAGACAATAAATTGAGGTCCCATCTGCCTGTCCAGGAGGATGTTAAAGATCCCATTGAGCTGCATAAAAAGGGGAGTTTCTCAAGACATCCTGGCTAACAATCCTCTACATACAGCCATCATAAGAACATAAGAATTTGCTGGCGAAAGAAGACCAAGGTTCGCCTTCCACCATCCTCTCCTGGCAGTCGCTTGACATGTCTTGTCCCAATCTATACACTGTATTAGCCCCAGATATTATTTTCCAGCAGAAACCTATCTAATCTGTTCTTTTCTGTCTCCACGGTCTGTCTCCCTCGGGAGCCTGTTCCTGTTACTCCTCGCTCAGTGATGTAGTGTCTCCGCAGATTTGTTCTGAATTTACCTTCAACCATTTACCTGAAGGCTGTTTACCTTCGAGACCCTCCAGTCTTGCTGCCCCCCACCTCTCCGACCTCATAACCCCATCTCAGCCGGTCCGCGCCCTCCGCCAGACCCGCACCTCCTGCCCCATCATTGTCGTTTGGGCATTCACTATCTCTGCCCCCACTCTGAAGCTGTACCCCGCAATCCCTCCGCCTCACGCGCTCTCTTGCCGCCTTCAAGTCTTTGACTGTGCCTTCGTCCACCCTCCCACCCCGGGTCCGACACCCCTGAACGCCCAGCGCCCCGGGACGCCTTCCCGACATGAATCGCGGCGCTGCACAAATGTAATTTGTTGTTGTTTATTGGCTTTCCAGCGGCCGCCTGTCAATCATTGCCGATGAGACGCGTAACCCCGCCCCTTCCTGACACCTATTGGTCAAACACGAACCAGGCCCCACCCCATCTGTGCTGCCATTGGTCGCACTAGGTGTCAGTCACTGAGCCCGGCCTCAGCAGGTTAGGCTGAGGCCAGTTAGTAAAGTTAGTGAGAGCGCGTACCCCCTCCCCCCGCCGCGGCCCCCCGCTCCCCCGCCCCGCACTCACTCCTTCCGCAGCTGCGCCGCAGTCCAGGCAGCTGCCAGTCTCTCCTCTGCTCACACGGACAGTCACTCCATCACCCCGCAACTCCCAGGCCGCGGCCTCCCGCGCTCCAACTGTCATCGCGCGCAGCGCCGAAGCCAATCAGCGCCCGTCCCACTGCCAGCCAATCAGCGCCCGTCCCACTGCCAGCCAATCAGAGCCCGTCCCACTGCCAGCCAATCAGAGCCCGTCCCACTGCCAGCCAATCAGAGCCCGTCCCACTGCCAGCCAATCAGCACACGCTTCGCCCGCCAGCCGATCAGTGAGGCGGAGTGACGGGGGGGATGGAGTTCCAGAGGTTGGGGGCAGAGTGGCTGAAGGCTCTCCCACCAATGGTGGGGCGGGTGGGTCGGGGGGTGTGGAGCAGCCGGAGCGGCTGAGCGGAGGGAGCGGGTGGGTTGGGAGGGGGTTAGGAGGTCACCGAGGTGGGGTGGGGTGGGGCGAGGCCATGGAGGGCTTTGTATGTGAGGACCAGGATCTGGAACTGGATCCTCTGTGTGATGGGAAACCCGTGGAGTCGGGCGAGGATGGGGGTGATAGGGTCATGGAGTTTGGTGCGGGAGAGGACACGGGCTGCAGAGTTCTGGATGATCTGCAGCTGTGGGGGGAGGAGTTGGAGGCCGACACGCACGGAGTGCATAGTCAAGCCTGGATGTAATGAAGGTGTGTATGAGGGATTAGGTGGCCTACAGTGTGAGACAGTGGCAGAGCCTGGACAACGTTGCTGAGGTGGGGAAAGGCACAGCGGGTCATGGCGCTGATGTGAGGTAGAAACAATAGTTGAGGGTCAAACAAGATGCCAAAGTTCCAGACTGGCTCAGTGAGGTGGAGTGTGCATCCATGGATGGCAATGCTGTCAGCGCCTGAGGGGACACTGTGTGCAGTTCTGGTCACTGCAATATAAAAAGGATAGTGTAGTAATTGAGAGGATACAGAGGAGCGCAACCAAAATGATTCAGGGGAATAAGAGTAGTAAATGTATGGAACAAACTCCCCAGGGAACAAATTAGATAGATTTCTGTTAGGAAATAATATTTCAGGATACGCTATATAGTTTGGGACACAACATGCACACGCTACTACCAGGATGGTGGAAGGCAGGGTTAGGATCTTAAAGTCGATCCTCTATGGGACAGGCAACCAGTGCAGTCTGGCAAGGACTGGGGTAATTGGGGAGCGGCGTTTGGTACGGGTAGCAGAATTTTTTATGACCTGGATTTTATGAATGGTAGTGGAGGGGAGACCAGCGAGGAGGGCATTTGAATAGTCCAGCCGAGAGGTGACAAAGGCATGGACCAGGGTTTCAGTGGCTTTCGGAGAGAGGTATTGGCGGAGACGGGCGATGCGTCAGAGGTGGAAGAAAGCGGTGCTGGTGAGGGACAAGATGTCGGGGAGGAAGGATAATTGGGGGTCGAACCTGACGCCTGGGTTGTGTTCGGGTTTGAAGAGTTCCAGGGAGACTTTGGGTAGGTGGAGGAGGTGAGAACTATGTGATTTTAGATGTTGACGAGAGCCAAAGAATATGGCTTCCGTGTTGTCAACATTTAGCTGAAGGAAATTTGCGCTCATCCAGCCCCTGAGATCTGACAAGCAGAACAGAACATCAGGGGACTGGGGGGGTTCACACAGAGAGGTGGAAAATAGAGTTGCGTGTCGTCCACGTACATGTGGAAATGTACCCCATGTCTGCGGATGACATCCCCAAGAGGGGATAGATCAGAAAGAGGAGGGGGCCAAGGATGGATCCTTGGGGTACCCGCAGGTAACCCGGTGAGAGCGGGAGGAGAAGCCGTTTGTGCAGATGTACTGCTGGTGGTTTGTGAGATAGGACTCGAACCGGGCGAGTGCGGTCCCACTGAGGTGGATAATGGAGGAAAGGCGGTGGAGGAGGATGGTGTGATCGACTGTGTCAAACGCCGCGGAGAGGTCCAGGAGGACAAGGAGGCAGAGGGAGCGCTGGTTACAGATAGAGCGGATGTCGTGTGTGACTTTCACAAGTGCAGTCTCTACTGTGGGCGGAAACCGGACTGGAGGGGTTTGAAGAGGGAGTGAGAGGAGAGGTGTGCGCGGAGTTGGTTGACAACGACGCATTCTAGGACTTTTGTGAGGAAGGGCCGGTTAGAAATAGGGCGGTAGTGGCTGGGGTTTGAGGGATCCAGGGAAGGTTTTTTGAGTGAGGGGAGAGGAGGAGGGAGGAGTTGGAGCGAAGAGTAATGGGAGAGGAGTTTGTTACAGATAAACAAGATACTCCATAGAATAGAAATAATAAATTTGGTATAGCCTCTTAAAAAAAATCAATAATCATTTGGTTACTTAATCCACGACTGTGTTGTTCACTATTGTGTGCAATTGGCTGCTGCATTTTGCCCACAAAACATACAGTTAATCAAACAAAAACAACTTGGATTTATATAATAATAATAATCCTTGCATTTGATATAGCGCTTTTCACGTCGGGAGGACGTCCCAAAGCGCTTCACAGAACACACTGTAAAGTGAATTGACTGTATATTTGTGGGCGAACGCGGCAGCCAATTGCGCACAGCAATGTCCCACAAACAGTCGTAGATTGAAAATGACCAATTTATTATTGTTTTTGGTTTTGGAGGGAATATTATTAGGCTCTGTGTGGAGTAAGGAAACTTGCCCAAGGTTTCGCCCTCTGCCTGGAATTGAACTCAGGTCTCTCACTTGCAAAGCGAGTGCTCTAACCAGTGAGCTACAGGACTCCACGAATATAGCGCCCTCCATGCCGGATTTATTTACTCCACACGCCTCTGTTTACCTAGCAGCAGAAACTGCTTATCCGTCGATTGATGAATCATAATCACTTTAAAAAAATCAATAATCATTTGGTTACTTAATCCACGACTGTGTCAGCTGCCTGTCAGACCTCAGGGGTTGGATGAGCGCAGATTACCTTCAGCTGAACGTTGACAAGACGGAAGCCATACTCTTTGGCTCTCGTCAACGTCTAAAATCTCACGGTTCTCACCTCCTCCACCTACCTGACCTCCCCCTAAAAACTCTCTGAATCCATAGGCATCAGGTGCTTGAGAAGATATCCTGGGACAAGAGGTGACTGGGAACGAGCTCCAGTACCTCGCTGGCTTCTTGTACTGGCTCTGGAGTCAACGACCTCTCCCCTCATCCTCAACCCTCCAGACACGCAAGGTCCAGGCAGAAACCTGGCCATTAGGCACGGCGGGCACCCAGCAAGAGCTTCCCTCACATGTCCTGCTCGTAGAAGCTGAGATGTTGTTGGTGTTAGGATTAAGTCAGACACCGCTCTGCCTATCCTCACCTCCCTAATATCACCCGACTCCACCACTACCTCACCCCTCAGGCCACTGAAACTCTTATTCATGCCTTCATCACTTCCAGGCTCGACTATGCAAACTCCCTGCTTGTCGGCCTTCCCAACTCCTCCCTCCACAGCTGCAGATAATCCAGAACTCTGCAGCCCGTGTCCTCTTCCGCACCAAACTCTGTAACCCCATCTCCCCCATTCTCGCCTGACTCCATTGGCTCCCTATCCTTCAGAGGATCCAGTTCAAGATCCTGGTCCCTACATACAAAGCCCTCCATGGCCTCGGCCCACCCTACCTCTGTCACCTCCTAATCCCCTCCCAACCCGCCTACTCCCTCTGCTCAGCCGCTCTGGCTGCTCCACACCCCCCGACGCACCCACTCCACCATTGGCAGGAAAGCCTTCAGCCACTCTGTCCCCAACCTCTGGAATTCCATCCCCCAGTCACTCTACCTCGCCCCCTCCTTAGCCTCCTTCAAGTCCTGCCTCAAAAACCCTCCTCTTCGACTATGCCATCGGCCACCCTGCTTCTCTTTCCCCACCCAACCCGGGTCTGAAATACTGTATTGTCCAGCCCTTTGGGACATCCTCCGGACGTGAAAGGCGTTATACACTTGTAATCTTGTTGATGAGTGAAGACTCACCACCCAGGGACACAATTACTCCTTGCACCTCAGTGATGAGAGCCGAGCACATCCACCAGGTCATCTCAGCAAAGTCACTGCCCTCCCTCCTCACCACATGTCACTGTGGGGACAGAGCCTGGAGGACAGGCACAGGGTGCGGCCAGCAGGTGAGGGCACAGTTCAGCTGCTCACTAAAATGGCTTTGACCTGAACGAGCAGCTCACCTCCATGGCTTGTGAGAGGCAGCCCCACTGTTAGTATAAGAAAAGGTTAACAAAATAGATGGCTCATATTCAGCGACCTGTGAGTAGAGAGCCTGACTAGAGACCACGGGAATGTAAGGTTATGAAAACATACTGATTGAGGAAGAACAGGGAGTCGGACAAGGAGCTAAATAAGGAGGAAAACTAGTCTCAGCAAGCAAGAGGGACATACACGAGGGCAAATAGGCTAGTGGAAAAGTAACAACACAAGTAGATCGTAGTACACCAACTAGCGGTATAATTACAACAAAGAAAAGTTGAGCTCCACAGAGCAAGAAGTACAAGTTGCTGAGCCGAATGCTGGTCATCAGGCAAGACTGCTTGTCTGGTAGTATATTTCTGTTATATTGTTGAATAAACTGTCTTGATTGTATAACTCTGTGTTCAGACCTTTATTGGTTAATGGCAAGGATCCAATTAAGGTAGAAATAACCCAACACGGCCCTGGGGGAAGGGTGAGTTGTCGAGGCTGGAGTCAGCAATTCAATGAATCATCATAAAGCAGAAAGACCTCAGTCAGGTGTGACTCTGTGCCCCTTCTCCCTGGTATGGGCAGACTGGCAGACAAGGTGAGCTCTCAGTGGCTGGTGTTGGGCTGTTCCTGAATGAGCTTATGTCTGTAACTGAGGTAATGACCTAGGCTGACACTGCTATGCAGTACTGGGGGGGCACTGCGTTGTTGGAGGTGCCATCCTTCAGATGAAACGTTGAACCAAATTCCAGAAAGGAATGGCACAGTCTGACCAGGTGCATGTTAAAGATCCCATGGCTCTTTCGACAAAGAGAAGGGAGTTTCTCCTGGTGACCTGGCCATCAATCCCCCAAAATAAAATTGGTCATTTGTTTCATGCCTGTGTGGGACTTTGTTGTGTGCAAATTGGCTGCCGTGTTCACCTACGATTACAGCCACTACCCCCTTCCCTCCCTCCACACCCTCGATCCTGTCTCCACCTCCTTTATCATTACCATTGTTGGGATTTCCAATCCCTGAGTTTGAAATTATGACCTGACAATCCAAAGTGGTGTAACAAAATTTTATTGAACATTAGTCAAATATAAGTATTTACAGAATCAAAGCATAATATCTGTTCCGATGAATCCGAGGAACGACGGTCTGACCTGTATCCTTGTCTTTCCTCTGGCTGCTGCTGACCACTCCTCTCACTTTCTTACTGGAGGTAAATTTCCTCACCCCTGTGCATATACATAGATATAGTAGAATTGATATCGATCCCACTGGGAAGTGCTGACCCTCTGCACAACTCCCAACTATTCCAAAGTTACATCTTTCTTTTATGTGTTCCTAACTCCACCTCCCCTGGTCACAGAGATAGCCCCCACCCTTCGCAGCTGCTTTGTACAGAGAGAGATGAGGACAACTTCTGGGCAGCCTTCCAAAGCCTGCTTGCTTCTCAGCTTTGAGATAGGCAGGTATTAAGAGTGTAGACGTTCAATCAGAAGCTGACCTCAACCAGTCCAGCAAAGCTACTTTTAACTATTTAACTATCAAACTTTCTGGAATATACGTTGCTATTTGAAATATACCAATCTATCCCAAGGTCAATACATTTCAACAAATAATCCCTCATGGTCAATTTAAACAAAGACTGCATACAAACCTACCATTATTTTATCTAGATGATGCAGTTAAAGTTCTTAAAAGTTCTTCTATATACTTAATTGATTACATGTAAAAACCTATATTTTCTAACACCATTATCATGCTCCCTCTCCTTACCTACCAGCGTCACCTCTTTGTCCCCTTACTCACAGATCTCCTGGGGGAGAAAGGACAGTTGAGGGTTGAACAAGATACTCAGGTTCCTGACTGGCTTGGTGAGTTGAAGTGTACATCCTTGGAAGCTGATGCTGCCAGTGCCTGAGGTGCAGATGTGCTAGCGTGAGCAAATCAGGAGGGCCTCAATCTTGCTGACGTTCAACTGTAAAAAATTGGCTCTCATCCAGAACTTGATGTCTAACAGACAGTCTGTCAGGTCATCAGTGATCTTGGGCTCAGAACGGTGGAGGCACAGAAATAGTTGGGTGTCATGTGCATACGTGTGGAAGTTGACCCCATGTCTGGAATGATGTCACCAAGAGGGACCATGTGCAGATTAAAGAGGAGAGGAGCAAGAACAGAGCACAAGATGGTGTAGGGGTTCGTAAAGGGAGTGGCAGGAAAGGAAGCAGTGAAGCAGGGCAGCAACAACTCTTTCAAGGACCTTGGAAAGGAAAGGGAGGTTGGAGATGGGGCGGTAGTTAGTGAGCAGGGATCGGTCCAGGGAAGGTTTTTTGTTAAAATAGAGTTTTAAGGGGATGAGAATAGTGTCAGTTGACAGGCAGAAGTTGATGAGGTCAGAAAGCAAAGGAGCGAGGAGGTGGAGCTAGGAGGTAAGGAGAGTAGGGATGGGGTCAAGGGAGCAGGTGGGGAACTTTATGCAGGTTAGAGTGGTGGTGAGAGAGGAGGGGGAGACAGGTTCAATGGTGTGGAGAGAGGGATGAGTAGGGGCCAGAGTGTGAGGGAGAGATGAAGTGTGGGTGGTGGTTGGGAGGGTGGGAAATCTCCCCTTAACCTTGTTTCCAAGGAGAACAATCCCAGTTTCTCTAGTCTCTCCACATCACTAAAGACCCTCATCCCTGGTACCATTCTGGTAAATCTCCTCTGCACCTTCTCCAAGGCCTTGATATCCTTCCTAAAGTGTGGTGCGCAGATTTGGATACAGTACTCCAGCTGAAGCCTAACCAGTGGCAACAATAACTTGCATTTATATAACAGCCTTCATGTGGGTTAGTATCCCGGAGCTCTTCACATATAAAGGTTTAGCAGAACTTTGTTACTTTTGCACTCTATATTTGTATTTATAAAGCAAGGATTATTATTATTATTATTAGGAGCTTTGACCTCACAGTCCAGGTTGACACCAGTGAGCTGGGGATGATTGTGAGGATTATAGTTAGAACACCAGCATACTATGTTATGCCTCACATGACATATGAAACAAGGTGACCCTCTCCCATTAGATGCCAGCAGGCGCACACATGCCAGCAGGCGCCAGACCAGTCACTGGGGGCAGTGAACTGTTAACCTGCAGCCAAAGCCCTAACGGGGAGGGTGATCCTGGCTGGACAAGCAGCAGGAAAGGTTGGCCAGACAGCAATATCAATAGCAAGCTGTGTGGGTTTAACTGGTTAAACTCCAGCAGTTGCCCCAAACCACACTCTGGGGTCCCCAAGCCTCGGCTCTTGTCAAATTGCGTCTAATACTTTCCGGAATTAGGTAAACAGGATACATCCCTCCAGGGAGAGAGAGAGAGCGCATTCCATTCCATCAATCTATCTCTAGATTTCCATGTGTAGGTGGGATGTGGGGAAATCTCAGCTTAGTTTGGAGTTTCTTAAGTACAGTGATGAGTTTCCAGACCTGGGTGGGCAAAACTTCTCAAAGTTCTTGGTATCATCCTAGGAAATCTCTCATGACCTCTTTAGCCCTGATATTCTACACTTACTATTAAAGGGTGGAAATCATGCATATTGATATTCACATGCAAAGACTCAGAACTCAATCAAATTAGATTTGTTCCTCAAAATATAATGGAACAGGAACTAAAATAAACTATATCAGAGTGTGAGCAGAGCAGAGTGTGAGCAGAGCAGAGTGTGAGCAGAGCAGAGTGTGAGCAGAGCAGAGTGTGAGCAGAGCAGAGTGTGAGCAGAGCAGACAAGGTAAGAACTATTTCGAACCTGACCTTATTAAGCTGGGGCAACTACATGAGTCTGGCTTCTGCACTGTTCTTTACATCATAGAATTATACAACAACCAACACCACCACAGATTTGTATTGCGCCTTTCACATTGGGAGGATGTCCCAAGGGTTCGATTCCTGGCAGGGTGAAACCTTAGGCAAATTTCCTTACTCCACACACCTGATAATAATCCCTCAAAAAAAAATACTAAATTGGTCATTTCAATCCCTGACTGTCTGTGGGACACTGCTGTGCAGAATTGGCTGCTGTATTTCACCCATAACTATGCAGTCAATTCACTTTACAGTATATTTTGTGAAGCACTTTGAGACGTCTCAAAGACATGAAAATCACTATAATAATAATAATAATTATTGTTGTTATTATAGTGGGGAGCAAAACCATGGAGGGCTTCAAAGGTTAGAATCAGGATCTTGAACTGTATCCTCTGTGTGATGGGAAGCCAGTGGAGTCGGGCGAGGATGGGGGTGATAGGGCCACGGAGCCTGGTGCGGGAGAGGACACGAGCTGCAGAGTTCTGGATGATCTGCAGCTTGTGCAGGGAGGAGTTGGGGAGGCCGACAAGCAGTGAGTTTGCATAGTCAAGCCTTAGATAGATCACAGAAAATCATAGAAAGAAGCCCTTCAGCCCATTGTGTCTGTGCTGGCTCCAAAAAGAGCAATCCAGCTCAATCCCACTGGCCGCTTCGTCCCCATAGCCCTGCATTGTTGTCCTCCCCAAATAGTCATCTACTTCTCTCTTAAAAGTTGTTATTGAATTGGCTTCCACTACCCTTTCAGATAATCCATTCCAGTTTCTAACAACTCGCTGTATGAAAAGTTTTTTCCTAACCTCCCCTCTGTTTCTTTTAACAACTATTTTAAATCGGTGTCCTCGGGTTACCGACCCACCCGCCAGTGGGAATAGTTTCTCTTTGTTCACCCTATCGAATCCCCTCATAACTTTGCAAATTTCTATTAAGTCTCCCCTTAACCATCTCTGCTCCAAGGAGAATAATCCCAGCTTCTCTCGCCTCTCCTGATATCTGAAGTCCCTCATTCCTGGTACCATCCTGGTCAATCTCCTTTGCACCCTCTCCAATGCCTTGACATCCTTCCTAAAGTGTGGGGCGCAGAACTGAACCCAGTCTCTCGCTGAGGCCTAACCCGTGTTTTATATAAAGGTTCATCATAACTTCCTGACTTGTGTACTCTATGCCCCTATTTATAAAGCACAGTGTCCCATATGCTCTTTTAACAGCTGTATCTGCCTGTGCTGCCACCTTCAGAGATTTACTGATATGAACCCCAGGTCTCTCTGTCCCTTCACCCCCTTTAAGACTGTACCATCAGCTTATATTGCCTCTCCTCATTCTTCCTCACAAAATGCATCACTTTGCATTTCTCCACATTAAACTTCATCTGCCCCGTGTCTGCCCATGTTACCAGTCTGTCTATGTCCTCTTGCAGTCTGTTACTATCTTCCTCACTGTTTATTACTTTTCCAGCTTCGTATCATCTGCAAACTTGGGAATTGTCCTCCCTGTACCCGAGTCCAGGTCATTTATATAGATCACAAACAGCAGTGGCCCCAATACCGACATCACTGCACACTTCCCTCCAGTCAGAAAAACAACCGTTCACCACCACTCTCTGCTCTCTGTCTCTCAGACAGTTCTGTATCCGCTGACACTGTCCCTTTAATACCGGGGCTTCTATTTTGCTACAAGTCTCTTATGTGGTATTTTATCAAAAGCCTTTTGAAAATCCATATAAACGACATCAACTGCACTACTTTCATCCACTCTCTCCGTTACTTCATCAAAAAACTCTATCAGGTTTGTTAGACTTGATTTACCTTTAACAAATCCATGTTGACTGTCCTTTATTAACCCATATTTTTCTGAGTGAAAATTTATTTTGTCCTGAATTATAGTCTCTAGATGTTTCCCCACTACTGGCGTTAGGCCGACTGGCCTGTAGTTCCCGGGTTTATCCTTCTGCCCCTTTTTGTACAGTGGAGTAACATTTCCAACTACCGTGGTGTCCAAGGAGGATTGAAAGACTGTGGCCGGAGGCTCCGTTATTTCCACCTTTACTTCCCTCGGTAACCTAGGATGCTTCCGTCCAACAGGGTGACTTATCTACCTTGAGCACTGACAGTCTTTTTAGTACCTCCTCTCAGTTTATTCTTATCTAATCCAATTTCTCTCCCCTCTCCTCCAATACTGTGGCATTAGCTGCATCCTCTTGTTTTGTGAAGACAGCTGCAAAGTCCTCATTCAGTACATCAGCCACTCCCTCTGCCTCCACAAGAAGATTTCCTCTTTGGTCCCTAATTTGACATTTATCACAAACCTCTTTTTTCTGTTTTATTTTCATCCCAATTTCCTTACTCATCCAGGGAGGTTTGGTTGCCCTCCCCTTTGTGGGAATGTATTTGTTCTGTCCCCGAACTATCTCCTGCTTGAAGGTTTTCCATTGCTCGTTAGCTATTTTATCTGCCAATCTTTCTTTCCAGTCCACCTTGGCTAGGTCCCTTTTTAACTCACTAAAATTAGCCTCTTCTGGTTGAGAATCTTCACCTTTGATTGTTCCTTGTCCCTTTCCATAAGTACTCTAAACCTAATGAACCCTGTTGTCCAGATGCTCTCCTATTGAAA
The DNA here is from genome assembly GCF_018977255.1 of Callorhinchus milii. Taxonomy (NCBI): domain Eukaryota; kingdom Metazoa; phylum Chordata; class Chondrichthyes; order Chimaeriformes; family Callorhinchidae; genus Callorhinchus; species Callorhinchus milii. Next base: position 17,927,524 of record NW_024704755.1, on the reverse strand, counting down.
CCTCCTCCACTTGCCCCACTCCATTCACCAGAACTAGACCCAGCACTCCTTCCTTGCCTCGCCAGTACCTGGACGAGGGACAACTTTCTCCAACTCAACATCAGCAAGATCGAGGCCCTCCTGATTGGCTCGCGCCAGCGCCTCCGCACCTCGGGCGCTGGCAGCATCAGCCTCCATGCTGCACACTCAACCTCACTAAGCCAGTCAGGGACCTGGGGATCTTGATAATAATAATAATATAATAATCCTTGCATTTGATATAGCGCTTTTCACGTCGGGAGGACGTCCCAAAGCGCTTCACAGAACACACTGTAAAGTGAATTGACTGTATATTTGTGGGCGAACGCGGCAGCTAATTGCGCACAGCAATGTCCCACAAACAGTCGTAGATTGAAAATGACCAATTTATTATTGTTTTTGGTTTTGGAGGGATTATTATTAGGCTCTGTGTGGAGTAAGGAAACTTGCCCAAGGTTTCGCCCTCTGCCTGGAATTGAACTCAGGTCTCTCACTTGCAAAGCGAGTGCTCTAACCACTGAGCTACAGGACCCTGAACTGTCCTTTCTCCCCCACATCTGCACCATGACTGGCACTGCCTTCCACCAGCTCCGCAGCATTGCCAGACTCCGCCACTGCCTCACCCCTCAGGCCCCCAAACCCTCACCCACACATTCATCACATCAAGGCTCAATTATGGAAATTCCCTCCTTATCGGCCTTCCCAACTCTTCCCTTCACAAGCTGAAGATCATCCAAAACTCTGCAGCTCATCTCCTCTTGCGCACCAGGCTCCATGACCCCATCACCCCCACTCAACCGACTACACTGGCTCCCCATCCACCAGGGGATCAAGTTCAAGATCCTCGTCCTCACCTTTAAGGCCATCCATGGCCTTGCCCCCTCCTACCTCTCTGACCTGCTGCCTCTCTACCAACCTGCCCGCTCCCTCCGCTCATCAGGCTCCAGCCTGCTCCATGTCTCCCGCCCGACCCGCCCTACCATTGGTGGCCGGGCTTTTAGCCTCTCTGTCTCTACACTCTGGAATTCCATCCCACGGTCCTTTTGCCTCGCTTCTTCCCTTGCCTCCTTCAAGGCCGGTCTCAAGACCCTCCTCTTGGATCATGCCTTTGGTTACTCTCACACCTCTCTGCCTTCCCTCACCAATAATAATAAATTGGTCATTTTCAATCTACGACTGTTTGTGGGACATTGCTGTGCGCAATTGGCTGCCGCGTTCGCCCACAAATATACAGTCAATTCACTTTACAGTGTGTTCTGTGAAGCGCTTTGGGACGTCCTCCCGACGTGAAAAGCGCTATATCAAATGCAAGGATTATTATTATTATATAAATCCAAGTTGTTTTTGTTTGATTAACTGTATGTTTTGTGGGCAAAATGCAGCAGCCAATTGCACACAATAGTGAACAACACAGTCGTGGATTAAGTAACCAAATGATTATTGATTTTTTTTAAGAGGCTATACCAAATTTATTATTTCTATTCTATGGAGTATCTTGTTTATCTGTAACAAACTCCTCTCCCATTACTCTTCGCTCCAACTCCTCCCTCCTCCTCTCCCCTCACTCAAAAAACCTTCCCTGGATCCCTCAAACCCCAGCCACTACCGCCCTATTTCTAACCGGCCCTTCCTCACAAAAGTCCTAGAATGCGTCGTTGTCAACCAACTCCGCGCACACCTCTCCTCTCACTCCCTCTTCAAACCCCTCCAGTCCGGTTTCCGCCCACAGTAGAGACTGCACTTGTGAAAGTCACACACGACATCCGCTCTATCTGTAACCAGCGCTCCCTCTGCCTCCTTGTCCTCCTGGACCTCTCCGCGGCGTTTGACACAGTCGATCACACCATCCTCCTCCACCGCCTTTCCTCCATTATCCACCTCAGTGGGACCGCACTCGCCCGGTTCGAGTCCTATCTCACAAACCACCAGCAGTACATCTGCACAAACGGCTTCTCCTCCCGCTCTCACCGGGTTACCTGCGGGTACCCCAAGGATCCATCCTTGGCCCCCTCCTCTTTCTGATCTATCCCCTCTTGGGGATGTCATCCGCAGACATGGGGTACATTTCCACATGTACGTGGACGACACGCAACTCTATTTTCCACCTCTCTGTGTGACCCCCCCAGTCCCCTGATGTTCTGTTCTGCTTGTCAGATCTCAGGGGCTGGATGAGCGCAAATTTCCTTCAGCTAAATGTTGACAACACGGAAGCCATATTCTTTGGCTCTCGTCAACATCTAAAATCACATAGTTCTCACCTCCTCCACCTACCCAAAGTCTCCCTGGAACTCTTCAAACCCGAACACAACCCAGGCGTCAGGTTCGACCCCCAATTATCCTTCCTCCCCGACATCTTGTCCCTCACCAGCACCGCTTTCTTCCACCTCTGACGCATCGCCCGTCTCCGCCAATACCTCTCTCCGAAATCCACTGAAACCCTGGTCCATGCCTTTGCCACCTCTCGGCTGGACTATTCAAATGCCCTCCTCGCTGGTCTCCCCTCCACTACCATTCATAAAATCCAGGTCATAAAAAATTCTGCTACCCGTACCAAACGCCGCTCCCCAATTACCCCAGTCCTTGCCAGACTGCACTGGTTGCCTGTCCCATAGAGGATCGACTTTAAGATCCTAACCCTGCCTTCCACCATCCTGGTAGTAGCGTGTGCATGTTGTGTCCCAAACTATATAGCGTATCCTGAAATATTATTTCCTAACAGAAATCTATCTAATTTGTTCCCTGGGGAGTTTGTTCCATACATTTACTACTCTTATTCCCCTGAATCATTTTGGTTGCCCTCCTCTGTATCCTCTCAATTACTACACTATCCTTTTTATATTGCAGTGACCAGAACTGCACACAGTGTCCCCTCAGGCGCTGACAGCATTGCCATCCATGGATGCACACTCCACCTCACTGAGCCAGTCTGGAACTTTGGCATCTTGTTTGACCCTCAACTATTGTTTCTACCTCACATCAGCGCCATGACCCGTTGTGCCTTTCCCCACCTTAGCAACGTTGTCCAGGCTCTGCCACTGTCTCACACTGTAGGCCACCTAATCCCTCATACACACCTTCATTACATCCAGGCTTGACTATGCACTCCCTGTGTGTCGGCCTCCAACTCCTCCCTCCTCCTTTCCCCTCACTCTCCTCTCCCCTCACTCTCCTCTCCCCTGACTCTCAAGTCGTGGATTGAGTTACCAAATTATTTTTTTTTGAAGGGATTATTATTGCCGGAAAAGTGATCTGCGAATCAACTAAAAACTGAGTTCCTACTTACTGCTAGGTAAACAGACTCATGTGGAGTAAGGAAACTTGCCCAACGTTTCACCCTATCTAAGAAACTATAAGACTCCATGATATATAATACCTTGCAGTATATATCAACCCTTAGGTCCTCTGGCACCACCCCGGTATCCAAGGAGGATTGAAAGATTGTGGCCACAGCCTCTGTCATTGCCACCCTTACTTCCATCAGTAACCCAGGATGTATCCCTTTTTAATTCACTGAAATTAACTCGACTTCAGTCAGTTAAAAAAAATGACCTAGCCAAGGTGGACTAGAAAGAAAATTGGCAGGTAAAAACAGCTAACAAGCAATGGAATGTCTTCAAGGAGATAGTTCGGGGGCAAAACAAATACATTCCCACAAAACCACAGTCTCACAAGATTAATGCTCTCAGGATTTCATACTCGCTCTCCTCTCCCTCCACTCTCTTCTCTACTCATTCCCCTCATTCTCCTCTCCCCCTTCTCTCAATGCCTGCTTTTCGGATGTTGGTGCGTGCAAATTGATTGCCGCATTTGCCTACAAAGTACACGGTCACTACATTTACAGCAGCTTTCTGGAGTGATTTGAGTGTTGTTGGCATTAAGAGAATTATCCCAATGCTCTATAAATATGATGTGTACCATTTGTTGTGCTTGAATTGCAGATGGCGAGTGCTGTCAGGATGGGGCCTGGAGCTTCGTGTGTGAGCAGGATGTTACTGTGGAGTGTGCTCCTTTTCTGCTTTTCATTTCATTTCAAGACAGAAATGGGTAATTGTCATTTGAAACTTTTTACATACATTTTGCACAGACCGTACAGCACAATCCAACCTCTAGTCCCAACCAGTTCACACAAGCCCCCACATGCTGGTTACTCCCTCTCGCAACCTTCTACTCCCCTCTCCCTCATCTGAAGGTCTAGCTTCCTCTTAAATGCATCTGCACTATCTGATTCAACTACCACTTCAGACAGCAAGTTGCACAATCTCATATAGTCTGCATGAACTAGTTCCTCCTAAATTCTCTTTCAGATTCTCTTGTCATCTAATCAATACTGCTACCCCACTTCCTCTTTCCCCTCTATGTCCTTTAAAAATAATAAAAAGAATAATCCTTGCCTTATCATGTCTTCAAGCCGTCTCAAAACGCTTCACAAAATCTACTGGGAATTGAATTGACTGTAGATTTTGGGTGTAAAACGCAGCAACCAATTGCGCATAGCAGTGTCTCACAAACAGTTGTGGATTGAGTTACCAAATTATTACTGTTTTTTTGAAGGGATTATTATTGCCAGAAAAGTGATTCGCGAATCAACTAAAAACTGGGTTCCTACTTACTGCTGGGTAGACAGACGTGTGTGGAGTAAGGAAACGTTTCTAACTTTTCACCCTGCCTGAGAATCGAACCTAGGTCGTCTCACTTACAAGATGAATGCTCTAACCATTGAGCTATAGGACTCCAGAGTATATAGTACTCTGCAGTATTTAGTTGCCAATCATGTCCAGGTTGTAACCATGTTTCTGTTGATGTAATTTCATCCAATTCCTCTGTTGATTATGGCCTGCAGTTTCCAGGTTGTTCCCTTTGCTTTGTGCATTGCATTACAGCCATGAAACACATTGCTATTGTTACTGTCTTGCTAAGTTTCGCTAACACCTCCTGCTTTTCATTTTTATTATTCTCTTCATGTTTAAATTCTGCTGCCTTGTTCAGGTGTGGTCCGTCCATTTAATACAGTTAATGCCTGCCACAGGAAAGTCCTAAAATCTAAACCTTCCCTCCTGCACCATCTCTCCAGCATGCCATGTCTTCCTGATTTCACTATTACCTTCCCCAACATCTCCACTTCATCTCTGCCAACGGCTTCTCCTCCTGCCCTCATATTGTTATGTGCAGCATTCCTCAGGGCTCAGTCCTCTCCTCTTTAATATCGATGTGTTCCCGCTCGATGATGTCATCTGCAGGTATAACATCCACATGTATGTGAATGCTGGTAACACCCAATTCTATCTCTCTGCCTCCACCCTCGACCCCAGCATCACTGGTTGTCCTCATTGGTTGCTTGTCAAGTTCTGATTGACAGCTGTCTTTCTCCAGTTGAAGATTGGCAAGAATGAAACACTTCTGTTTGGTTCCTGTCATCGCCTTCTCATCTCAAGTGCTGACAGCAACGCTCTACATAGATGCACTCTTCACCTGACTGAGCTAGTACAGAACCTTGGCATTTTGTTCAACTTTCAACTGTCCTTTAAACCTCAAATCTGTGCCCATTCAGCTTTTGCCCACCTTCACAACATTCCTCCTCCACTATACATTAATGATTTGGACTCGGGAATCAGCAGTACAATTGCAAAATTTGCGGACAATACCAAATTGGAGGGAGCAGTTAATCCAGAGGAGGACAGCAACAAATTACAACAAGGCATTAATAAACTTGCTGAGTGGGCATTTAATGGCAAATGCATTTCAATGTAGAAAAGTGTGAGGTGGTACATTTTGGTAGAAGGAATAAGGAAATCGCATATATCCTGGAAAATAAAAACCTAATGGGGTAGAGGTGCAAAGGGACCTAGGGGTGTGTACAATTCACTAACAGTAGTAACACAGGTTAATAAGGCCATAAAAAAGGCAAACCAGAGGGATAGAAATGAAAAGCAGGGAAGTTATGGTAAACTTCTATAGAACCTTGATCAGACCACACTTAGAATACTGTGTGCAGTTCTGGTCCCCATATTATAGAAGGGTTGTAGAGGCCCTGGAGAGGGTGCAAAGGAGATTCACAAGGATGATCCCAGAACTGAGAGGTTATACCTATCAGGAAAGGCTGAACATACTTGGACTCTTTTCTCTTGAAAGGAGAAGGATAAGAGGTGACCTGATAGAGGTCTTTAAAATGATGAAAGGTTTTGATAGGGTCGACATAGGGAAAATGTTTCCACTTGTGGGGGAGACCAAAACCAGGGCCATCAATATAAAATACACCAATAGATCAAATAGGGAAGTTAGAAGAAATTTCTTCACACAGAGAGTGGTGGGAATGAGGAACATTCTACCACAAGGAGTTGTTGAGGCAAATAGCATATTTAAGGGGAAGTTAGAGAGATACATGAGGGAGAAAGGAATAGAAGATTCTGCTTGAAGGCTTAGTTGAGGAAGTGCAGGAGGAGGCTCATGTGGAGCATATACACCGGCACAGACCAGTTGGGCCGAATAGCCTGTTTCTGTGCTGTATATTCTAATGTATACTATCTTTCTCTGCTCAGGCTGCCAAAACTCTCATCCATGCTTTCATCACATCTAGACTACACCAACTCACCAGATTTCTCAACTATTCGCTCCACAACAATAAATTACATTTGTATAGCGCTTTTCATGTTGGGAGGAGTCTATAACCCTATCATCCCCACCCTCGCCCAGTTCCATTGGTTCCCCATCCCCCAGAGGATGCAGTTGAAGATCCTCATCCTCACTTTTAAATCCTTCCAGTCTTGCCTTACTGGGACCTTCTAAACCACCAACTTACTCTGATGGGTGGGCACTGGCCTATTTCAGCCTCTGCCCCCAACCGCTGCAATTCCATCCCACAGTCCCTTTGTCTCGCCCCTTCCCTCACCTCTTTCAAGGTTCATCTTGAGACCTTCGACTGCACCTTCACCTTCAGTCCCCCTGAGACTTCTGTATGTGATGGAATGTCCCCAGCTGCTCCTCAAGCTCAAGTGCATGCGGCTGGGTATTCATCACACGTCAGGCATTTCCTGTCCAAAACATGGAAGAGCTCTCCCTCCATTACTCTAATAAAAGGTCACAACTTCAACATGTCTTCTCTAGCCAAAAAAGGGCTAACATAAGAACATACAAATTTGCTAGGCGAAAGAAGACCAAGGTCCATCTTGTTTCGCCCACAAAATATACAGTCGATTCACTTTACAGTATTTTCTGTGAAGAGCTTTGAGACATCTTGGAAGACGTGATAAGGTATGGTATCAAATGGAAGTATTTTTTAATTTTATTTAGGTTCGCCTTCCATCATCCTGGCAATTGCGTGACATGTCATGTTCCAAACTATACACTGTATCCCAAGATATTATTTTCTAGCGGAAATCTCTCTCATTTGTTTTTGAAACATATGACATTTTTTTGCTTCTACCGTCTTCCTAGGAAGTCTGTTCCATAAGTTACCACTCGTTCACTGAAGTAGTGTTTCCCCAGATTTGTTTTGCATTTACTGCCCTTCAATCCCAATCTTCTGGTTCTAACCCCTCCTTAACCTATCCAGTCTATTTTGATAGCAATAATCTACCAGCCCTGGTATCTTCTCAGTAAACTCAGGCTCTACTCTTTCCATTAAAGCCTTCAGCTCCCCTCTCGACTCTCTTCCCCCTCCTCGCTCCCTCCCTTCCCTCCCCTCATCCTGACCATTTCCCCCCTCCTTGCTCCCTCCCTTCCCTCCCCTCACCCTGACCATTTCCCCAATGCTCGGGTCATGACCCAACTGTGCAGCGCCTTGGGACGTCCTCCTGACGTGAAAGGCGCTTTATAAATGGAATCTTGTTGTTGTTGTTGTTTGTGGAGATGTTTTTGTCCTGATTTTCAGGCTGTCGCCGGGTGTGGTGGAGCTGATGATCTTTGTGATGTTCTATTGACAGTTGTTTCTGGGAGTGATTTCACAGTTTGTGGAAGGTTATCGAACAGCATGAAAACATTCCATCTATGCACTAGAGGACCTTCATGCACAATCAATCTGACGTTATCAGAAAACAAGGTTAATGTATACATTGGTGATGGCAACAATTACTCAAATACCGAAACAATCATTACCAAAAACCCTTTAAGCAACTTCTGCTTCACTTGGTCTGCAAACATGAAGAACTACACCATCAGCTCAGAGAATATCCTGAATGTGACAGGCTCCTTAGATAATATGTCAGTGTACAGGAGGTGTGAGAATTTCACCCTCACAAACAGCTTCAACAACAGCGTTGGCAACTTCAGCTACATGAGAATGTTCAATCTGAATTCCATTAAGTTTTTAAAAGCAAGTAGCTTGACATTTCAAGGATCTAACACCTCCTCAGGTGGTAAGTATAATATTCAAGGCCTGATTTGAATCTCATTATCTGAGTGCTGTGGATAAGCTCTTTCTAACATCCAATAAACATAAATAAATAAATAAACAATAAACACTTGGTAAAATCCTTTCTGTTGTAAGATGGAGAGTGCCAGGTTTCCTGGCTGCTCAATGGACCCAGTAACGTAATAATAATAATCTTGCTTGTGATACAACGCCTTATCACGTCTTCTAGACGTCTCAAAGTGTTTCACAGAATATACTGTAAAGTGAATTGTATATTTGTGGGCAAAATGTGGCACTAATTGCACACAGCACCGTCCCACAACCAGTCGTGTATTGAAGTAACCGATTTATTATTATTTTTGAAAGAATTACTACGCCAGGAAAAGTGATCCACTAGTCGCCTAACAATTGGGTTCCTACTAACTGCTGGTAAACAGAGACGCGTGGAGTAAGGAAACTTGCCTAACATTTCTCCCTGCCGGGAATCGATCCCAGTTCTCTCACTTGCGAGGCGAGAGCTCCAACCATTAAGCTTCAGGACTCCAGGATGTCAGAATCAAGCCGGTGACAGTCTCTAGTGATGGGTTCCACATATGTCAGACACCTGGCAGACAAAAAAAAACTTTGTGTTTGTGTTGAATGAAATGAATCTTTGGCAATCATTAACCACCTTTTTCTGTTTAGATGCAGATCCAGATGAGTGTGAGCAAATGGCAAACAGGATAAAGGATGCTGCTGAAGCATTTGTGGGAAACTTGAATGAACCTAATTACATTTCTCAGTTTATGATATTAATGCTCAGCAACATGGTGAACAGATGTGGAGATCAGATTTCTAACATGTAGGTACAGCACAACCAGTCCCCACCAATACTAGAGAAGCTTTCAAGCTTCACCATCATTCTCCAAGCGCTGGCTTTACACCAAGAGTCCACATTCAGCACTTACCAACAACTTGAAGAATTTCAGTGGGAGTTAGAGTAAGGTCAGGGCTGAAGAGTTAAAGTGTCGGTCAGTGAATGGTGTGAGGGAGAGCCATAATGTCATGGAATGGCAGAACAGGCTCGAGGGGCTGAATGGCCTTCTCCTGTTCCTATGTTCCTGTGAGAGCTTAAGGTCAAACCAAATGCGCAGGTAAGCAGTGGTTTTGTGAGTTTGAGAGAGGCCGATTTTGACAGGGCTTTGACATTGTGCATAGGAAAATCCTATTCCCACTGTGGTGTGGGGAGGGGGGGTGGTTCCAGGGGTGGGGAGGTGGGGAAAGAAGGAGGCAACATTACCGAGAGCAGCAATTATGTAATCTGAGTCTTCTCTGCTTTAAAGAAACATCTCACGGGGTAATTTATAGACATAAATTATTATTATTATAAAAAAGATGCCGAGAGGGACTGAAAAAGTAAGGTAGGACACTAGTGTCAAGAAAGGCAGCAGGACAAGAGGACAGGGGTGTGAAGGACAAAGTTAGGACAGGCACCAGGAAGCATTTCTTTCCAAATTAATTACTTGGGTCGGGAGGCAGGAGGACAGCGAGATGGTATTCTGAGATCAATGGGATTCAAATGCGTTTCTGAGATCAATGGGATTCAAATGCTTTTTGTCAGGTCATCGCGGATATTTGGATTTGTTGCAACAAGCTTCCCGCTACCTGTCCAGTGCGGAGGACCTGCCAGAGGGGCTTTGGCTCCACGGGAGCTGAGTGGGAAGGTAACTTCTCCCAGGGATTCCACTCCAAATCCTGGAGTGATCCAGGCTCTGAGTCAGACTGGCTGGTCTTTCCTGTACTCGAGAGCACGGCAAAGGGTTGACTCAATTCTGACACTCTTGGCAAGCACATCACCTTCGAGCTCGGTCAATCCAGACCCTGTTTCTTACCCTACCCCCCCAGTACCATATTACATTGAAACTTGGATGCAGAGCTTTGTGTACAGCATTGGTTTTATTCACAGTTTAAGTTAAAAGTACCACATTAGTGGTTTGTTTACAATGTGTACACGACTAACTGTGTTCTGTGTGCTGTCACACAGCTCCTTCTATTCCAGGATCCCCTTGTTTCTTAATCAGGTCACGAGGAAGGATCTTAACCGATTCAATAGAAGACAAGTCATTATTAACAATAATGTAACAAGTTTAATAATGTTATTTCCTCTTCATGGGTTTTATGGAGTCAGCATTGAAAGCAACAGCAGCTTGGTAAGTAAAAGACAAAATGTAGGAGGGTGTGACGGGGAGTGTGACGGGGAGTGTGATGGGGAATGTTGAGGGGGGGGAGTGTGGGGGCAAGTTTGGGGGAGAGTGTGGGGGGAAGTTTGGGGGGAGTATGGGGGGAGTGTGGGGGGAAGTTTGGGGGGGAGTGTGGGGGATGTGATGGGGAGTGAGATGGGGAGTGTGAGAGTTGTAATGGGGAGTGTGGGAGGGTGTGAAGGGGAGTGTGACGGGGTAAGTGTGACGGGGGAAGTGTGATGGGGAGTGTGACGAGGAGTGTGATGGGGTGTGTGTGGGGGGGGGGGAGCGTGGAGGGAAGTTTAGTGGGGAGTTTGTGGGGAGTGTGGGGGAAGTTTGGGGGGAGTGTGGGGGATGTGATGGGGAGTGAGATGGGGAGTGTGGGGGGGTGTGTGTGGGGGGGAGCGTGGAGGGAAGTTTAGTGGGGAGTTTGTGGGGAGTGTGGGGGGAAGTTTGGGGGGGAGTGTGGGGGATGTGATGGGGAGTGAGATGGGGAGTGTGAGAGTTGTAATGGGGAGTGTGGGAGGGTGTGAAGGGGAGTGTGACGGGGTAAGTGTGACGGGGGAAGTGTGATGGGGAGTGTGACGAGGAGTGTGATGGGGTGTGTGATGGGGTGTGTGGTGGGGGAGGAGTGTGGGGGGAAGTTTGGGGGGGAGTGTGGGGGGATGTTTGGGGGGAGTGTGGGGGGAAGTTTGGGGGGGGAGTGTGGGGGATGTGATGTGGAGTGTGACGGGGAGTGTGGGAGTTGTGATAGGGCATGTGAGGGTGTGACGGGGAGTGGACGGGGAGTGTGACGGTGGAAGTGTGACGGGGGAAGTGTGACGGGGAGGGTGGGAGGGTGTGACGGGGACTGTGATGAAGTGTGTAATGGGGAATGTGGGGGGGTTAATGGGGAGTGTGACGGTGAGTGTGTGGGGATGTGTGTGGGGGGAGAGTGTGGGGGATGTGATGGGGAGTGTGACGGGGAGTGTGGGGGTTTGATTGGGAGTGTGACGGGGAGTGTGACGGGGAGTGTGAAGGGGAGTGTGAGGGGGAGTGTGACAGGGAGTGTGACACGGAGTGTGTGAGGGTTGTGATGGGGAGTGTGACGGGGAGTGTGACGGGGAATGTGAGGGGGAGTGTGATGGGAAGTTTGACGGGGAATGTGGAGGTTGTGACGGGGAGTGTGACGGGGACTGTGATGGGGAGTGTGGGGGTTTGATCGGGAGTGTGACGGGGAGTGTGACGGGGAGTGTGACATGGCATGTGATGGGGAGTGTGATGGGGTGTGTGACGGGGAATGTGAGGGGGAGTGTGATGGGAAGTTTGACGGGGAATGTGGAGGTTGTGACGGGGAGTGTGACGGGGACTGTGATGAGGTGTGTGATGGGGAGTGTGGGGGTTTGATCGGGAGTGTGACGGGGAGTGTGACGGGGAGTGTGACATGGCATGTGATGGGGAGTGTGATGGGGAGTGTGACGGGGAGTGTGGGAGTTTGATCAGGAGTGTGACGGGGAGTGTGATAGGGTAGGTGACAGGGAGTGTGATGGGGAGTGTGACGGAGAGTGTGATTGGGAGTGTGACAGTGTGATGTGCTGTGTGATGGGGAGTGTGTGCTCTCTCTGACGATGGGGAGTGCGAGTGCTTTCTGGAGAGACTTCTTTTCTTTGGACTTCAGTGAGTCCTCAGTTTAATATCTTGCTCAGAAATTTTGAAAGCAATGTACTGGTGTCAGCCTTGATGATGAGCTCAAGTATTCCTATCACAACATCACAGGGTTGTTTCAAATGAAGAAAGCCTTCGCCCATTAGATTTAATGCTTCCGTTACATCCACCCCATATCCTCCCATTACAGCTGTGATGTTTGAGGCCAGGACACTGGACTCATTTGAGAAATCCACTCGATGCTGTGATTGGAGGAAGGGCGGGGATTTTCGAAAGATGAGATCAGATGGGCCGAAGGATCTTTTTCACATGAACTCATCTTGTGATCTGTATATTTAAAATCAGTCTGGGGTCTAGAGCTATAAATAATAATCCTTGCATTTGAAATAGTGCCTTATCATGTCTTCAAGACGTCTCAAAGCAATACTGTAAATTTAATTGACTGTATATATTGTGGGCGAAACACAGTAGCCAATTATGGACAGCAGTGACCCACAAACAGTCATAGATTAAGTGACCAAATGTTATTTTTTTTGAAGGAATTATTCCCCCAGGAAAAGCGATCCTCTAATTGACTAACAACCAGGTTTCTTCTTACTGCTGGTTAACAGAGGCGTGTGGAGTAAGGAAACTTGCTCAACTTTTCGCCCTGTGCTGGAATCTAACCCAGATCTCTTGCTTGCAAGGCGAGTGCTCTAACCACTGAACTACAGGAATTCACTGTGTCAGCCGAGACTGTGAGCTCAAATATTCCCATGTTGAGACATTTCAGAGGAAAGCTACATAATTAATCTCTGTAATGTTCCAAGCTTTATCGAACAGTTTAAGTGAGAAGAAGGAACATTTGTAGTGAATTTTCTGTGGAGAAGAAAACTGAACTGATCTTTATTGTTGATAGATAACTTTCAATCGAACAGAAACAGTGAAGAATCCAACAATTGAGATTACCATTAATAAAGATGTCCAGATGAATGAACCGTTTAACATTGTGTCAACCCTTTACAAAGGAACAGCTTTTTTCCAGGTAATCATTCGACCGTTACTGTAACCAATATAAACACAGAAGTGTTGGGAACCCTCAGCAGGTCAGGCAGCATCTATGGAGAGAGGAAAGTGAGTTAACGTTTCAGGTCGATGACCTTTGGTCCACATCCCCTCCCTCCCTGTCAATCCTCCCCCACCCCACCCTCGTCTCACACATTCCTCCACCACAATCGTCCCCTCCGCATTGGCTTACAAAATGTCCGCTCCCACTCCAGTAAAACGCTCACCATCCAAGACCTCATTGTCGAGGAAATCATCAACATTCTCACCCTCACTGAAACCTGGATAACACCAGGCAACACCTTCCCCCTGACAGAGACCACACCACCCGGCTACACCTTCCACCATACCTAACTGCCGTGGTGGCAGCTTGGCTCTAATCTCCCGGTCTCCTTATTCCTCTGGAATCTTCCCCTCCCTTGAGCACCTTACCCTCTAGCAACCCTCCTCCACCTTCCTCTCAGACATCTCCACCTTCCTAGCTTCCCTCTCCCTCTGCTCTGAACACCCCAGGTTCCTTTTCTCTACCACTAATCACATCCTCTGTCCACCTTCCAATCCTTGCCTGTACTCTCCTCCAATTCTAACTGCAAGGAGATGTTGGACTTCCTTGAGTCGAAAATCAAGCCAATTTGTTTGGCTACCTCTCCCCCGTCTACTGCTACCCCCTCCCCACCTCCCCGTCACTCCCGGCCCCTACCCATCCCTTCCTACACACCTTCGACCCCGTCTCCTCCTCTACCTTCACCTCCATCATCTCAAAAATGAAGCCAACCATATGCTCCCTCGATCCCATCCCCACCCCTCTCCTCACTTCCCACTCCATCTCCTATCCCCTCTTTGAACTGACATCATCAACCTTTCCTTATCCACTGGCATTGTTTCCACCCCCATAAAAACAGCTGTCATCACGCTCAGCCTCAAAAAACCTTCCCTGGACCCAACAACAACAACAAGATTCCATTTATAGAGCACCTTTCACGTCAGGAGGACGTCCCAAGGCGCTGTACAGTTGGGTCAGGACCCGAGCAGGGGGGAGATGGTCAGGGTGAAGGGAGGGAAGGGAAGGAGCGAGGAGGGGGTAGAGAGTCGAGAGGGCAGCTGAAGGCTCAGTCAAAGAGAAAGGTCTTGAGACCGGCCTTGAAGGAGGAAAGGGAGGAAGCGGCGAAGGCACTGGGGGATAGAGTTCCAGAGCCTCAGGGCTGAGAGTGCCAGATTTCACACAGGTGCATTCAGTGGCCAACACCTGGCTCTTCAGTGAGCGGAGGTGCATGGTGAACCAGGGGGAGGAGTGAGAGTAGAAGACAGTACGGGAGGTGATGGGGGCAAGAATGTCGAGTGTGGAGGAGAGGGTGTTGTGGAGGAGGGTGAGAGCAGAAGAGGGGTCAGTGAGGGTTGAAGGCCAGAGGGAGAGGAGTTCAGAGGACTCCAAGGCAGCGGTTAGGGATTGTGGGGGTAACTTCTTCCAGGGGCGGTAGAAGATGGTGGTGGGTCTGGTGGAGGTGGGGAGGGGGTGGAGGTGGTGAAGGAGATGAAGTGGTGGTCAGAGATGGCCTTGTCGGTAATAGTGACATCCGAGACACTGAGGCCCCGGGTGATCACCAAGTCGAGTGGGTGGCCGTGACTGTGAGTGGGGGAGTTGATGTGGAGGGAGAGGTTGAGCGAGGAGAGCAGGGAAGAGAAGTCTGAGGAGATGGAGCAGGAGGGGGTGAAGTGCAGGTTGAAGTCGCCCAGGATGATGAGGCGATCAGAGCAGAGGCAGAGAGATGTAAGGAGTGTCGAAATATCGGAGATGAAGGTGGGAGAGGTTTTAGGGGGCCGGTAGAGGAGGAGGATTTTAAGGGAGAGGAATGAGGGGTGGGAGAGGGTGAGGTGCTCGAAAGAGGGGAAAGAGCCAGAGGAGTAGGGGGATAGGGCAAGTGGTGTCCTTGAGATAAGGGCTACACCACCGCCACGGCGGTTGGGGCGAGGGATGTGGTGGGAGGTGTAGCCGGGTGGTGTGGCCTCCGTGAGGGGGAAGGTGTCGCCTGGGGTGAGCCAGGTTTCCGTTAAGGCCATGATATCAACGCTCTCATCAAGGATGAGATCGTTGATGACCAGGGCCTTGTTACAGAGGGAGCGGACGTTTTGTAGTCCGATGTGGAGGGAGCGGTTGACAGAAGGGTGTGTGGGAGGGGAGGGGGGTCCAGGTTGTGAGGCAGGGGTGGGGGAAATGGGGATGAGGGAGGAGAGGTTGGCTCCCCGGGTCTGTGTCCGGGGTGGGTGGCGAGTGTGGTGGGGAATGGGGCAGTCGGTGTGGCTGCTGCTGGACAGCCAACGCCGAGTGCCGCGGTGAGCCCGGCGGAGGATTCCCAGACTGGAGCAGAGGGAGGTTGTGGGAGGGTCAAGTGGGGATAGAAGGCGAGAGGGACGGAGAGAGAGGAGGATAGAGCGGAAGAGATGCAGAAGGGGGAGGGTTTGGGGGTAGACGAGGTGGGGGGGGGGTGAGGGGGCTTGGGTCAAAGCGGCAGCCATAGTGCGCACGTGGGGACCGGGAGCGAGCGGTCAGGTTGATGGCATTATCCCATAGGCTGGGGCTGGGGCAGCCAACCCAACAGGACCATTGTGGGCTCTGAGCTCTGGGGGGGAGGGGGGGGGTGCAGAGGGTTTTTTTTTTGTTGCGCGCGCACACTCCTGAAAACTAAACTATGACGTCAGCGGTTCCCCCGCTCCGCCCCCACCTGTTCCCTCCTCAGCCCCACACCCCCCCCCCAGCTGGACTCCCTGCCGCGTCGAGTTTAAATACCTGAGAGGTAGGCCCAGGCTCCTCCCCGCGCTGTCCTGCTGCCGCTCCCCGACCCATCTCTATTCTCCAGTTATCGCCCCATCTCCAACCTCCCATTCTTCTCCAAGGCCCTGGAATGTGTTGTCGCATCCCAGCTTCACTCTTTCCTCTCCCGCTATTCCTTCTATAAACCCCTCCAATTGGGTTTCCGTGCTGCCCACAGCCCTGGTCAAAGTCACTAACGACATTCTGAACATCTGCGACCAGGGCTCCCTCTGTCCACGACCTTCGCAACCACATCATTCCCACCCTCGCTCAGCTTCGCGACCACATCACTCCCACCCTCGCTCACCTCCACTGGCTCCCCATCCCCCAGAGGATCGAATTCAAGATCCTCATCCTCACCTACAAGCCCATTCACGGCCTCGCTCCCTCCTACCTCTCCGACCTACTATCCCCCTACTTACCTGCCCATACCCTCCGTTCCTCTGGCTCCGATCTGCTCCACATCCCCCGTCCCAACCGCCCTACCATCTGTGGTCGGGCCTTCAGCCTCTCAGCCTCGAGGCTCTGGAACTCTATCCCCCAGTGCCTTCGCCGCTTCCTCCTTTTCCTCCTTCAAGGCCGGTCTCAAGACCTTTCTCTTTGACCGTGCCTTCAGCTCCCCTCTCGACTCTCTACCCCCTCCTCGCTCCCTCCCTTCCCTCCCTTCACCCTGACCATTTCCCCCTCCTCGCTCCCTCCCTTCCCTCCCCTCACCCTGACCATTTCCCCCCTCCTCGCTCCCTCCCTTCCCTCCCCTCACCTTGACCATTTCCCCCCTCCTCACTCCCTCTCTTCCCTCCCCTCACCATTTCCCCCCAATGCTCGGGTCCTGACCCAACTGTACAGCTCCTTGGGACGTCCTCCCGACGTGAAAGGCGCTCTATAAATGGAATCTTATTGTTGTCCCCTTGTCCTCCTCGACCTCTCTGCTGCCTTCGACACTGTTGACCATTCTATCCTCCTCTATTGCCTTTTCTCTCAGCTCAACCTTCAAGGAGTTGTGTTTTCACTAATGGCTTCTCCTCCAGCCCCCGCACCATCATGTGTGGCATTCCTCAGGGCTCTGTCCTTGGTTCCCTCCTCTTCAACATCTATATAGTCCCTCTTAATGACATCATCCGTAGACATGGGGTCAACTTCCACAAGTATGCGGATGACACCCAACTCTCCCTCTCTGCCTCCACCCGCAACTCCAGGACCACTGCTGTCCTCATAGAATGTCCTACATCCCCCACATCCATACCATGACCCGCTCACCTTTCCCCACCTCCGCAACATTACCCAGCTCTGCCACTGTCTCTCACCCCAGGCCGCCTCATCTACGCATTCATCAGATCCAGGCACGACCAAGCAAACTCCCTGCTTGTTGATCTCCCCAACGTCTCCATCCACAGGCTGAGGTTATCCAGAATGTTGCAGCCCGTGTCCTCTCCCGCACAAGGATGCGCGAACTGGTGTGGGAGAGGATACGGACATCACCTCCATCCTCATCCGACTCCATTGACTTTCCATCACACAGAGGATACAGATCAACATCCTGGTCCTCACCTTCAAAGCTCTCCATGGCCTTGCTCTTCCCTACCTGTGTGGCCTCCTAACCAACCTATCCATTCCCTCTGCTCAATGGGCTCCAGCCTGCTTCACGTCCCCCACCTTGCCCACCGCACCATTGGCAAGTGGGCCTTCAGCCTCTCTGACCCCACTCTCTGGAACTCCATCCTACAGTCCCTCTGCCTCACCCCCTTCTTTGCTTCCTTCAAGACATGTCTCAAGTCCCTCATCTTCGACTGTGCCTTCAGTTACCTTTTTACCTCTGCCCTCTCTGCCCTCTACCCCTCCAGCTCGGGTGTGGATCCCTGACTGTCCTGCACCTTGGGACATCCTCCCGACATGAAAGGCTCTGTACAAATGTAATTTGTTGTTTGCTGTTGCTGTTGTTATTGATGTGTGTGGGGGGCTGCTGGGGGTGATGCAGTGAGCTGGGGATAATAACGGTAATTTGTTATTTGTTGTTGTTTGCTGTTGAGCCATTGCGCACATCGATAAATTGAGTTTGGTGGATTTTCCTGAAATGAACTTTGCTCTGTTTCCAGGATGAATATAATACCTCTATTTTAAACAATCTTGTTGTTGACATTACTGTTGGGATTAGCAGCATTCATCTGAGAAACATCGTCAATATTACATTCCATCACCCTTTTAATGTGGTAAGATACATTTCTGTACATCATCAGATCCTCTTCCACTGAAATCAAACCCAATAATGTGTCCATTTATTTCTATTTCAGGGAAATCGTAATTGTGCTTTCTGGGAATTTAGTCCAACAGGTAAATGCCGTTTGTTTTAAAAAAATGCTTCATTAATCAGCTCCTGTTGAGTGAAAATGAGAGTAACTATTAAAGCATTAACACAGACTATTAAAATATTAATAAGACTAATACAATATAAACAATACCTTGTGTTGCAGGCTCCAGGGAGCAGGGCAACTGGAATATTTCGGGCTGCACCACACACAACTCCGAGTACACAACACAATGTCTCTGTGATCACCTGAGCTTCTTTGCAGTGTTGCTGGTGAGAGTACAATGCACAACATGGGACCTGATTGGCTCACAGAATGATCCACTGATTCCCTAATACACATTAAAATAACAATAATAGTCCTTGCATTTGATATAGCACCTTATTACCATCTTTTAGACATCTCAAAGTGCTTCACAGAATATACTGTAGTGTAATGCCTGTATATTTTATGGGCGAAACGCGGCAGAGCCAATTGCGCACAACACATCCTGCACATTA
Organism: Callorhinchus milii; assembly: GCF_018977255.1. Lineage (NCBI taxonomy): Eukaryota > Metazoa > Chordata > Chondrichthyes > Chimaeriformes > Callorhinchidae > Callorhinchus > Callorhinchus milii. The sequence goes on along the minus strand of NW_024704755.1, from coordinate 17,908,640 downwards.
ATAAACTGTTACACAATATTAGAGAATTAATCAGTAATAGTTATAAATACATTCATACATCAATGCAGCAATTTGAACAATATTAGTGAGCAATTTACAAAGATTATTCACTTCAATTTGGCTTGTTTTGAACCAATCTTCAGTGTGTTTGTGGTTGGGGTGGGTTGTGTGTTGGGATGGAAGCAGTTTGCTGCCACTTCTCACTGACTCTGTCTCTCCCCCAGGATGTTGGCCTGCCTCTGGACCCCAGTGTCGTCATCTCTTTGGAATTTATAACACTGATTGGCTGCACAATCTCTGCCGTGTTCCTGACCATTACCATCATCCACTACATCTACTTGAGGTCAGGTCATTTTACACCATCTCATCCCTCACACAGCTCCCAGCAACACTAACCTGATGTGTATAACATCCCTCATGTTGTATAATGTCATGGGGCCCTTTACAAAGATGGCATCTGACACCAAACGGGGAGGGGGGAGCTGACCATAGGTACGGTTCGATTTTGTGTGGTTCTGAAATCCTATTGGCACAGTGTGGCTTCCTGGATCTAAAAGGCATAAGATTATAACAGCAACAACAAGGAATGCTTGCCTTCAAGTATAAAGCCTCATCACATTATTTAGAGTCTCAAAGTGCTTTCCAGGATTTTTACTCTAAACATTTTTAGGTAAATGCAGCAAACAATTTGCACACAGCAATGTGGACAAAAAGTGAATACATTTTATCTGGAGGATTGTTGGCCAGGAAACTGGGAGAGAGAAACTCCTTTCTCTTTATTCCGGGATCTCTAATAGCTGCCTGAACAGGCACAGTTGGGATCTCGGTTTAACATGGCCCGAGAAGGATGGCACATCTCAAAATGTAACACTCACTCTTGCTATGCATTGGAGTCAGCTTCGTGGGCACTGAATTTACAACCTCCTGACAGAGAGGCCAGAGTCTTGCTGCTCAGTGTTAGAACACTCATCTCGCAAGCGAGAGGACACAGGTTTGATTCCTGGGAAGGGCAAAACCTTAGGCAAGGTTTCCTTACTCCACACTCCTCTGTTTACCTAGCAGTGAAGAGGGATTGGAGGATCGCTTTCCAGGGTTAATAATCCCACCCCACAATTTTTTTTAAAATAATAATTTGGTTATTCAATCCATGACTGTTTGTGTGACTCTGCTGTGAGCAATTGGCTGTTGCATTACACTATATTCTGTGAAGCACTTTGAGACGTCTTGAAGACACGATAACAACAACAAAATGACATTTATAGAGCACCTTTCACGTCAGGAGGATGTCCCAAATCACTGAACAGTCAGGGGTTGAGGCCTGAGAATGGGGGAGGGGTGGGGTAGGGTTGAGGGAAGGCAGAGAGGTTGGGAGGGCGATCAAAGGCACGATCAAAGAGAAGGGTCTTGAGGCTGGCCTTGAAGGAGGCAAGGGAGGAAAAGAGGCAAAGGGACCATGGGATGGTGGTGCTATACCACATGCGAGGATTATTTGGGATTATATATAGAGGCGAGAGTGCTACCAACTGAGTCAGCCTGATACCTAAAGGGTAATAAGGCAGCCTAATGTCAGGAGGAGAGGGGTCTGATGAACATGACAGCCTGGCACCTGTTATTCTCTAAACTTAAAAAAAAAGGGGGAGGTAATCGAGGTTCATGGATCTGAGCTGGCTTCGAGACAACATGCTTGTCAACAAACTGCTGTAATCAAGTCTACTCTTGGTGAAGGTCTAATCTGGTTCCTGAGCCAGCCAGGTCCACAGAACTCCAGGTAGTCCGAGCAGCACACAAAGCGGGCTCTCAGTAGTTGGGGGAGGGGGGGCACTAAACTTGGGGGGTTCATTGTGGTGGATGGGGCAGGCAGGGGGTTGTGTTTAACCTCACAAACAGGGACCAAACTGTTTAGAAACAAGAATACAGAATCTAACATGTGTCACCCGGAGTAGGGGATGGGTTTCAAAGAATCATTGAATCATAGAATTATACAGCACAGAAGGAGGCCATTCAGCCCATCGTGTCTGTTTCGGCTCTTTGAAAAGAGCTTCCAAATCAACCCCACTCCCCCGCGCTCTCCCCATAGCCCTGATCAACCCCACTCCCCCACTCTCTCTCCATAGCCCTGATCAACCCCACTCCCCCACTCTCTCTCCATAGCCCTGATCAACCCCACTCCCCCGCGCTCTCCCCATAGCCCTGATCAACCCCACTCCCCCGCGCTCTCCCCATAGCCCTGATCAACCCCACTCCCCCGCTCTCACTCCCCATAGCCCTGATCAACCCCACTCCCCGCGCTCTCCCCATAGCCCTGATCAACCCCACTCCCCGCTCTCTCTCCCCATAGCCCTGATCAACCCCACTCCCCCGCTCTCTCCCCATAGCCCTGATCAACCCCACTCCCCCGCTCTCTCTCCCCATAGCCCTGCAAACTTGTCCTCCACAAATAATTATCTAAGATCTCAAAGATGATCCAGTCAACCTGTTCCTTTCGCTGTGCTAAAAAGTTTTGTGTTCTGTGTTCTTTTGAAAGATAATGCTAAATTGTCTTTTTAGCTTGAAGAAACAAATTGATTCATTCAATAAGATCCACCTAAATCTGTGCATCTCTCTGCTCTTCCTGAACATCGACTTTCTGCTGATTAAGAAGCTGTCCTCATTACACATTGACTGGCTCTGCAAGGCTCTGGCCATCAGTCTGCACTACTTCTTCCTCAGCAGCTTTGTGTGGATGGGGGTTGAAGGCTTCCACCTCTACCTGCTCATCATCAAAGTGTTCCACACTCAAATAAACTGGTACTTGCTAAAGGCATCGCTCATTGCTTGGGGTGAGTGGACACATTCCCTGTGTTGTTCGCGCGGTACACATTCTGTCACAGTAAAACACTCAGTGATTGTCAGCCACTATTGTCAAGATGCCTCTGGTAACAGCTGCTCTCTTTCTTCTGACAGGTTTCCCAGCTATTGTCGAGGGTATTTCATTTGCTGTGAACCAGGAGATGTATGGTTACTACAACATCAGCAGCACCAACTCTGAGATGTGAGGGTGGGCGTGAGGGTATGGGTATGGATGAGAGTGTGGGTGGGAGTGAAGGTATGGTGCGGGTGTGGATGGGTGTGAGGGTGGGGGTGGGGGTGTGGGTGAGGGGGAATGTGTGGGTGGGGGAGTGGGTGCGGGCGGGGGTGCAGGTGCCGGTGAGGGTGGGGGTGTTGGGGTGGTTGGGGCTGGGTGTGGGGGTGAGCATGTGGTTGTGGGTGGAGGTGAGGGTGTGGGTGGGACTGAGGGTGAAGGTGGGGGTGAGAGTTGTGATAGGTGAGGTTGAGGGTGTGGGTGAAGGTATCGATGGGGGAGTGGGTGTAGGTGGGGCAACAACAACAACAACAAGATTCCATTTATAAAGCGCCTTTCACGTCAGGAGGACGTCCCAAGGCGCTGCACAGTTGGGTCAAGACCCGAGCAGGGGGGAAATGGTCAGGGTGAGGGAGGGAAGGGAGGGAGCAAGGAGGGGGGAAATGGTCAGGGTGAGGGGAGGGAAGGGAGGGAGCGAGGAGGGGGAAGAGAGTCGAGAGGGGAGCTGAAGGCACGGTCAAAGAGAAAGGTTTTGAGACCGGCCTTGAAGGAGGAAAGGGAGGAAGCGGCGAAGGCACTGGGGGATGGAGTTCCAGAGCCTGGGGGCTGAGAGGCTGAAGGCCCGACCACCGATGGTAGGGCGGTTGGGGCGGGGGACGTGGAGCAGACCAGAGCCAGAGGAACGGAGGGTACGGGCAGGTAGGTAGGGGGATAGTAGGTTGGAGAGGTAGGAGGGAGCAAGGCCGTGAATGGCCTTGTAGGTGAGGATGAGGATCTTGAAATCAATCCTCTGGGGGATGGGGAGCCAGTGGAGGCGAGCGAGGGTGGGAGTGATGTGGTCCCGAAGTCTGGTGCGGGACAGTACACGAGCTGCAGAGTTCTGAATGACCTGCAGCTTGTGGAGGGAGGTGGCGGGAAGGCCGACGAGGAGAGAGTTCCCATAGTCCAGCCTTGAGGTGACAAAGGCGTGAACCAGGGTTTCAGCAGCGTGAGGGGTGAGGTAGTGCCGTAGTCTGGCGATGTTCCGGAGGTGATGGAAGGCGGTGCCAGTTATGGCGCGGATGTGAGGGAGAAAGGACAGCTCAGGGTCGAACAAAACGCCGAGGTTCCTGACTGGCTTTGAAAGGTGGAGAGTGCAGCCTTGGATGCTGATGGTGTCGGTGCCTGAGGTGCGGAGGCGCTGACGTGAGCCAATCAGGAGGGCCTCAGTTTTTCGCACGTTGAGCTGAAGAAAGTTGTCTCTTGTCCAGGACTCGATGTCGGACAGACAGCTGTCAGGACATCGGTGGTCGTGGAGTTGAGAGTAGAGGAGGAAAGGTAGAGTTGGGTGTCATCCGCATACATGTGGAAGTTAACTCCATGTCTGCGGATGATGTCACCACAGGGGGAGCATATAGAGGGTGAAGAGGAGGGGACCGAGGACAGAGCCCTGAGGGACACCACATGAGACAGTGCAGGGGGTGGAGGAGAAGCCATTCGTCGAGACAAAGTGAAGACGGTGAGAAAGGTACGACCTAAACCATTCAAGGACAGTGCCTTGAAGGTTGAGGTGGGAGGACAAGCGGTGGAGTAGGATAGCGTGGTCGACCGTATCGAATGCTGCCGATAGGTCGAGGAGCACGAGGAGACAGAGGGAGCCCTGGTCACAGATGGTCAGGATATCATTGGTGACCTTGACCAGGGCAGTTTCTGTGCTATGGGCAGCACGGAAACCCGACTGAAGGGGTTCGAAAAGTGAATGGGTGGAAAGGAAAGAGCGCAGTTGGGAGGCGATGGGGCAGGGGGTGTGGTTGAGGATTGTGGTGGGTGGGGTTGAAGGTGTGGATATGGGTGAGGGTGGGGGTGAGGATGTGGGTGAGGATGTAGATGGCGTTTGGTGTGGAGGGGGTGTGATGGATGCAGAGGGTGTGGGTGGGGGTGTGGGTGGGGTGGGAGGGGGTGTGGGTGGGGTGGGAGGGGGTGTGGGTGGGGTGGGGCTGAGGGTATAGGTGGGGGTGAGGTTGTGTTTGGGGGTGAGGGTGAAGGTGTGGCTGTGCGTGAGGGGGAGGGTTGTGGTGGGTGGAGTCAAGGGTGAGGGTAGGAGTGAGTATGTGGGTGAGAGTGAGGATGTGGGTGTGGGTGGCGTGAGAGTTTGGGCGAGGGTGGGGGTGCAGGTGTGGGTAAGGGTGAGGGTGTGGTTTTGGATGGGAGTAAGGGTGGGAGTGTGGTTGGGTGTGAGGGTGGGGCTGAGGGTGAGGGGGGGGTGGGGGGGTGGATGGGGGTGTGGATGGGGGTGAGGGTTGGGGTGAGGGTGAGGATGTGATCTTTGCTGCTCTCTGCAGATGCTGGATAACCGATCACCTGGTGCAACACATCACTAACTGGGGCACGTTTGGTCTGGTTTTCCTGGGGAACACGATGATCCTGACGGTCACTCTGGTCAAGGTGTTGCAGTTGAAACGAGCAGATGCTCAGTACAAACAGGACTCTGGTAACTGCAAGTCCTTGTGCTCGGTGCTGAGCCTGAGTGTGCTGTTGGGCCTGACCTATGGAGTGGCCTTCTTCCAGTTCGGCTCCGGTCGAGTCTTCATTCTCTTCCTCTTCACCATCCTGAACTCCCTGCAGGGTTAGTCACTGTCACCGCTAACTGTACCCCCCTCCTCTAACCCCCACCAACTTGCACTTGCATGTCTCAGAGCGCTTAACATTGGCGTAGCCTGACTCTGAGCTGACTTGGTGAGGGGGTGTAGGATGGTGGTGGTGGGGGGAGAATGGAGGTGGCCATAAGCACAGTCAAAGAGAAGAGAGGAAGGTTTACAACCGGGACTTGAAAAAGGGGAGAGAGGGACCAAGGTGGAGGGATTGAGGGAGAGCGTTCCAGCATTTCGGGGCATAGTGGCTGAAAGCATAGCCTCTGATGGTGGAGTGGAGGGTGCAAACAACAACCAGTAAGATAAGGCAAAATACTGCAGATACTGGAAATCTGAAATAGAAACCAAAGTCGTTGGGAACCCTCAGCAGGTCAGGCAGCATCTATGAAGAGAAGGGACCCCGGAAGGGTCCTTACATTCAAATCCCTTCTCTCCATAGATGCTGCCTGACCTGCTGAATGTTCCCAGCGACTTCATTTTTTTAGAACCAGGAAGATACCAGCACAACAACTGATGAGATCAGGCCTCCACGTGGCCTTCTCCTTCTATCCCTTTCTCTCCCTCTCCCTTCCTCTGTCCCTCCCTCTCTCCATTCCTCCCTCTCCTTGTTGCTTTCTCACTCCGACGCTCTCTCCCTCCCTCCTTCCCTCCCTCTTCTCCCTGTAGTGCTCTGGGATTCCGCCCAGCGAGGAGAGCGCTATATAAATGCATTTGTTGTAGTTGTTGTAGGTGTTTAATCACAAACTTAAGGCCATCAGTTCGACCTGATCTTATTCTGATTCCTTTATCTGGTTCCAGGGTTTTTCATCTTCCTGTGGCATTGCTTGCTGACCATTCAAGCCAGAAAGTCCAAGAAGCAAAACTCATCAACGTCATAGAGGAAATCCCGGAATGTAGTGGCCCTCGTACACTCCGAGGCACCACAACCAGTGAAACTCACCCAGCAAAGCTCTTAACAGCATAATAATAATAATAATAATAATAATAATAATAATGCTTGTTGTGGCATCAACACACCTCAGCTCTCCTCTGCTATTTCCTCCCCACGCTTGACCAATCCCAATACGTTGACAGTTCCCCACTGCACCATCCTAGCAGTCGCTTGACATATCGTGTCCCAAACTATACAGTGTATCCCCAGATATTATTTTCCAGCAGAAATCTGTTTAATTTGTTCTTGAAACAAACAGCAGTTTCTGCTCCTACCGTCTGTCTCCCTCGGGAGCCTGTTCCATAAGTTTACTACTCGATCACTGAAGTAGCATTTCCACATCAATGCCATAACCTGCTCTGCCTTCCACCACCTCCGAAACATTGCCCTGAGTCCGCCAGTGCCTCAGGCCGCCGAAACCCTCATCCATGCATTTGTTACATCTAGGCTCAACTACGCCAATTCCCTGCTCGTCGGTTTTCCCAACTCTTCCCTCCACAAACTGCAGATCATCCAGAACTCTGCAGCTCGTGTCCTCTCCCGCACCAGGCTCCATGACCTCCTCATCCATTTCCTTGCCCGACTCCACTGGCTCCCCATCCCCCAGAGGATAGAGTTCAAAATCCTTCCGTTGATCCCTCATCCCCGTGTGAAAGGTGCTGTTTATTTAAGTTGTTGTTTTTGTTCTACCCTGAAGGAACTCTGTTTGAACTTCACCCTCCGCAATGTCCTTTCGCTCTAATACTGTATGGGAGTCTCTGATTAATGGTGCCGCCTCTCTGCCCCTGATCTGCACTGTGAGAGAGCTGTACCTGCCCGCCCTCAAGCCACATGGCAGTTAATGCTATAAGATTGCCATGAGTTTTCCCATTTTATTTTTGATGCTGTGTTTGCAGATAAACACTGGCCTGAACGGCTGCTCTGTCATATCTGTTCACTTTTCCTGCTCTCTCTGCTTTCTCTCTTTTTATATATCAGTTCATCGCCATGTATTAATCTCCAGATTTGCCCTGGCACATGGCACTCAGAGTAACGAGACATTTCAAAGTACTTCACTGTGAAGTGTTGTAATTGTGTGTTACATAGATATACGCAGCAACCAATTTGCGCAGAGTGATGTCTCACAAATAGCCATGGAATCAATGACTAATATGATGTGGGGGGAATTGTTGACCAGACACCGGGAGAAGGAAACTCCTTTCTCTTTTCCAATAGCGCTGCAGGATCTTAAATGTCTGCCTGAACAGGCAGACAGGATCTTGGCCATCCAAAGGACAGCGACACTTCCCCAGCGCTGCACTAGAATATCAGCTTAGTCTAAACTGAGTTCCAAGTCTCGACCTGGGGCTTTGTATTGGATACTAATTAATAAATAAGCACCGATTGACGAGGACCAATGGAAGGAGATCAGAAGGGAGAGAAAGCAGGCAGCAGGGAGAACTGAGCAGAGGATGTTTGGTGTGACTTGGAGACCTAAAATAAGAGTGTTCTACACACTTTGTTGAGAACGTGACACTGAACACACAACTATTAACTCAGATATGAGAGTGCTACCAACTGAGCCGGGCTGACACTTCCTCACTCCCTGAGAACTCAAGTTTGCTCCTGATTGTTCAATGTCAGATGCACTGGGCTGCACTGCTCTGAGCTATTGCTGTGTGGCCGCTTTCTCCTCGAGTGAGGGGTGACCACCTTGTGGAATAGAGCATTTAGGAGCTCCTCCCTTCTCTAATGGAGCAGAGCAATTGCAATCTTCTCTCAGGCTCTGGTTCTCACAAATGTCCAACCTGAGACACTTGGTGTTCTGGCCACTGGCTGCCTGTGCTGACCTGCCATTGGTGCTTAATTTACACACTATTGCCACCCCTTATGTTGCTAATCCCCACTGTCACAGAGCACGTGATTTGTGTTTACCAAAAAAAATAAACTGCAGAAAAGGGATTACAGAATAACAGCGTAAATAGTTGATTAAATATACTTAGTCCTTTGTAGTTGGTTAATTGCATGATAAAAGTAGAAAAATAAAATGATAAAAATACTCTGCCTTTTTTATTTATTTTCTCCTGACGTCACACAAGCCTTTTTTCTCGCACAGTATCTGTCCACACTGCTCCACTTCAACTTTGTCTCCCACAAAACAGTCACTACACTACACCACAGGACTGCTGATCTGAGGACTGTGATCCATTCCAATGCAGGTCAGGCTTGTGACATACAAGCCCTGTGTACAGCTGTCCTGCTTTATGGATCCTTTATAGATCTGAGCTCCCGGGGACCCAGGGAGAGGCTTCCACTGACCCATCTGCGAAGTCCAGGCCAAGCAGTGAGGTGGGTTTGTGACAAACACGGAAAGTGGCTATAGGGAGGGAAGGCTCCAGCTACACTGACCTGTCACTGAGCCTCTGGAGGTGGAGTTGGCTTCACAGTGGCCCCTCTATTTTCCAATGGATTAAGCAGCTGGTGCTGAGGCAGCCTGGTACATGGCACTGGACTTGGACCTCGAGAACATTAAGGCGACCGGCACATACTGTAAAGGTCCTCCCACCACCCTGAAGGCAGATGCCCGTCAGATAGCTGATGAGGAAACTCTGAGGCTTGGGCCACAGCTGCTGGAGGGTGTTACTTGGATCCCAGTTTGTGACATACGTTCGTACATCCAGCACCTGGAATCCATCTTGATTGGCTGCAGAGAGACCAGCAGCTGCTGCTTAAACTCCACACCTCCAACAGATGGCACTATTGCTCAATGGGAAGCCTGAGCTGCGGACTGGAAGATGGTGGCAATGCTCTCATGCATTTCTACAGGAACCGGGAGGCATCAGAGAACAGGATGAGAGCCGAGCAACCTGCCCTGTGCCGAGGCTGCAAGTGGTAAGTGGCCAGAGCCAAGGCCGTGGGTGAACAAACAGTCAGTGACCGGTGAGAGGAGGGGGCCAAGGATGGAGCCCTGGGGTACACCACAGGTGACCAGGCAGGTGTAGGAGGAGAAACCATTTGAACAGACAAAGCGTCAAACTCAGCAGAGAAGTCCAGGAGGACACAGAGATAGGACGTCATTTGTGACATTGACAAGCGCCATCTTGTCAAGGTCACTGCGAGCAGCCGAGTGAGAGGCCAAGGCAGTAGCTGGCGAGAGGCCAAGGGCTCAGTGTCTCCAGGTGAGGAGGTTCCAGGTGAGGAGGTTCCAGGTGTGGCAAAGCCATTTCAAAATTTCCCACCTGTACCACGTGTTTATTTCACAGTAAGAATATATTCACAGCAGATTGAAACAGTAAACAATGGCAAGAAGATCAATGCATATTGTTCCCCACAAAAAGAGAATTCTGTCCGGCACTCCTGATAATTTAAACACAATTTATACTTAACATATTTGTGAATTGATGTGGTGATCGTATCCCCATGGAGTGTGTTCAGGCACAATGTTTGGTGATTGTGTGGTTGGAAGACCAATAGATTTCATCTGAGGAGTGACACATACATCTATTGAGAAAGCTGACTCTAGCGCCACACCCCGAGTGACGCATCCCAGAGGGGGAGTGGGACACACATCGACTGTCAATGTGCCAATAGCCAACACATTCACTGTCTATCCGGGACCGCGGTTTAACGTTGTTAAACACAAAATACCTTCAACAGAGAGCAAAAGGGTTGAAAAGAACACGTTTCTGGCTCAGCTTAATGGCAATTCTGAATTTGTTTCAACTACTTCAGGAATAATAAAATATTTAAAGCTGAAATCAGTATCAGAGCGGCAGTGCCGGAGGGGAACTGTCCAGAGCAGCAGTGACACGTGGCCACCACAGGGCAGCACCGACCACGAGGGCTCTCATCACAGCGTCAAAACATCGTCCCACTGACCACCACACAACGCACTCCGGGACCCTCCCCCTCACTCCGGGACCCTCCCCCTCACTCCGGGACCCTCCCCCTCACTCCGGGACCCTCCCCCTCACTCCGGGACCCTCCCCCTCACTCCGGGACCCTCCCCTCACTCCGGGACCCTCCCCTCACTCCGGGACCCTCCCCCTCACTCCGGACTCTACCCCTCACTCCGGGACCCTCCCCCTCACTCCGGGACCCTCCCCCTCACTCCGGGACTCTACCCCTCACTCCGGGACCCTCCCCCTCACTCCGGTACCCTCCCCCTCACTCCGGGACTCTACCCCTCACTCCGGGACCCTACCCCTCACTCCGGGACTCTACCCCTCACTCCGGGACCCTCCCCCTCACTCCGGGACCCTCCCCCTCACTCCGGGACCCTCCCCCTCACTCCGGGACTCTACCCCTCACTCCGGGACCCTCCCCCTCACTCCGGGACTCTACCCCTCACTCCGGGACCCTCCCCCTCACTCCGGGACCCTCCCCCTCACTCCGGGACCCTCCCCCTCACTCCGGGACCCTCCCCCTCACTCCGGGACCCTCCCCCTCACTCCGGGACTCTACCCCTCACTCCGGGACTCTACCCCTCACTCCGGGACTCTACCCTCACTCCGGGACCCTCCCCCTCACTCCGGGACTCTACCCCTCACTCCGGGACCTTCCCCCTCACTCCGGGACTCTACCCCTCACTCCGGGACGCTCCCCCTCACTCCGGGACTCTACCCCTCACTCCGGGACCCTCCCCCTCACTCCGGGACTCTAGCCCTCACTCCGGGACCCTCCCCCTCACTCCGGGACTCTAGCCCTCACTCCGGGACCCTCCCCCTCACTCCGGGACTCTACCCCTCACTCCGGGACCTTCCCCCTCACTCCGGGACCCTACCCCTCACTCCGGGACCCTCCCCCTCACTCCGGGACTCTACCCCTCACTCCGGGACCCTCCCCCTCACTCCGGGACTCTACCCCTCACTCCGGGACCCTACCCCTCACTCCGGGACTCTACCCCTCACTCCGGGACCCTCCCCCTCACTCCGGGACTCTACCCCTCACTCCGGGACCCTCCCCCTCACTCTGGGACTCTACCCCTCACTCCGGGACCCTCCCCCTCACTCCGGGACCCTCCCCCTCACTCCGGGACCCTCCCCCTCACTCCGGGACTCTACCCCTCACTCCGGGACCCTCCCCCTCACTCCGGGACCCTCCCCCTCACTCCGGGACCCTCCCCCTCACTCCGGGACCCTCCCCCTCACTCCGGGACCCTCCCCCTCACTCCGGGACCCTCCCCCTCACTCCGGGACTCTACCCCTCCACTCCGGGACCTCCCCCTCACTCCGGGACCCTCCCCCTCACTCCGGGACTCTACCCCTCACTCCGGGACCCTCCCCCTCACTCCGGGACTCTACCCCTCACTCCGGGACCCTCCCCCTCACTCCGGGACCCTCCCCCTCACTCCGGGACTCTACCCTCACTCCGGGACCCTCCCCTCACTCCGGGACTCTACCCCTCACTCCGGGACCCTCCCCCTCACTCCGGGACCCTCCCCCTCACTCCGGGACCCTCCCCCTCACTCCGGGACTCTCCCCCTCACTCCGGGACCCTCCCCCTCACTCCGGGACTCTACCCCTCACTTCGGGACCCTCCCCCTCACTCCGGGACCCTCCCCCTCACTCCGGGACTCTACCCCTCACTCCGGAACCCTCCCCCTCACTCCGGGACCCTCCCCCTCACTCCGGGACTCTACCCCTCACTCCGGGACCCTACCCCTCACTCCGGGACTCTACCCCTCACTCCGGGACCCTCCCCCTCACTCCGGGACCCTCCCCCTCACTCCGGGACCCTCCCCCTCACTCCGGGACTCTACCCCTCACTCCGGGACCCTCCCCCTCACTCCGGGACTCTACCCCTCACTCCGGGACCCTCCCCCTCACTCCGGGACCCTCCCCCTCACTCCGGGACCCTCCCCCTCACTCCGGGACCCTCCCCCTCACTCCGGGACCCTCCCCCTCACTCCGGGACTCTACCCCTCACTCCGGGACTCTACCCCTCACTCCGGGACCCTCCCCCTCACTCCGGGACTCTACCCCTCACTCCGGGACCTTCCCCCTCACTCCGGGACTCTACCCCTCACTCCGGGATCCTCCCCCTCACTCCGGGACTCTACCCCTCACTCCGGGACCCTCCCCCTCACTCCGGGACTCTAGCCCTCACTCCGGGACCCCCCCTCACTCCGGGACTCTACCCCTCACTCCGGGACCCTCCCCCTCACTCCGGGACTCTACCCCTCACTCCGGGACCTTCCCCTCACTCCGGGACCCTACCCCTCACTCCGGGACCCTCCCCCTCACTCCGGGACTCTACCCCTCACTCCGGACCCTCCCCTCACTCCGGGACTCTACCCCTCACTCCGGGACCCTACCCCTCACTCCGGGACTCTACCCCTCACTCCGGGACCCTCCCCCTCACTCCGGGACTCTACCCTCACTCCGGGACCCTACCCCTCACTCCGGGACTCTACCCCTCACTCCGGGACCCTCCCCCTCACTCCGGGACTCTACCCCTCACTCCGGGACCCTACCCCTCACTCCGGGACTCTACCCCTCACTCCGGGACACTAGCCCTCACTCTGGGACCCGACCCTTCACTCCGGGACTCTACCTCTCACTCCGGGACTCTACCCCTCACTCCGGGAACCTACCCCTCACTCCGGGACCCTACCACTCACTCCGGGACCCTCCCCCTCACTCCGCGACCCTCCCCCTCACTTCACGACCCTCCCCTTCACTCCGCGACCCTCCCCCTCACTCCAGGACCCTCCCCCTCACTCCGGACCCTCCCCCTCACTCCGGGAACCTACCACTCACGCCGGGACTCTACCCCTCACTCCGGGACCCTGCCCCTCAATCCGGGACTCTGCCCCTCACTCCGGGACCCTACCCCTCACTCCGGGACCCTGCCCCTCACTCCAGGACTCTACCCCTCACTCCGGGACCCTGCCCCTCACTCCGGGACTCTACCCCTCACTCCGGGACCCTCCCCCTCACTCCGGGACTCTACCCCTCACTCCGGGACCCTGCCCTCAATCCGGGACTCTGCCCCACTCCGGGACCTTCCCCCTCACTCCGGGACCCTACCCCTCACTCCGGGACCCTCCCCCTCACTCCGGGACTCTACCCCCTCACTCCGGGACCCTCCCCCTCACTCCGGGACTCTACCCCTCACTCCGGGACCCTACCCCTCACTCCGGGACTCTACCCCTCACTCCGGGACCCTCCCCCTCACTCCGGGACTCTACCCCTCACTCCGGGACCCTACCCCTCACTCCGGGACTCTACCCCTCACTCCGGGACCCTCCCCCTCACTCCGGGACTCTACCCCTCACTCCGGGACCCTACCCCTCACTCCGGGACTCTACCCCTCACTCCGGGACACTAGCCCTCACTCTGGGACCCGACCCTTCACTCCGGGACTCTACCTCTCACTCCGGGACTCTACCCTCACTCCGGGAACCTACCCCTCACTCCGGGACCCTACCACTCACTCCGGGACCCTCCCCCTCACTCCGCGACCCTCCCCCTCACTCCACGACCCTCCCCTTCACTCCGCGACCCTCCCCCTCACTCCAGGACCCTCCCCCTCACTCCGGGACCCTCCCCCTCACTCCGGGAACCTACCACTCACGCCGGGACTCTACCCCTCACTCCGGGACCCTGCCCCTCAATCCGGGACTCTGCCCCTCACTCCGGGACCCTACCCCTCACTCCGGGACCCTGCCCCTCACTCCAGGACTCTACCCCTCACTCCGGGACCCTGCCCCTCACTCCGGGACTCTACCCCTCACTCCGGACCCTCCCCCTCACTCCGGGACTCTACCCCTCACTCCGGGACCCTGCCCCTCAATCCGGGACTCTGCCCCTCACTCCGGGACCCTACCCCTCACTCCGGGACTCTACCCCTCATTCCGGGACCCTCCCCCTCACTCCGGGACTCTACCCCTCACTCCGGGACCCTGCCCCTCAATCCGGGACTCTACCCTTCACTCCGGGACCCTACCCCTCACTCCGGGACTCTACCCCTCACTCCGGGACCCTACCCCTCACTCCGGGATACTAGCCCTCACTCCGGGACCCTACCCCTCACTCCGGGACCCTCCCGCTCACTCCGGGACACTAGCCCTCACTCTGGGACCCGACCCTTCACTCCGGGACTCTACCTCTCACTCTGGGACTCTACCCCTCACTCCGGGACCCTACCCCTCACTCCGGGACTCTACCACTCACTCCCGGACTCTACCCCTCACTCCGGGACCCTACCCCTCAGTCTGGGACTCTACCCCTCACTCCGGGACAATACCCCTCAGTCCGGGACACAACCACTCACTCCAGGACTCTACCCCTCACTCCGGGAAGCTACCCCTCACTCTGGGACATTACCGCTCACTCCGGGACACTACCGTTCACTCCGGGACTCTACCACTCACTCCAGGAATCTACCGCTCAATCCGGGACACTACCCCTCACTCCAGAACACTGCCCTTCACTCCGGGACTCTACCCCTCACTCCGGGATTCTACCCCTTACTCCGGGACACAAACTCTCACTCCGGGATGCTACTCCTCAATCCAGGATTCTACCCCTCACTCCGGGACACTACTCGTCACTCCGGGACTCTACCCCTCACTGCGGGATTCTACCCCTCTCTCCGGGACACTACTCCTCACTCCGGGTCTCTACCCCTCACTCCGGGATTCTACCCCTCTCTCCGGGACTCGACCGCTCACTCCAGAAATCTACCACTCCCTCCGGGACTCAACCCATCTCTCCGGGACTCTACCCCTCACTCCACGACGCTACCCCTCACTCCGGGATGCTAACCCTTGATGCGGGACTCTATCCCTCACTTCAGGACCATACCCCTCACTCCGGGTCTCTACCCCTCACTCCGGGATTCTACCCCTCCCTCCGGGACTCTACCGCTCACTCCAGGACTTTACCGCTCACTGCGGGACTCTACCCCTCACTGCGGGACTCGACCCCTCACTCCGGGACTCTAACCCTCACTCCGGGACTCTAACTCTCACTCCGGGACTCTACCCCGCACTCCGGGACTCTACCCCTCACTCCGGGACTCTAACCCTCACTCCGGGACTCTAACCCTCACTCTGGAATCTACCCCTAACTGCAGGACTCTAACCCTCACTCCGGGACACTATCCCTCACTCCGGGACTCTACCTCTCATTCCGGGACCCTAGCTCTCACTCCGGGACTCTACCACTCATTCCGGGATTCTACCCCTCACTCTGAGACTCTACCCCTCAATCCGGGAATCTACCCTTCACTCCGGGACCCTAACCCTCACTCCGAGACGCTAACCCTCACTCCGGGACTCTACCCCTCAATCTGAGACTCTACCCCTCAATCTGGGAATCTACCCCACACTCCGGGATCCTAACCCTCACTCCGAGACGCTAACCCTCACTGCGGGACTCTACCCCTCACTCTGGGACATTACCCCTCACTCCGGGACACTACCGCTCAATCCGGGACTCTACCGCTCACTCTGGGAATCTACCGCTCACTCCTGGACACTCCCCCTCACTCCGGGAGACTACCCTTCATTTTGGGACTCTACCCCTCACTCCGGGACACTACCCCTCAGTTCGGGACACAACCCCTCACGCCGGGTCTCTGCCCCTCACTCCGGAACATTGCCCCTCACTCCGGAACTTTTCGCCTCGCTCCGGGACTCTACCCCTCACTCCGGTACGCTACCCCTCACTCCAGTACACTACCCTCACTCCGGGACACTACTCCTCTCTCCGGGACTCTACCCCTCACTCCGGGACACTGCCACTCTCTCCGGGATCCTACCCCTCACTCCGGGACTTTACCCCTCACTCTGGGACGTTACCCCTCACTCCTGGACTCTACCGCTCACTCTGGGACGTTACCCCTCACTCCGGGATCCTACCCCTCACTCCGGGACTTTACCCCTCACTCTGGGACGTTACCCCTCACTCCTGGACTCTACCGCTCACTCTGGGACGTTACCCCTCACTCCGGGAATCTACCGCTCACTCTGGGACACTACCGCTCACTCCGGGACACAACCCTTCACTCCGGGACGCTATTCCTCTCTCCGGGACTCTACCCCTCACTCCGGGACTCTACCCCTCACTCTGGGACGTTACCCCTCACTCCGCGACACTACCGCTCAATCCGGTAGTGTACCACTCATTCCGGGAATCTACCACTCACTCCGGGACACTACCCCTCACTCCGGGACACAACTCTTCTCTCCTGGACACTCCCCCTCACTCCGGGAGACTATCCTTCATTTTGGGACTCTACCCCTCACTCCGGGACACTACCCCTCAGTTCGGGACACAACCACTCACGCCGGGTCTCTGCCCCTCACTCCGGAACATTGCCCCTCACTCCGGAACTTTTCGCCTCGCTCCGGGACTCTACCCCTCACTCCGGGATGCTACCCCTCACTCCGGTACACTACCCTCACTCCGGGACACTACTCTCTCCGGGACTCTACCCCTCACTCCGGGACACTGCCACTCACTCCGGGATCCTACCGCTCACTCCGGGACTCTACCCCTCACTCTGGGACGTTACCCCTCACTCCGGGACTCTACCCCTCACTCCGGGACGCTACCCCTCACTCCGGGACGCTAACCATCACTCCGGGACCCTACCCCTCACTCCGGGACCCTACCCCTCACTCCAGGATTCTACTCCTCACTCTGGGAAACTACCCCTCAGTTCGGGACCCAACCCCTCACGCCGGGTCTCTGCCTCTCACTCCGGAACACTGCCCTTCACTCCAGGACTCTGCCCCTCACTCCGGAACTTTTCGCCTCGCTCCGGGACTCTACCCCTCACTCCGGGATGCTACCCCTCACTCCGGTACACTACCCTCACTCCGGGACACTACTCCTCTCTCCGTGACTCTACCCCTCACTCCGGGACACTGCCACTCACTCCGGGATCCTACCCCTCACTCCAGGACTCTACCCCTCACTCTGGGACGTTACCCCTCACTGCTGGAATCTACCGCTCACTCTGGGACGTTACCCCTCACTCGGGGAATCTACCGCTCACTCCGAGACACTACCCCTCACTCCGGGACACAACCCTTCACTCCTGGACACTCCTCCTCACTCCGGGACGCTACCCCTCACTCCGGGAGACTACCCTTCATTTTGGGACTCTACCCCTCACTCCGGGACCCTACCCCTCACTCCGGGACGCTACCCCTCACTCCGGGACGCTAACCATCACTCCGGGACCCTACCCCTCACTCCGGGACCCTACCCCTCACTCCAGGATTCTACTCCTCACTCTGGGAAACTACCCCTCAGTTCGGGACCCAACCCCTCACGCCGGGTCTCTGCCTCTCACTCCGGAACACTGCCCTTCACTCCAGGACTCTGCCCCTCACTCCGGGACTTTTCACCTCGCTCCGGGACTCTAGTCCTCTCTCCGGGACTCTACCCCTTACTCCGGGACGCTACCCCTGACTCCGGTATTCTACCCCTCACTCCTGAACACTACCCTTCATTTTGGGACTCTACCCCTCACTCCGGGACTCTACCCCTCACTCCGGGACACTCCCGCTCAATCCGGGACCCTACCGCTCACTCTGGGAATCTACCGCTCACTCCGGGACGCTACCCCTCACTCTGGGAGACTACCCTTCATTTTGGGACTCTACCCCTCACACTGGGACGTTACCTCTCACTCCGGGAATCTACCGCTCACTCCGGGACACTACCCCTCACTCCGGGACACAACCCTTCACTCCTGGACACTCCTCCTCACTCCGGGACGCTACCCCTCAATCCGGGAGACTACCCTTCATTTTGGGACTCTACCCCTCACTCCGGGACACTAACCCTCACTCCAGGACTCTACCCCTCACTCCACGACACTACTCCTCACTCCGGGACGCTACCCCTCACTCCGGGACTCAAACCCACACTCCGGCAATCTACCCCTCACTCCGGGACTATACCCCTCATTCCGGGACTCTACCGCTCACTCCGGGACACTACCCCTCACTCCGGGACGCTAATCCTCCGGGACGTTACTCCTCACTCCAGGACTCTACCCCTCACTACGGGAATCTACCGCTCACTCCTGGACACTACCCCTCACTCCGGGACACAACCCTTCACAACTGGACACTCCCTCTCACTCCGGGACACTGCCCCTAACTCGGGGACACTACCCCTCACTCCGGGACTCTACTCCTCACTCCGGGACCCTACCCCTCACTCCGGGACTGTACCGCTCACTCGGGGACACTACCCCTCACTCCGGGACTCTACTCCTCACTCCGGGACTCTACCCCTCACTCCGGGACGCTACCCCTCACTCTGGGACACTACCTTTCATTTTGGGACTCTACCACTCACTCCGGGACCCTATCCCTCACTCCAGGACTCTACCCCTTACTCCAGCACGCTACCCCTCACTCCGGGACGCTACCCCTCACTCCGGGACTCTACCCCTCACTCTGGGACTCTACCCCTCACTCCAGGACTCTACCCCTCACTCTGGTACACTACCCCTCACTCCGGGACGCTACACCTCACTCCGGGACTCTAACCCTCACTCCGGGATTCTACCCCTCACTCCAGGACTCTACCCCTCACTCCGGGACGCTACCCCTCACTCCGGGACGCTATCCCTCACTCTGGGACGCTAACCCTCACTCCAGGACGCTATCCCTCACTCCGGGAAGCTACACCTCACTCCAGGACCCTACCGCTCACTCCGGGACACTACCCCTCACTCCGGGATGCTAACCCTCACTCCGCAACGCTAATCCTCACTCCGGGACTCTACCCCTCACTCCCGGAAGCTGCCCCTCACTCTGGGACACTATTCCTCACTCTGCGACTCTACCACTTACTCTGGGACACCACCCCTCATTGCGGGACACACCCTTTCACTCCTGGACACTCCCCCTCACTCCGGGACACTTCCACTCACTCTGGGAGTCTACCGTTCACTCCAGGAATCTACCGCTCACTCCGGGCCTCTACCCCTCACTCCAGGACACAACCCTTCACTCCGGGACGCTACCCCTCACTCCGACACACTACCCTTCATTTTGAGACTCTACCTCTCACTCCGGGACACTGCCTCTCACTCCGGGAACCTACCCCTCACTCCGGGACCATACCCCTCACTCTGGGACTCTACCCCTCACTCCAGGACAATACCCCTCAGTCCGGGACCCTACCCCTCACTCCAGGACGCTAACCCTCACTCCGGGACCCTACCCCTCACTCCAGGACGCTAACCCTCACTCCAGGACCCTACCCCTCACTCCAGGACGCTAACCCTCACTCCGGGACACTACCCCTCACTCCGGGACACTACTCTTCATTTTGGGACTCTACCCCTCACTCCGGGACTTAAACCCACACTCCGGCAATCTACCCCTCACTCCGGGACTATACCCCTCATTCCGGGACTCTACCACTCACTCCGGGACACTACCCCTCACTCCGGAACGCTAATCATCCGGTACGTTACTCCTCACTCCGGGACTCTACCCCTCACTCCGGGACTCTACCGCTCACTCCGGGACACTAACCCCTCATTCTGGGACACAACCCTTCACACCTGGACACTCCCTCTCACTCTGGGACGCTACCCCTCAATCTGGGACACTACCTTTCATTTTGGGACTCTACCACTCACTCCGTGACCCTATCCCTCACTCCAGGACTCTACCCCTTACTCCGGCACTCTACCCCTCACTCCGGGACTCTACCCCTCACTCCGGGACACTACCCCTCACTCCGGGACGCTACACCTCACTCCAGGACGCTACACCTCATTCCGGGACGCTACACCCCACTCCGGGAATCTACCTCTAGGGGACTCTACCCCTCACTCCGGGACTCTACTCCTCACTAGGGGACTCTACCCCTCACTCCGGGACTCTACCCCTCACTCCGGGATTCTACCCCTCACTCCGGGACTCTACCCCTCACTCCGGGACTCTACCCCTCACTCTGGTACTCTACCCCTCACTCCGGGACTCTACCCCTCACTCTGGGACACTACCCCTCACTCCGGGACGCTACACCTCACTCCAGGACGCTACACCTCATTCCGGGACGCTACACCTCACTCCAGGAATCTACCTCTAGGGGACTCTACCCTTCACTCCGGGACTCTACCCCTCACTAGGGGACTCTACCCCTCACTCTGGGACTCTACCCCTCACTCCGGGATTCTACCCCTCACTCCGGGACTCTACCCCTCACTCCGGGACTCTACCCCTCACTCCGGGACGCTACCCCTCACTCCGGGACGCTATCCCTCACTCCAGGACGCTATCCCTCACTCCGGGAAGCTACACCTCACTCCAGGACCCTACCGCTCACTCCGGGACACTATCCCTCACTCCGGGATGCTAACCCTCACTCCGCGATGCTAATCCTCACTCTGGGACTCTACCCCTCACTCCCGGAAGCTGCCCCTCACTCTGGGACACTATTCCTCACTCTGCGACTCTACCACTTACTCTGGGACACCACCCCTCATTGCGGGACACAACCTTTCACTCCTGGAGACTCCCCCTCACTCCGGGACACTTCCACTCACTCCGGGAGTCTACCGTTCACTCCAGGAATCTACCGCTCACTCCGGGCCTCTACCCCTCACTCCAGGACACAACCCTTCACTCCGGGACGCTACCCCTCACTCCGGCACACTACCCTTCATTTTGAGACTCTACACCTCACTCCAGGACGCTACACCTCATTCCGGGACGCTACACCTCACTCCGGGAATCTACCTCTAGGGGACTCTACCCCTCACTCCGGGACTCTACCCCTCACTAGGGGACTCTACCCCTCACTCCGGGACTCTAACCCTCACTCCGGGATTCTACCCCTCACTCCGGGACTCTACCCCTCACTCCGGGACGCTACCCCTCACTCCGGGACGCTATCCCTCACTCTGGGACGCTAACCCTCACTCCAGGACGCTATCCCTCACTCCGGGAAGCTACACCTCACTCCAGGACCCTACCGCTCACTCTGGGACACTATCCCTCACTCCGGGATGCTAACCCTCACTCCGCGACGCTAATCCTCACTCTGGGACTCTACCCCTCACTCCCGGAAGCTGCCCCTCACTCTGGGACACTATTCCTCACTCTGCGACTCTACCACTTACTCTGGGACACCACCCCTCATTGCAGGACACAACCTTTCACTCCTGGACACTCCCCCTCACTCCGGGACACTTCCACTCACTCCGGGAGTCTACCGTTCACTCCAGGAATCTACCGCTCACTCCGGGCCTCTACCCCTCACTCCAGGACACAACCCTTCACTCCGGGACGCTACCCCTCACTCCGGCACACTACCCTTCATTTTGAGACTCTATCCCTCACTCCGGGACACTGCCTCTCACTCCGGGAACCTACCCCTCAGTCCGGGACCATACCCCTCACTCCAGGACGCTAACCCTCACTCCGGGACACTACCCCTCACTCCAGGACTCTACCCCTTACTCCGGCACTCTACCCCTCACTCCGGGACTCTACCCGTCACTCTGGGAAGCTACCCCTCACTCCGGGACACAATCCTTCACTCCTGGACATTCCCCCTCACTCCGGCATGCTACCCATCACTCCGGGTCACTACCCTTCATTTTGGGACTCTACCCCTCACTCCAGGAATACTACTCCTCACTCCGGGACCCTACCCCTCACTCTGGGATGCTACCCCTCACTCCGGGATGCTAACCCTCACTCCGGGACGCTACTCCTCCGGGACGCTACTCCTCACTCCGGGACTCTACCCCACACTGTCTCCCTGCAGATGGTTACAGTCCTCCTCACTATTTACCACCCGACCTAACTTGGTATCATCTGCTAACTTGGAAATAGTGCTCTCTGTGGCCAAGTCCAGATCATTAATATATATTAGAAACAGCAGTGGTCCCAATATCGATCCCTGGGGGACACCGCTACACACCTCCTTCCATTGCGAGAAACACCCATTAACCACCACCCTCTGCTTTCTGTCACTCAGACAGTTCTTAATCCAAACTGCTACTGTCCCCTTAATACTGTGGGCCTCTCATTTTTGTATTAATCTCTTATGCGGTACTGTGTCAAAAGCCTTTTTGAAATCCATATAAATAATGTCCACCGCATTTCCCTCATCAACCCTCACAGTCACCTCTTCAAAACATTCTATTAGATTTGTTAGGCAAAATTTGCCTTTAACAAATTCATGTTGGGGGTCTCTAATTACCTCATGTTCCGCTAAGTAGTGATTTATTTTGTCCCGGATTATGGTCTCCAGTAGTTTTCCTATTACTAGTTAGGCTGACGGCATGTAATTTCCGGGTTTGTCTTTCTGCCCCTTTTCGTAGAGGGGGTAACATTAGCCACTCTTGGCACCACTCCTGTGGTCCAATGACGATTGAAATATAATGGCCAAAGCCTCCGCCATTTGAACCCGTATCTCCCACAGCAACCGTGGGTGAAACCCATCTGGTCCTGGGGACTTATCAACTTCGAGCCCAGTCAATCTTTTCAGAACTTCCTCTCTATCTATAGTAATCTGAAAGTTGTTATTGATTTCCACCAGCCTTTCAGGCAATGCATTCCAGATCCGAACAACTCACTGTGTGAAAAAATGTCTCATCATCTCCCATCTGGTTCTTTTGACAGATTCATTTATGAACTCACAATTTTGCAGTCAATACACAGATATACATTGGCCATGCAATCAAAAGCAGTTCTCATTTCTCAATACACAATTTTTTTTTTACATGCAATAATACGTTTTTATTGTATTTTATCCCATTATTATGTGTGCTTCCTAATCATACCCACATGAAAATGGTTTGGGCAAATACACAGACACTTTCCCTCAATCTCTCCACCTTGCCCCTGCTCTCCCCTTTGTTGTAGTTGTTGTTGTTGTTATATGTTCATATTAATCTAGAAGCACTAAACGCTGGAAGACATGTTTATACCAGTTGCTGGTGATGTAACTGTTTAGCTGCGTGCGTCTGGCTATCGACGGATTCAGCGAATTCACAATGGCAGTGTGGCTTCAGGCCCATTTCAGAGGATGATTAGTGAGGCTGGGTGGTGGGGAGGAAGGGGACCAACACACACACACACTGTGTTCCCAGCCATCCTGAACCCGCTAAGCCCCACCTTTCTGGCCGCTCCAACATCCCAACCGCTTCCCCCACCGGCCTCAGCACTTCCACAATTGTTGCCCCCTGACTGACTGTCTGAGTAGCCAGCAAGGCAGGGCTGGGGAGTGGGGGGTTGGGGAGTGGGGGTTGTGCGGAATGGGGGAGCACTGAGGAGTGGGGGGAGCCCTGGAGAATGTGTGGTGGGAGCTGTGGAGGGGATCGGGGGAGTGGATGGGGAGTGGGGAGATGGGTGAGGTGGGGAGTCGGGGGTGTAGGGAGTGGGAGGATGGAGAGTGGGGAGGTGGGGAGGCGGGAGTCAGGGAGGGAGGGAGGGAGGGAGGGAGGGGCTGGGGAGTGTGAGAACAACAGTTCAGCTGCCACATCAAGCTGCTTTTTAAATGAGTCTCGTTCCTGGCTTGAACCACCCATCCTGGCAACCTGTTCCAGACATTGATTTCTCTCTTTATAAATAAATACTTCCTTGTGTCTATCCTGAAATTGCTCTTTGCAATTCTAAGCCTGTGTCCTCTTGTTCTACTGTCTTGATACATCCTAACATATTGAATTGAGTTAACTTTCTCAATCCCATTTAAATTTTTATAAATCTCTACGAGGTCTCCTCTGAGTTGTCTTCTCTTAACAGTGAAACAAAAACAGAACACTCAGCAGATCAGGCAGCATCTATGGAGAAAGGAAAGTGAGTCAATGTTTCGGGTCCACGACCCTTTGTCAGAACTGATTTAGATTTCCAGCATCTACAGTATTTTGCGTTTTGTTTACACTGAAGAGCCTGAGTTTGTCTGATTGTTGCTCACAGCTCATTCCTCCAACACCGGGATCAGCCTGGTTGCTCTCCTCTGCACTGTCTCTATGGCCTGAGCGGCCCCTGATGTCCCAGTGACCAGAGCTGTCTGCAGTATTGAAGGTGTTGACCAGACACTGTACAGCCTGAGGGTCACGTCTGGGGATCTGAACTCAACTGATTTAGAACACAGCCCAGTGTCCTGTTTGCCTGTTTATTGCTGCCTCACACTGTGTGACACAGTGAGTCACTAGTCAGCTAACACCGCGAGATCGCTCTCAGCTTCCCCCCTCGGCCAGTTCTATCCAATCCATGGAGGCCGGTGTTTCGTGGTCTGGGATCCTATATGTCTTGCATTGCATTTATCTGTATTAAACTCCATTTGCCAGTTACCAGCCCATGTACATACACATCAAGCCCTCTGTGTAGGACCTTTGCTGTCTCCTCTGGTTACACAGCTCCCCCCAACTGTAAATGTAACTCTCTTAAACGTGGAACAGCTCCTCACATTTGGGTAATGACTATAACATACATGTACCGTGCCTGAGAGGTCCCTGTTGTTCAGAGTCAGGAATCTCAATATTTGGCATTACATTTTGTCATTTAAATCTTTCAGAATCCTTCCCTCAACAACAACAACAACAAGATTCCATTTATAAAGCGCCTTTCACGTCAGGAGGACATCCCAAGGCGTTGCACAGTTGGGTCATGACCCGAGCAGGGGGGAAATGGTCAGGGTGAGGGGAGGGAAGGGAGGGAGCGAGCAGTAGGGAAATGGTCAGGGGAAGGGAAGGGAGGGAGCGAGGAGGGGGAAGAGAGTCGAGAGGGGAGCTGAAGTCACGGTCAAAGAGAAAGGTTTTGAGACTGGCCTTGAAGGAGGAGAGGGAGGAAGCGGCGAAGGCACTGGGGATGGAGTTCCAGAGCCTCGGGGCTGAGAGGCTGAAGGCCCGACCACCGATGGTAGGGCGATTGGGGCGGGGGACGTGGAGCAGACCGGAGCCGGAGGAACGGAGGGTACGGGCAGGTAGGTAGGGCGATAGTAGGTCAGAGAGGTAGGAGGGAGCGAGGCCGTGGATGGCCTTATAGGTGAGGATGAGGATCTTGAAATCAATCCTCTGGGGGATGGGGAGCCAGTGGAGGCGAGCGAGGGTGGGAGTGATGTGGTCGCGGTGTCTGGTGCGGGACAGTACACGAGCTGCAGAGTTCTGAATGACCTGCAGTGTGGAGGGAGGTGGCGGGAAGGCCGGCGAGGAGAGAGTTCCCATAGTCCAGCCTTGAGGTGACAAAGGCGTGAACCAGGGTTTCAGCAGCGTGAGGGGTGAGGTAGTGCCGTAGTCTGGCGATGTTCCGGAGGTGATGAAAGGCGGTGCCAGTTGTGGTGCGGATGTGAGGGAGAAAGGACAGCTCAGGGTCGAACAAAACGCCGAGGTTCCTGACTGGCTTTGAGAGGTAGAGAGTGCAGCCTTGGATGCTGATGGTGTCGGCGCCTGAGGTGCGGAGGCGCTGACGTGAGCCAATCAGGAGGGCCTCGGTTTTTCGCACGTTGAGCTGAAGAAAGTTGTCTCTCGTCCAGGACTCGATGTCGGACAGACAGCTGTCAGGACATCGGTGGTCGTGGAGTTGAGAGTAGAGGAGGAAAGGTAGAGTTGGGTGTCATCCGCATACATGTGGGAGTTAACTCCATGTCTGCGGATGATGTCACCAAGGGGGAGCATATAGAGGGTGAAGAGGAGGGGACCGAGGACAGAGCCCTGAGGGACACCACATGAGACAGTGCGGAGGGTGGAGGAGAAGCCATTTGTCGAGACAAAGTGAAGACGGTGAGAAAGGTACGACCTAAACCACTCAAGGACAGTGCCTTGAAGGTTGAGGTGGGAGGACAAGCGGTGGAGTAGGATAGCGTGGTCGACCGTATCGAATGCTGCCGATAGGTCGAGGAGGACGAGGAGACAGAGGGAGCCCTGGTCACAGATGGTCAGGATATCATTGGTGACCTTGACCAGGGCAGTTTCTGTGCTATGGGCAGCACGGAAACCTGACTGAAGGGGTTCGAAAAGAGAATGGGTGGAAAGGAAAGAGCGCAGTTGGGAGGCGACAACTCTTTCCAGGACCTTGGAGAGAAAGGGGAGGTTGGAGATGGGCCGGTAGCTTGATAGCTGCGACGCATCAAGGGAGGGTTTTTTCAGGGTGGGCGTGATGATGGCAGTTTTTAATGGAATGGGGACAGAGCCAGAGGAGAGGGACAGGTTGACGATGTCGGTGATATGTGGGGCAAGAAAGTGGAGCTGGGAGATAAGGAGTGGAGTGGGGATGGGGTCAAGGGAGCAGGTGGTTGGTTTTAGGGATAGGATGAGTTTGGTGACAGAGGGTGGGGAAACGGGTACAAAAGTGAGTAGGGGAGGATGGGTAGGAGTCGGAGTGTGGGAGTGAGGGGGTGGGGGGTTGGTGGATGTTGGAGGGGAAGTGACCGCGGAGCGAATTCCCTTGATCTTGGATTCAAGGAAATCCAGCATCTCCTCGCAGTGAAGGTTGGAGGAGATGACCTGCGCGGGGTGGCGGGGGGGACGGAGGAGTCGGGTTGTGGTGGAAAACAGTAGCCTGGGGTTGTTCTTCGCCTCCAGGATTATCCTGGAGTAGAAGGACGACTTGGCCGAGGCTAGAGTGGAGCGGTAAATTTTGAGGAGGTCCAGCCAGATTTGTCGGTGGACCGTTAGGCCAGATTTGACACAGGTGCGTTCAGCAGCCCGCACCTGGCTTTTCAGTGAGCGGAGGTGGGTGGTGTACCAGGGGGAGGAGCGGGAGTAGGAGACAGTGCGGGAAGTGATGGGGGCAAGAGTATCGAGTGTGGAGGAGAGGGTATTGTGGAGGAGGGAGAGAGGAGAAGAGGGGTCGGTGAGGGTTGAAGGCCAGAGGGAGAGGAGTTCAGAGGACTCCAAGGCATCGGTTAGGGATTGTGGGGGTAACTTCTTCCAAGGGCGGTAGAAGATGGTGGTGGGTCTGGTGGAGGTGGGGAGGGGGGTGGAGGTGGTGAAGGAGATGAAGTAGTGGTCAGAGACGGCCTTGTCAGTAAAAGTGACATCCGAGACACTGAGGCCTCGGGTGATCACCAAATCGAGTGGGTGGCCGTGACTGTGAGCCCTTGTCGCTTAATAACCACTAAATCTCATGAATTTTTGTCCTTGAACTAATTTACTCGTCAAATATCAGACCATGACTTATTCTGCATTTTTTCTGAACAGTCTCATCCTCACAGATGTTCATATCGACTCCATCAAATTTCCAGTTTTCCTAAATGTTTGCATTTTGTAGCAATGTCCCACAAACAGCCATAAAACGAATAACCAATTTTATTTTGGGGCAATGTTTGCCAGGACCCTTGGAGAAACTCCCTTTGAATAGTGCCTTAAGAATCATTAATGTCCACTTGGACTTGGTTTAAAATCTCATCCAAAAGAGGGCATCCCTGGTAACCCTCCCACCACATTACCCTGGACTATCATCTAAGGCTATAGGATCTTAAGTCCCAATGAGTGCTGCCAACTGAGCCACACAGAAAAATTAAATACAATTTGAATTGGATTTGAATTAGTACAAATATATATGTCATACCCGAAGATTATGTAAGCATTGTTTTCAAAAGATTTGGAGGTGGAATATAAAACAAATTACATTTCTATCCACCTACCTTTTGGACTTTCCTTGAACAAAGATCAATATTTTCTCAACGGTTTCTTTGTTTGGTATTAAACACAAGGTGGAACATGTCCTCCATATACATTCCAAGTGAAGCAAGGCTGCAAACAGGGGAACTGCACACAATGTCTCAGGCTCTCACTTTAACCTTCATTTCACCGGCAACAGCCCCAAAAGTCCCAATAATAAACATCTGCTGTAACTACAAACCACAATAATCCTGCAGAAAGTCTGTAACTTGATTGTGATCTCCCAAACTCTCCCTATTTCATTTTATTTCAGAAGGAAATCCCCAAAGTTCCCATCAATGCTCAGCCCTTGCTTTACCATGTTGTTGAGGATTGCAGTGAGGTGTTTGTCCCAGTACGCGATACAGGATCTCTCCAAAATATTACAATTCATTTGCTCAGCGTTCATCCACCAAACAATCCAATTACAAGATCTCACTTAACATCTATCATCCATCGTGTGCCCAGTGCGCAGTGAGGAGTAGCCAGTCTTCAGAGAGGACTTGTTCACAAAAGGGCTCTAAATGCAGATTTCAGGTCTTTGAAATAAACCCTGGTAATGAGGCCGCTGTGAGGCGTGTCAGCGATTCACAGTGTGCATGTGGTGTGCATGTATTTTCAAAACCATCAGAAAGTCAGTCGCGCTCGTTCGCAGCAAATGATTAATCTGCAATGTTGAGAATGTCAGTGGGAGCTGTTCTGGGGGCGTCTCCATCCCACTCACCATCTGATGAGATTCCTCCCATCCCCCACTTCATCTCCCCCTCACCCCCTCTCTATTCCTCAAGCCTGTTCCTTGGGTGTGCTGCATGTGGATATGTTGTTAAATTATATGTGTGTGTTTTCTGGCAGTTGTTAGGGTTGCTGCACACAGAGTGTCCCAAACCAGTGACCCCGCTCCCGGCTTCCCTCTTTTCCAGCTGTTTCAGAGTGAGAGTTTATTGGTGGGAAGGTATCCAAAAGAAGATGATGCCTCCAGGGATCAGACAAGAAATCCCTCTGGCCTTCCACTCACAGAGATCCTGAAGCAGCCGTCCAGCTGCTCCATGATCGCCTATCCTCCACCTCCGTCGCCCTCGTGCCCCTGAAATCCAGGACCATCTCCAAACCCACCCGATCCCCCTGGTACAACAATCATCTCTGCTCCCTAAAAACCCAAACCTGGCTGCTCGAGCGCGGATGGCGGAAACTTGCCTGACAGTTCACCACCAGCTGTGGCTCGAGCATCTCCACAGTCACCGCCGCTCTTTGACACGCGCAAAAACGGCTTCTTCTCCAACATCATCTTGGAGGCTAAAAACAAACTGAAAGTCCTTTTTTCCACCATACACCACCTCCTCCATGCCCCTCCTCAGGCCTCCTCAATCGTCACATCCAATGCCAAGTGCGAAGAGATCATGGACGTCTTCTCCTACAAAATACATAACATCCGCCAGGCAGCCTCATCCCCCTGCCTCTTGTCACTCACCATCACACCCTCTCTGTCCCCTCACCCTCCCCATCATCAGCTCCTACCACAACCCCCATCCTACATTCCTTCATCCCCATCTTTCCTTCCTCCCTCTCACCCACCACCTGCTGCCTTGACCCCCTCCCCACCAACTTGCTGGTCACCCAGCTCCCCCTCCTCTGCCCACTACTGGCTGATGTCATCAACCAGTCCCTCTCCTCCGGATCAGTCCCTGCCCCCCTCAAAATGGGTGTCATCACCCCCCTCCTGAAAAAACCTTCCCTGGATCCCTCAAACCCCAGCCACTACCACCCTATTTCAAACCTGCCCTTCCTCTCAAAAGTCCTAGAACGCGTTGTTGCCAACCAACTCCGCGCACACCTCTCCTCCCACTCCCTCTTCGAACCCCTCCAGTTTGGTTTCCACCCACAGTACAGAGACTGCGCTTGTGAAAGTCAAACACGACATCTGCTCTATCTGTGACCAGAGCTCCTCTGCCTCCTTGTCCTCCTGGACCTCTCCGCCTCGTTCGACACAGTTGATCACGCCATTCTACCTGCACCGCCTTTCCTCCATCATCCACCTCAGTGGGACCGCACTCGCCTGTTTCGAGTCCTACTTCACAAACCGCCAGCAGTACATCTGCACAAACGGCTTCTCCTCCCGCTCTCACCAGGTTACCTGCGGGTACCCCAAGGATCCATCCTTGGCCCCCTCCTCTTTCTGATCTACATGCTCCCTCTGGGGATGTCAATCAACAGGCATGGGGTACACTTCCACATGTACGCGGACGACACTCAACTCTATTTTTCCACCTTTCTCTGCGACCCCCCCCAGTCCCCTGATGTTCTGCCTGTCAGACCTCAAGGGCTGGATGAGCGCAAACTTCCTTCAGCTGAACATTGACAAGGCGGTAGCCATACTCTTTGGCTCTCATCAACATCTAAAATCTCACGGTTCTCACCTCCTCCACCGACCCGACCTCCCCCTAAAACTCTCTGAACCCGTACGCAACCTAGGCATCAGGTTCAACACCCAATTATCCTTCCTCCCCCACATCCGGTCCCTCACCAGCACCACTTTCTTCCACCTCCGACGTATCGCCCGTCTCTGCCAATACCTAACTCCAAAAGCCGCTGAAACTCTGGTCCAGGCCTTTGTCACCTCTCGGCTGGACTACTCTAATGCTCTCCTTGACCGACCTCCCCTCCACTACCATCCATAAAATCCAGATCATTCAAAACTCTGCCGCCCGCATTCTCACCCGCACCAAACTCCGCTCCCCGATCCCCCCAGTCCTGGCCCTCCCCCCCACACCCAAACCCCACTCCCTGATCCCCCCAGTCCTGGCCAGACTGCACTGGTTCCTGTCCCAGAGAGGATCCACTTCAAGATCCTCACCCTTGTCTTCAAATCCCTGCACTCCTCTGCACCTCTCTGACCTCCTCTCTCTTCAGCTCAGTACCCGTTGCCTTCGCTCCACCGGGTCTGGCCTCCTCCTCGTCCCCCGAGTCCTCCGCTCCCCCCTCAGTGGCTGTGCCTTCAGCCACTATGCCCCGAGGCTCTGGAACTCCCTTCCTCATCCCGTCGCCTCGCTCCCTCGCTTCCCACTTTCAGGTCTCTGCTGAAGACATTTCTTTTCGACCGCACCTTTGGTCACCTTCCTCCCCCTCCCCCTGGCTCCCCCCCTCCCCCTGGCTCAGTCCCGGGATCCGTTACTGTGAAGCTCTGAGATGCCGTCCGACATGGAGGGCGCTATATACATCCAAGTTGTTGTTGTTGTTGTTGTTGAAAGCGGTTTCTTCCTAAGGAAAAAGCACAGGCTTCGTTTCAGCCGCTGGACATTAATGTGCAGGACGCGGTAGAGTGTTACTGTGGAGTGAGATATAATATCTGGAAGCCCAGCTTGTCAATGGTCTAACTCACAGCTCATTGTCCGCAGCAATACTGACCATCAAAAACAACAACAGAAGCCACTGGGAACACTCAGCAGGTCAGGCAGCATCTATGGAGAACGGAAAGTGAGTCAATGTTTCGGGTCCACGACCCTTCGTCAGAACTGAGGTATGTTGGGAGCTATCAAGCTACCGGCCCATCTCCAACCTCCCCTTCCTATCCAAGGTCCTGGAACGAGTTGTGGCCTCCCAGCTGCGCTCTTTCCTCTCCAACCATTCACTATTCGAACCCCTTCAGTCGGGTTTCCGTGCTGCCCATAGCACAGAAACCACCCTGGTCAAGGTCACCAATGACATCCTGACCATCTGTGACCAGGGCTCCTTGTGCCTCCTCGTCCTCCTCGACCTATCGGCAGCATTCGATACAGTCGACCACGCTATCCTCCTCCACCGCTTGTCCTCCCACCTAAACCTTCAAGGCACTGTCCTTGAGTGGTTTCGGTTGTACCTCTCCCACCATCTTCACTTTGTCTCCACAAATAGTTTTTCCTCCACCCCCCGCACTGTCTCGTGCGGTGCCCCTCAAGGCTCTGTCCTCCGTCCCCTCCTCTTCACCCTCTATATGCTTCCCCTGTGGTGACATCATCCGCAGACATGAGGTTCACTCCCACATGTATGCAGATGACACCCAACTCTACCTTTCCTCCTCTACCCTCAACTCCACGACCCCCGATGTCCTGACAGCTGTCTGTCCGTCATCGAGTCCTGGACGAGAGACAACTTTCTTCAGCTCAACGTGCGCAAAACTGAGGCCCTCCTGATTGGCTCATGTCAGCGTCTCCGCACCTCAGGCGCTGACAGCATCAGCTCCGCACTCTCCACCTCTCAAAGCCAGTCAGGAACTTGGGGTTCTGTTCGACCCTGAGCTGTCCTTTCTCCCCCATATCCGCGCCACAACTGGCACCGCCTTCCATCACCTCCGGAATGTCGCCAGACTACGGCACTCCCTCACCCCTCACGCGGCTGAAACTCTGGTCCACGCCTTTATCACCACAAGGCTGGACTATGGGAACTCTCTCCTCGCCGGCCTTCCCGGCCCTCCCTCCACACTGCAGGTCATTCAGAACTCTGCAGCTCGTGTACTGTCCCGCACCAGACACCGCGACCACATCACTCCCACCCTCGCCCTCACCCTCGCTCGCCTCCACTGGCTCCCCATCCCCCAGAGGATCGAATTCAAGATCCTCACCCTCACCTACAAGGCCATTCCCGGCCTCGCTCCCTCCTACCTCTCCGACCTACTATCCCCCCACCTACCTGCCCGTACCCTCCGTTCCTCTGGCTCCGGTCTGCTCCACATCCCCCGCCCCAACCGCCCTACCATCGGTGGCCGGGCCTTCAGCCTCTCAGCCCCGAGGCTCTGGAACTCTATCCCCAGTGCCTTCGCCGCCTCCTCCCTTTCCTCCTTCAAGGCCGGTCTCAAGACCTTTCTCTTTGACCGTGCCTTCAGCTCTCCTCTCGACTCTCTACCCCCTCCTCGCTCCCTCCCTTCCCTCCCCTCACCCTGACCATTTCCCCGTTGCGCGGGTCCTGACCCAATTGTACAGCACCTTGGGACGTCCTCCCGACATGAAAGGCGCTCAATAAATGGAATCTTGTTGTTGTTGTTGTTGTTGTTGTTAACAGGAGCTGAGTGGAAAGACCTGTCTGGTTGAGGAACTGGATTACTGAAACTGCCACAGGACCTTCTTGAGTCCAAAATCGAGGGGATCCATTCAGTTGCCTCTGCCCTTTCTATTATTATCCACTCCCCACCTCCCCCTCATACTCCTGCTCCTAACAATCACTCCCTCCACACCTTTGACCATATTGCCCCCTCTTCTGTCACCTCCATCATGTCCAAAATGAATCCCACCACCTGAAACCTTACCTTACTCTCCTTACCTTCCAGCCCCACCTCCTTGCCGCTCTATTAACAGACATCATCAACCTCTCTTTGTCCACTGGTACCATTCCCACCCCCTTAAGAACAGTCATCCTCAAAAATGTTCCCTGAACTCATTCTTGCTCTCCAACTACCATCTGCATCTTTTCTTTCCAAAGTCCTGGAACTCATGCATGGTTTGATGAAAGGGGTTAGTGCTGGTATGGAAGGCACCAAGGGCAGGAGAACGAACAGCTACGTTTAAAGATAGAGAGACTCAAGTGAAAATTGAAGGAGGCTAAGGCAGTCTTGTGCATGTAGTGTAAAATGATGAAACAAGAACAGGAAGGTCGCACTGACCATTCCCAGTGTAGATAAACGATCAAACCGGCATTGATGACCGCCCCTGCTTTATTAAATCCGGATACATCACAACCATTGCAACTGCAGGTGCCGACACTGGGCAGCAGCACTGACGCAGACCCACCACAGTACTCCAATACTGGTGGCTTTCTCCTCTCGTAAATTGCAATACATTGAAAATGATTTCACCTATTCCCCGTGTGAAAAACATCTGCTTGTGGAATTTTGGGCCATAAAACACTATGCATACTTGGTGAGATTTAACCCTATCATATTACTCACTGACCACCTGTGGAGTTTCTTCTTTCAGGAAGAATTAAAGATGGAGCCCTTTCTAACCCCTGGATTGCCCACTAGTTAATGTTGTTGGCACATTGTGATATTCACATCACCACGTCAGGGCCATCAGCAGCGGCTCATGGATTGTTGTATGAGGGGGAATCACCATGAATGCCAGACTCCCATCATTCAGAGAGGGGAGTGCCTGGGCATACTGTCCAGTCTCGTGTTGATTTGGGAATGATTTATTAAAGAACCAAACACACCTTGTCCAGAATAGTAAAACCAGAGGACACGGCCTGCGATTGAAGGCAGGAAGGCAGGCAGCATCACCATCCATGGATGCACTCTACATCTGACTGAGGCAGTCTGATACCTTGGTGTCTTGTTTGACCCTCAACTGTTCTTTTGCAAGTTTCCTTATTCCATAACTAGCAGTAAGCAGGAACCAGGTACCAGTCAATTGGCGGATCACTTTTCCGGGGTAATAATCCCTTTAAAAAAAATGTAGTCACACAATATATTCTGTGAAATGCTGTGAGACATCTCAAGAAAGTGATAAAGCGCTATATCAAATGCAGGATTATTATTATATTATTATTCACGGAAAGAGTTCCTGAGAGTTAGGGATGAAGAAAAACCCATTCATCAGGGAACAAAAGATGGAGATGTGAAGCATGTATACTGGATACATTGGAGGTGTGTGGCTTGATCAGGAAGGATCGTGTTCTCATGAGGTGTATGTGGGGCATGTTGTATGAGATAATGGTTACATCGTAAGGGTCATGGAAAACCCACCTTACTGAATTCATCAATTGCTGAATTCATCAATTCAGTAAAGCTTGGTGTCTCGTGAAGCCCTCAGGATGAAATTGGAAACCATGAGAATACATGGCCAAAAGTTAGAGTTGCTCCAAGACGTATATCCGAGTTCCAAGATCCATATAAGGGTTGAGCATTTCAGTGTTCAGAAGTATAATAATGTGTTACTTAAAATGTTGGATAGTGTTTTCCAAAAATGTAATGTATTTCAGAATTCGCAACAAACAGCCTTGTCATCATTAATTTAGCCAAATAATTTGATCTCATAGTGATTAATAAAATTATACATTATTTAATAAACTTAAAATTTTACATAATTGTGAGAAAACTCATCTTCTTTAATCATACATTAAAATGGTGAAAATATGAAATGTGATTCAGTACTAATTAGTGATTTTAGCCACAACGCCCTAACTCTCTGCCTCGCCCTCTTCATCTATTTTAAAATCCACTTTAAGGCCTTCTCTTCAGCCCTCCCTCTCCCCAGCTCCCCCCACCCCCGGCACTGTGCAGGACTCCAAGACCCCATACAGTGTGAAGGGCGCTGTATCAATGCAACGTGTTATAACCTGACAGACCCGTACTCTTTCTTACAATAACTTTGTTATTGTTCAGTTTATATACAGATAAAGAATGGGATTACAATTGTAATTTGCATTTGCTTTTTGAGTTTACTGCTGTAATAAAGTGTATATTCCGTACTAAATTAATACACGACATATTAATCTTACTATAAGAATTGCAATTACATTAGCTATCAAATACATGAAAGCGTTTTTGAGTATCTGTCCGAGTACTTTCTGTTGTAGGATTCATCGATTTGCTTTTCTGCTGTAATTTACAATGTAATTTGCGGAGGCTGCAAGCTCTATGTACCTCGGTCCATAACTTGATCCGACATCAATAAATAGGCGGAGAAACTCTGGAAATCTGGGAATTTATAATTTTCTGCATCGCAATTATCTCTGCGGAAACTGGGACATTACGAGAGATCGAAGCCAAGATGACACTGGATCTATTTCTTGGGAGCGAAAATAACTATTTTTATAAGTTAAGGCAACCAAGAGCGCCTGTTGGTTACCTTGGATATACAGCAAGCAAATAAATAACTTATCATGGCCAACGGGCTTTTGCTTTTTTTAAAACTTAAAAGGAACATTTTTAAAAAATATCTAATTTAAGTTTGCAGATTAATGAAGTTCACCCTTGTGATTATCGCTTTGTCCATTTCAAATCTGACTGAAGTGATGGACATCTTGGCTTTGTCACAAGCTGCAGGGAGCCACAGTGTCCAGAGATGTCCTGGTTTGTATGGAGGGTGTCTACCTGCTCCTGACACTTTCTATTCTGATAGCGGTGCATAAAGAGACCAGAGTAATATTGTCGACGTGCACATACACCCGCGTGTTTCACCGTTCTTTACTTTAACAAAGTGAATGTGCAGCTAAACACACATTGTTTTAACGCAGCATGAAATTAAATATAAGCCTTTGTTACATGAGCAGAGAAAATATCCAAATTTTATTGTGATTCCATTTATTTCTGATCTATACTAAATGGATACAAATTAATTAATTTGATTGCACCAAAACACTGCCAATGATTTATTGTCAATCAGCAGCTCAGGTCCTTTTCCTTTTCCATACATATCATTTTCCTTCTGTTCAAATAATAGTCCCTTCCAGGATTTTTTGTCCCCATCTGTCTTTACATTTCTCCCTATTGAATTTCATCTGCCACCGATCTGTCCAATTCCCAAATATGTTCAAATCCTCCTGTAACCTATCTTGTTCAGCTTCACAATCTACCTCCTTCATTAGCTTGGTGTCATCTGCAAACTTAGTCACTGTGCTTGCGATTCCTGGTTCCAGATCATTTATAAAAATATCAAACAAAAGAGGTCCCAAAACAGACTCCACTGGTAAAATTTTCCCAGTGTCATGACATTCCCTGTAACACCACCCTCTGGGTTCTTCCAGTCAACCAATTGCGTATCCATTGATTCCCGCTTTCTTTACTTTCAGTAAAGAAGAAGAACTGTATCAGAGGCCTTACTGAAATCCAAATATACAACATCCACTGAAGGAGAATTTGATGGAGGTATTTAAGATTATGAAGGTTTTAGGAAATTTCAATTGAGATAATTTTTCTGTCATGGACAAAATTCAAAATAGCTTTAAAATAAAAACAAAAAATCGGAAATGTGTTTTATTTAACAAAAAAGATGGTAGTATGGAAAAAAGTTCAACAAAGGAGGTAGAACTACAACAACAACAACAACAACAACAAGATTAAATTTGCATAGTGCCTTTCACGTCTGGAGGACATCCCAAGGCGCTCAAATAGGAATAGGGGATAGACCAAATGAGCTTGGGAAATGAGGGCCACCCCGCTGTTGGTTGGGGTGGGAGATGTGGTCAAATGGGTAGCCAGGAGGGGAGGCTTCAACAGGCGGATGGGGTCACTGGGGAGAGCCAGGTTTCTGTAAGACCAAGAATATCAATGTGCTCATCGAGGATGAGGTTGTGGATAGTAAGGGCTTTATTGGAAAGGGAGTGGACATTTTGGAGGAAAATGCTGATAGGTTTGCTGGTGGGGGAGAGAGTGGCATAGAGAGGATTTGGGGTCGTGGAGAGAAACGACCGAGGAGTTTGAGGAGCAGGCACTGTTGTAGAGAGTATGGGTGAGGGAGAGGGAAGGGGGTGTTTGCCTTTCGGAGGCGGTTGGTGTGGAGAATGAGCGATGGGACAGTTGTAGTCAATGTTATTTAACATTTCATATAACAAGAAGATCACAAAAAAAAGATAATATCCCATTTTAAATTTACTACAAGGAACTTCAATGGGTCTCGAAAGGAAACTGAACAGGTTCTTGTGAACAAATGACTGCAGTTCATTAGATATAAAGATGGATATATGGAAGGAAGCATGCAGGGTTAGGCATAATTGTTTTTTCAGGCTTCCACCTTGGCACTGGGCTGGAGTGGCGCAGCAAAACGGCATCTTTCTATATTTACGTTTCCTACATTTACGGAGTTCCATCCAAATTAATTTCTGTCATGTTTAGATACAATCACATTTCCAGTCAGTACAAATTCCACACTATCTGTTCTCGTACCAACATCATAACTTAACACTTTATTAAACTGTAAGGTATTAAACTGCATCTGCCACCTTTTGTGGCATCCCATTTTCTCCAAAATACTTCTGTACATAGTTTTGTTTCCCATTTACCTGTTTCAGTTTCAATTTAGTCACTCAATTCACGACTGTTTGTGGGACACTGCTGTGCACAATTGGCTGCCACGTTTCGCCCAAATATACAGTCACTACACTGTATGTGTATGTTGTGAAGCACTTTGAGACGTCTCAAAGAGGTGAGAAGATGCTATGTCAAATGTAAGGAGTGTCAATCTTTGTAACACACCACCAGCAACTCAATACATCCCCAATATGTTGTGCCAAGAATACTCAAACACTTAACTCATTAAATAGGTTATAAATATATTTCCGAACTGACTGTAACAAATTATAACCTTAAGATTGCACATGTTTTATCATACTGCAGGTGACTTTGCTCCACAACAGCGTTACCTGTCAGTGAATGGACCCACTCCGGTTTCTGCATTAAGAGCCAAGCTCAATTACTAAATTATTAAATAATTGGTATTCTGATATTTTTCTGGTGTTTT
Organism: Callorhinchus milii; assembly: GCF_018977255.1. NCBI lineage: Eukaryota > Metazoa > Chordata > Chondrichthyes > Chimaeriformes > Callorhinchidae > Callorhinchus > Callorhinchus milii. The sequence goes on along the minus strand of NW_024704755.1, from coordinate 17,870,012 downwards.
TCTGATTTTTTTCGGATATTTAATTCTCCTATCCAATTGCGATCAGCTATCCTGCAATAAACTGTCTAAACATTCAGGGTTCTTTTCAATATGTATTCATGAAGTAAGTTACAAAACATTTAAGTTAATTCGAATCAATATTGATGTAATTTTATAATCTGAGTTTCCACAATGAAGCGGTACAGCCTTTGTGCAATGTTAAGTATCGGAATGTAAGTACAGTATTGTTGGCTGAAAACATCAAAGTATATATTGCCAAACTGTGTTCTCGGTCAGCAGCGCTCACACTGCAAACGGACCACCGTCCGCTGCTGACCGAGAACACAGTTTGGCAATATATACTTTGATGTTTTCAGCCAAGAATAAAGATAACCGGGTGTTTTAAAATAACGTTTGTGAAAAGATATACCGGACAGAGCATTGGTCAGTGGTTGTGGTTTAGACACCGTTTCACATCGCTGTGGTGTTGTCCGTGTGATGGCGTCACATTAAACAGCAGATCCTGAGACCAGTGTTGGCACTTGTCATGAGCGGCGACGTCACCTCCTCACCGCCCATCACCCGAACAGCAGCAGCGGAGCTCTGCGATGGATCGCAGTAGTTGTGGGCGTTCCTGTGAGTTCCTCGGTGTGGGGGGTCTCGGTGTGGGGGGGTCTCGGTGTGGGGGGTCTCGGTGTGGGGTGTCTCGGTGTGGGGGGTCTCGGTGTGGGGGGTCTCGGTGTGGGGAGTCTCGGTGTGGGGAGGTCTCGGTGTGGGGGGGTTTCGGTGTGGGGGGTCTCGGTGTGGGGGGGATCTCGGTGTGGGGGGGTCTCGGTGTGGGGGGTCTCGGTGTGGGGGTTCTCGGTGTGGGGAGTCTCGTTGTGGGGGGGTCTCGGTGTGAGGGTTCTCGGTGTGGGGGGGTCTCGGTGTGGGGGGTTTTCGGTGTGGGGGGGCCTCGGTGTTGGGAGGTCTCGGTGTGGGGGGGGCCTCGGTGCTGTGTTTTGCTGATGGGGACTATTGTATTAGTAACTGATGTGATGTTGAGATGTTTGGATGGATATTCCTCTTCCGTTTTCCTTTTTTACATTTTTATAAATTATTGTGCATTTTGGCGCTTTCACAATGTCTTCTCCTGATCCCATGTCCCCGGGAGGGGAGCGCTGTCTGGGGGAATATTCCCTTTCACAGGTGTGATCTTTGTCAGTGACTCCTGTGTCCCTGGAGGTGTGCAACGGTACGAAGGCAACTCTTGACTGCGCAGATGGCATTCTGGATGCCCCACGGGGCCGGGGGGGCCGGGGGGGCCGGGGGGGGGGGGGGGCCGGGGGGGGGAGATGGAGACGGCACAATCTTAGATGCAAACGCAGACACCAGGAAACAGTTTGACCTGGGGGGTGTGTGTTTGACCTGGGGGGGGTGTTTGACCTGGGGGGTGTGTGTTTGACCTGGGGGGGGGTGTTTGACCTGGGGGGTGTGTGTTTGACCTGGGGGAGTGTGTTTGAACTGGGGATGTGTGTTTGACCTGGGGGGTGTGTGTTTGACCTGGGGGGGGGGTGTTTGACCTGGGGGGGGTGTTTGACCTGGGGGGGGGGGGTGTTTGACCTGGGGGGTGTGTTTGACCTGGGGGGGGGTGTTTGACCTGGGGGGTGTGTGTTTGACCTGGTGGGGGTGTGTTTGACCTGGGGGGGGGGTGTTTGACCTGGGGGGTGTGTTTGACCTGGGGGGGGGGTGTTTGACCTGGGGGGTGTGTGTTTGACCTGGGGGGGTGTGTTTGACCTGGGGGTGTGTGTTTGACCTGGGGGGGTGTGTTTGACCTGGGGGGGTGTGTTTGACCTGGGGGGTGTGTGTTTGACCTGGTGAGGTGTGTTTGACCTGGGGGTGTGTGTTTGACCTGGGGGGGGTGTGTTTGACCTGGGGGGTGTGTGTTTGACCTGGTGGGGTGTGTTTGACCTGGGGGGTGTGTTTGACCTGGGGGGGTGTGTGTTTGACCTGGGGGGGGGGGTGTTTGACCTGGGGGGTGTGTGTTTGACCTGGGGGGGGGTGTTTGACCTGGGGGGGTGTGTTTGACCTGGGGGGGGGGTGTTTGACCTGGGGGGGGTGTGTTTGACCTGGGGGGGTGTGTGTTTGACCTGGGGGGTGTGTGTTTGACCTGGGGGGTGTGTGTTTGACCTGGAGGTGCCAGAGTGGCACTCGGGAGGGGGGCACTGACCGGTTCCCAGGCGGCAGTGCCGGTGAGTGGCGGAGTGCGGGTCTGGACGGCATTAGTTCAATCTATCAAAACAAAAGCTACCCCGAAGTTTATATTGAAATATATCTGAACTGTAATTTTGTGAAATTACATTGTGCTCTTGTATGTTAGACTCACAATAATTGTATAAGAATAATCTTTGCATTTGAAACGTAGTGATAAGTGTTTGGATGGTGTAGTGTCCACAGGACCCCCTGAGCTGCCGCAGGGACGAGGGTGTGCTGTGTTCCCGCCCATATCCGAGGTGGTTGTTTATCTGACACTCTGTATAACCAGCAAATCCGGATTAGTCACAATTCAGTTTAAAGTAGCAACACTTGTAATTATTTAGAGTTTGTATTCTTCAGCGAGTACTAACGAGAACTACATGGTTGTATGTTACCCCTAACCTTTGTGATTGACATAAAATTGCCATTGTCATTTTATTTTGAAACAACTGAAATCAATCTGTAAATTACACACATCCACAACCACTGAGTTGCTGTTCAGCAGAGAGGCGCCGCTGTGCTTTTCTGATGTTCAGATGACACCGGTTTCCAGGTGTCCCCCACACCGGCGGTGTGTGGAGCTGATCGCCCCCCGTGACGGGACCAGGCCCTGCGTTGTGGGGAGTCACCGGGTTTGGTTCTGTCACTTTCTCCTGAACTTGGGAACATTATTTGTGGCTTTTCATAATTGTTGCTGGATGTTGAGGGAACATGTCTTAGTGAACATTTTCAAATAATTATTTTTTAATCAGCCATCATATGACGTGATATTTAGAGGCAGAAATCTTTGAAATACACATCTCAATCAACACCTGGAACAGAAAGGGTGGGGGCGATATCCAGCTCCCCAGCTTCAGCTTCTCAGACTATTTATCTTAAATCTTAAAATCCCACAGAATTGTGAAAATTCTTAAACTTAGCTTTAATCTTAAAGTGTGCTTTAGAAAGCATACAGACCAGCCCCAGCAGCCTGGCCGGGCTTGAGAATGTTCACAATTCAATCTGATGTTAAATGTTTAAAGGGATGGTTTAACTGTGTGCCACTCCTGGGGACAGAGAGAAGATCGGAGGGACCTTCATCAGAGACTACACTGAACACTGAATTTCCAGCCATCATAAAGTCTCCAACAATAACATTTCTTTCCCCCTTATGTGTGGAGTGCAAGTAATGCCGCATTCATAACCGCCTGTCCAGTGCAGTGCTGCCCTGCGTGAGTGGCGCCGGGTAAATCACACTTGGTGTGATGGTACGTTGTCCCCCGAGTCCTCCGCTCCCCCCCCCCAGAGGCCGCGCCTTCAGCCCCTGCGCCCCGAGGCTCTGGACCTGACTTCCTCACTCCCCTCCCCTCGCCCCTCCCTTCCTATTCTCAGGTCTCTGCCGAAGACCTTTCTTTTCAACCGCGCCTTTGGTCACCTTCCCCCTCCCCCTGGTTCCCACCATTATTATTATTGTTGTTCATATATTATTAATACTATTAATTAATTACTATTATTATTAATATTATTAATAGTAATTAATCATAATTAATGCACTGTCCCTGGCACTGAGACAGGTAAATGCCAATTGCTTGCTTTTCCCATTTTAAGGTGTGTGTGAGATCCCCGAATAAAAAATCAGAGCAAACCCTTCATTGTCCATTGAGTCGTGGTGTCCTCCCGACGTGAAAGGCGCTTTATAAATGTATTCTGTTGTTGTTGACTGGGTAGCTCAGGGAAGAGGGAACTAACTCACACTGACATAGGCACTGACTCTGTATCTGTAATGTGTGTGACTCTAAACCAGAGCAGCTTCAATATTAATTGTATCTACAACTTGTTCCTTTTTCTTCAAACTCCGTTCTTGTATTTAGACTGCTTTATTAAAATCGTTTAGAAAGAACTAAAGAACACAAAAATGGCTGAATAATTATTCTGAATTACCAGCTCTGAGATTAAAACAATCTTTATTTTAAAGTGATTGTAAAGTATAATTTCTTGATATCATCAGATATGATTCAATCAAAGCAAAAAATTGTTTCCTTCTAACCAGCTCTGGGAAATAGTTAATCCGTTACTGAACAGTGTATCACCATTTCAGTTCAAATGGATTGTCATGAATTAATATGCATTAATTATGATTAATTACTATTAATAATATATGAACAATAATGCATAATAATGCATTATCAACAATAATTAATTAATAAACTATTATTGTTATGTATTATTGTTTATTAATTTAATGATGTTCATAAAAGCAAATATAAATGCCATTTCACTGATTTGAAAACCCTGCATTATTGTCACTGCATAATATTGGCACCTTTCGAAATGATTATCTTTCATCAACATTATCTTTGATCATCATAAAGTTATTGATGTTGATAAATTATTTTCTCTTTCCAGTTTGAGTTTATCACAAAATAATCCTTGAATTTCAAAACACCTCAGTGTTTAGAACCACAGGAGTAAGAAATTTATCGAACAGAAGGAGGACATTCGTCCCATTGAGTCTGCATCAGCTTTCAGAGCAAAATGTCTGTTCAATCCCAATGCCCCGCTCTAATTTAAGGCTAACCGGCCTGTCGTTCCCCAACTTGTCCTTTATACCCTTTTTGAACACCTCTGCCTCCCCCCAATTATCTAGAAACCTACGAGTTCCAATGATGATTGGAAAATCATGTCCAATGGTTTCCCTCAAGAATCTTGGATGAATCTTATCATGGCACTGTGACTTCTCAATTTTTCTGTTCTCCTAACTAACTGTAGTTTCAGTTTGAATCTTTATCCCAAATAGTTGTTCCATATTCTCTTCCTTTAATTCTACCTTGCTTCACCAAGTTTTTCTGTAAAGTGTAGTAACTGTTTATTTGGCAGTGGTGTATTTGTAGGTGATGACTAAAGCATTCATTGACCTTGCCTCAATGTGTATTTATATATTAAATATACCAAGTTTATGGATTAATAATTTATCTTTCAGGGGTTCATTACATCTTTGGTAATCTCTTCCGATTTTGGTTTCGGCTGTTCTTGTGTTTACCAATAATCCCGATGCTAGTGCTAATTAATGTGGATCATTTCTTCAGAGGTGAGATAATATACACTCCCAACACTTTTACCATACCATTTTATATACTTGTCTACTTCCCTCTTGGAAACTTTCAGGTGTAAGTCACAGTGCTCATATAAACTATCATGAGATGAAAGGCCTTTCTTGTAATTTATCATCATATTTGGGTCTAACTTGTACTATTTCACAAGAAATATAGAACACAAAAGAATGGAGTTTCCACAAGTCAGTGTGACCTACAATCCTTATAATAGATGTGTTGATAAATCACGTTAGCCAATAAAAGAAACATTCACAAATATTAATTATTATTTTCTGTTATCATGTTGTTACATGACATGATCTATTCACAATATACTTGTTGAAGATAATAGAACCCATAATATTCCACTATTTTGAAGTCAAACCTATCATCATTCACCTGCACAATACCTTCACTTCAGTTTACAGAAATCTTCTCAGTATTGTACGCACTGCATCAAATGTAAGGATAATTATTATCAGAAATTTACCTCACTTTCTTCCATGTGTCAGATGTCCCTTCCACTTACAAATCTTAAAAAACTCAAGCTTAATGTGCTCTAACCAATAACTTATTGATTTCTCTCCATTCTTCTACCCTTTAACCTTTAGCAGAGGTGCATTGTGGTCTTTCATATAGAATATTCAACTAAAAAACAAAGGGGTTAGAAAAAGCTGGATAGCTCACTTTTACTCATGTGTGAATTAAACCTACAACACACCCTCTATGAATACAACTTCCTGGAACATCTAAATACTAATTTTCAAATAACTCATGAGAATTATATTTATATTGTCCTGAATTCACATAATTTGATCCTTTCTCACCTTTCTCTTTTTGAATAGTGCCATGGGATCTTTAATATTCACCTGAACAGGTAGAAGGGGCCTCAGTTTTACATCTCCATCCAAACCACTGCACCTCCAAAATGCGAAGCTCCGCTATCACTGCATTTGAGTGTCAGCCTTTAGTTTAATTATCCTTCTGCCTCCTTCCATTAATGTGCTGATATGGAACAAAAGTCCTGATGGAATGATACATCTGTATTTTGAGTTGCTTTATTGAGTTTTATTTTCAATTTAATTGTCCATCGTCATGAATTCACCTCCATGGAACATGTTCCTGAAAATCTTTCCTGAGATGAATGTTATCAGCTTTACATTGAATTATGTTGTGCTCCGTCAAAGACAAGTGGCCTGGGATGCTATCCTATATAAATGCAAGTTGTTATTGTTGAATTACACAGAATCTACAGCGTTAAAACAGAAGGAATGGGTGTTAGTGTTGAAGAAATTTGTTACAGTTAAAGTTCCTAATGATTCTAAAACATCTAAACTATTATTGTGTTAAAGTTTGTGGTCCAGAGAGAACATCCACTGTGCTCAAACATGAGGAAGGTAGAGGTCATGGGGTATTATAAGCTCTTGTTATGATTTAAATTAACCCTAACTAAATGTTGAAAAATATTTTACCAACTTTTTAAAATCAAGAGCAGCCAAAATCCATAATAAAAATAGAAAACAACAATAAATTGAAGTAGTGGCCATCTGACATTCTGCTGGATGTTCCAAGTTAATTGAATCATCAACAACAATAACAATTTATATTAGTGTAGAGTATTCCACAACTGTTTGGCTCAAAGGGTGGCTGGAAATATGGGAGAAGTGATAGGTCCTAAGCAGGGCCAAAATAAACGTGAAGTGGGCCCAAATTATTATAATTTTGGGGCCCCTCTTTGCACGTTCAATTCCTTCCCCATAAGGTATACCACCACCAATGCCCATGGTGATGCCAAACACTTGTTAATTTACCTTGGTTATTTCACTTCTGTGTTTTTAAGTGTGACATAACAATTGTGTAGCAGAATCAAAATTAAAACGAACAAAATCATATTAATTTCAGCACAAACTTGTAGTACTACTCCACTTAGTGATGGTAAAGGTAAAATCAAACAAGGGCATTAAATTAGAACAGCTATTAATCCAGTTTCTTCCTATTCTTCATGGATGAAACATCTTCAACAATGTCACTGAAATCCAGCTGGCCTAGCAAGTCACACTCAATTGACATTAATGTCAAATTACTCAATCTTGGCTGATCCATGGTTGAGCTGAGTCGATGATTGATCAGTGCCAGTTTTGAAAATGAGCGTTGGCCTCCAACATGAATTACTGTCAGTGTGAAAAACATTTGTAAAGCAATGTCTACATACAAATAGCTGACTTTTTTGGCGTAAAAGGTGAAGCAGACTCCTCGTCTGCTGCCCCTTCTCTCTGTCTCACACTCACACACTCTTCACTCTGTTACGCTCTGTTTTCTGTGCCTGTCTGTTGTTTAGAATGTGCTCTGTAGGGTTTGTGTGTTCACTGGGAGCACTGGCCAGTCTGAGTGGCCCTTTTGTGTATTTAAAGTTGTTTGTGATGCTTCGTGTGCCATCAAGTCTGACTATCTATAACTGCCATAAATGGATAGGAAGGTGCACTGTTTCCCTATTGGGCTGCTTACATCTTTTTCGCATTTAAAGTGGTTTGTGATACTTGTGTATCACCAATTACTTGATGTAATTGGTGCAATACAATTACGATTTGGTACCCTAATTCAGAAAAGAACAAGTGCCATGTGCTTGTGGTCACCATTTTCTACCTGATAACATCAAAAGGTATGTGCCCTGACTGTTGATGAGTAGCAGTCAGAGATTAGTGTTTTGTGCACTTTACATTGACTTAATTACAAGTGGCTGCTAGTGTATTTAGTTTAAGTGTGATTAGAGTTTGTTATTTCATACTTGTGTTTGTTGATATTTATTGTGTCATTTAAGATTTAATGCCGAGGGTTGTGGATTTCATAAAAACTACAATAAAATTCCATTGAGTTTACTTAACCATGCTTTCAAGAGCTTTCTGTATAAATCAAAGAAAGAGGGAATACAACAAAAACAACAAAATAATAATAATTGTTATTATTAAAAACAACAAAATGACATTTATAGAGCGCCTTTCACATCGGGAGGACGTCCCAAAGTGCTAACAGTCAGATGTTGGGGCCTGAGCATGGGGGAGGGGTGGTTTAGGGGTGAGGGAAAGCAGAGAGGTGAGAGGGAGACCAAAGGCACAGTTGAAAAGAAAGGTCTTGAGACTGGCCTTGAAGGAGGCAAGGGAGGAAGCGAGGCGAAGGGACCATGGGATGGAGTTCCAGAGTGTAGGGACAGAGAGGCTGAAGGCCCAGCCACCGATGGTAGGGTGGGTCGGGCGGGAGACATGGAGCAGGCCAGAGCCCGCTGAACGAAGGGAGTGGGCAGGTTGGTAGGGAGTCAACAGGTCAGAGAGGTAGGAGGGGGCGAGGCCATGGATGGCCTTGAAAGTGAGGATGAAGATCTTAAATTCGATCCTCTGGGGGATGGGGAGCCAGTGGAGTCGGGCGAGGGTGGGGGTGATGGGGTCATGGAGCCTGGTGCGTGAGAGGACACAAGCTGCAGAGTGAAGATGATCTTCAGCTTGTGAAGGGAAGAGTTAGGAAGGCCGATGAGGCCGATGAACACACAAATAAGTTGAGCCTGCATCACAGTCTATTTAGAATAAAAGACTCAGCATGGAAGCTTCCCAATTCGCTTTAATTTAAATAGCAATTGGTAGTACCTGTTCTCGAGGAAGAACTCATTAGTCAAGTTACACCTTGTTATAGGGACTTGGATTCATCAGTGAGGATTGAACACAGAAGCCACCCAGTACACTCTGCAAGGGGTAACGAGCCATATCATGGGTGTTCATATAGGGGTGTAGAACCTTCTCAGCTCCTTGTTGCCAGAACCAACAGAAATTTGGGAAATATTTCCCCAAAATTGGGCGTAGTTGACTGGTGCTATTGAGAGGAACAGTTTACTGCTGACTTACATTTTTTCACTTTATTGACAAAAATAAACATAAAGAAATAACATTTCATAGATTGGTCCATAAAAAGACTATTTACTAATGTATTCTTTAACAAAAACTGTATGGCGCATTTGGGGAAAAAAGCACCAGTGCAGGCCCAAAGAGCCAAATTTCCATGCTGCCCTACATTTGAAGGCCTGGAGAACAGCATTTGTCACAAAGCTCGCCAGTGTCCAACCTACGGGACTCCAAGAGATCACCACCTCCTGCCTCTCGGGGTTTCCACGGCACACAGATATCCAGAGACACAAAGACACACAGAGAGAAACACACACACTCAGACACATATATGCACAGGCCGCCATGGGGGTCCTCCGGTCATGGTCACGCATCAGGAGCGAAGCCCATTTCCCGCTCATGCCCCACTGCCACTATCCCAGCACCCCCCGTGCCGTGATTGTCTGTTGGCACAGCCTGTCAGTGTTACTCATACGTGGGAAGTGAAACTGAGGCTTCGTCGGCATGCTATCTCTCTGGAGGTCAAAGGTTACAGAGCCTGTGCGGAGCTTGAGTGGCTCCCGGTACTGAAGGCTATCAACCATATATACTGTACAATTATTGAGGGCACTGTCCTGAGGTATGTTAATGTGTCAGCATGGCTCAATTTAGAGCGTCAGACTCGCTCAATGGGTAATCTAGCCTCTGAGTCAGAAGGTTTGGGTTCAAGCAGCACATCTAAACTTTGAACTCATGTAATCTCATTTGTTAATACTCCAATTCAGCACTTCTTAAACCCCTACATTAATCCAGCCCTGCTCCTAAGGCAGGTTTTGAGGCAGAAATGGGGGATTGCAAGATGGAGGGACTCAGAAACATTTTATAGAGAGGGCAGAATGGTTGAAGGTTTGCAAACCCGTAGTTGAGAAGCAGGCTGGGATTTGCTGAGCAGTGAGCTGGGAAGGCAATAGAGTCATAGAAGGTCACAGAATGAAATGGGGCAAGACCAAGGAGGCATTTGAAAGTGAGATGTAGGATGATAGAATTGGTTCAGGAGAGAATCCTATTAGTCATAACAAAAGCTTGAAACAAATAATGTGATCTTGCCTGGCAGGTATGTTGGAGAGGAATGTCAATGAAGGAGAATAGAATTTTGCCGCATCAAACACATAGGTTTGACGAGGCACAGAGAGATCCAGTCATAGAATGATTCCACTTATATAATGCCCTCCATGCAAGGTAGCGTCTCAGAGCACTTAACAGTGGCGGAGCCTGACTCAGCTATGGGGGGTTGGGGGTAAGGTGGCCGTAGATACGGCCGAAGAGGAAGGTTTTCAGGTGGGACAACAGCTCGCGGAACTGCCACAATCCATCACTACTCCCACTGGAGAAAGCCCTCCCTCCTTACAGTCCTCAATACTCCTCCTCTTTCATTTTTAATGGTCACTTTCTTACTGGAGATAAATTCCCTCACCCCTGTATATATAAATATAGTAGAATTGATATCGATCCCACTGGGAAGCTGACCCTCTGCACAACTCCAACTATTTCAAAGTTACATTTTTTTTCGCGTGTTTCTAACTCCACCTCCCCTGGTCACAGAGATAGCCCCCACCCTTCGCAGCTGCTTTGCAGAGAGAGAGAGATATGGACAACTTCCGGGCAGCCCTCCACAGCTGCTTGTTTCTCAGCCTTGAGATAGGCAGGGGTCTGGGGCTGTAGCCTTTTCTTTCTGTGGTCCATTGTTCTTATATCTAAGCTCAAGGATAATGCTCATTATCTCAGAGGAGTGCACATCTTCCCAGAAAAATATGAAATGTAATCAGAAGCTAACCTCAGCCCATCCAGCAAAACTACTTCTAACCATTATCAAACCTTCTGGAACATTTGGTTGCTATTTGAAATATACCAAGGCACCCTGAGTTGATTGTCAGTACATTTCAACAAGGGGCTTGAGGGAGTGCACAGAGGAGGTGATGGACGGTGGAAAACAGTGTCTTTGGACTGTTGTTTGCCTCCGGGATTACTTTGGAGTAAAGTCAGTTGTGGCTTGTGAAAGAGAGAGGTGGTGGGTGTGGAGGTGCTCGAGCCACGGTTGGTGGTGAATCGCGAGGCTGGATTTCTGCCATCTGTGCTCGAGCGTCTGTGTTTGTGTTTTGAGTGAGCGGAGATGACTGTTGTACCAGGGGAAGTGGACGGGTTTCAAAACAACCCTGGATTTCAGGGGAGCCGGGAATTGAAGGTTGTGGAGAGATGATCATGGAGGAGGGCTTGGAAGAGGGGAGAGGGGTGCGGAAGAAAAGGCAGGTGAGGAAGTGGTCTGAGATGGCTTTGTCTGTGCTAGGCAGGTCAGAAATGTCAAGGCCACATGTGATGGTCGAGGGAGCGGCCATGATTGTGGGTCGGCAAGTTGATGTGGAGGGTGAAGTTTAGGGAGGAGGAGGGCAGTGAAATCCGAGGAGGTGGTGCACAGAGAGTTTAGGTGGAGGGGCGGTGACGGGGAGAGAGGTATAGAGAGGATTTGGGGTCGTGGGGGAGAAGTGACCATGGAGTTTGAGGAGCAAACAGAGTTGAGGATGATATGGATGAGGGAGGGGGAAGGGATGTTTGCCATTCGGAGGTGGTTGGTGAGGAGAGTGTGAGCGGTGGGACAGTTGGAGTGACTGCTCTGGGACAACCAATGCCGGGAGCCATGATGGGCCTGGCAGAGGATGCCCAGGCTGAGAAGAGGGAGATAATGGTGGAAGTCCAAGAGCGAGAGAAGGCAAGGAGGGCGATAGGAGAGAAGGACAGAGTAGGAGTAGCGGAATGTGAGAGGTGGGAGCAGGAACATTTTCAGAGGGAGCAGCCTTTTTTCTTGAGTGATTATTATCAGGGTGTGAAGTAAGGAAACTTGCCCAAGGGTTTGGGAATCAAACCCAGGTCTGTTGCTTGCGAGGCGAATGCTCTAACCACTGAGCTACAGGACTCCACAAAATGGAGCTACAGGAAATGGCATCTCCGCGACTGGAGCAGCCGAACCTTCACCACCGCTCGTTCGCTCACCCGTGGCCTCGGCGGTTCCTCGCATTCGTTATACAGGCGGGGGTTTGAAATTTCTCCCCCTGACAGTGCCCTCCCACGGCCAACCTCGCCCGGCTTTCGGCAACCAAAACCTTCAAGCCTCGCTGCTCGCGTCTCCCCCTTGGTTTAGGTTTCCCGAGGCCCCCGCCGATCGCTGACTTGCCAATTAATGATCAGGGGTGTCTACATGCTGTGGGTATTTTAGAGGATTTAGGGTGTCAAAGGGAGAGGTGAAAGCCTAGTTACACGGTTGACAAAACGCTACAGTATCTAAAGAGAGAATAAGTTAGAAATAGAACGATAGTTTGAGTAGGTGAAAAGTGGATTTGTTTTAGGGAGGAGAAAAATTGAGGAGGAAAAGAGGTTGAGGATATCGGTTGGTATGGCCCAAAAGAGGTGGTAGAAGTTCAAGGGAGGAGATGGTTGGCTTCATTTGAGAGATGAACTTAATGACAAATGAGGAAGAAAAAAATATGTTTTTGCAGGGTTGGGGCAGAGGAAGTTGAAGGGGTATTGTGGAGACGATAAGTGGAGGATGAAGAGGTAAGTGAAAGGTGTCACCCACCAACATGTCCCACCAGTTGGCCCAGTGTTCAAGATGGAGGGTCCGGTGCATTTTTTTCACAGTAACATGATAATACAGCTAATTAATTTTTTATGGTTCGCAACAATACCGGTGCCATCAAATTGGTAACATTTTCACCTGTTGAAACATTGTCCCATGGCCTACTGTTGCTGTGACAAATGCCAAAGTAGTCACCTGGAGCTAGTCCGGAATCCTATTTGAAATTACCTATCAATCTAGGAAAACATAACAACAACAAGATTACATTTGTATAGCGTCTTTCATGTCGGGAGGACGTCCCAAGGCGCTGGATAGTGTACAGCATTTCAGACCCGAGCTGGGGTCAAGGAGGGAGAAGGGAGGGGGGGGAAGGGGCATGGCCAATGGCATGGTTGAAGAGGAGGGTTTTGAGGCGGGACTTGGAGGAGGCTAAGGAGGGGTCGTGGCGGAGTGATTGAGGGATGGAATTCCAGAGGTTGGGGGCAGAGTGGCTGAAGGCTCTCACGCCAGTGATGGGGCGAGTGGGTCGTGGGACGTGGAGCAGGCCAGAGACGGCTGAGCGGAGGGAGCAGGCGGGTTGGTAGTGGCCTAGGAGGTGACAGAGATAGGGTGGGGCGAGGCCATGGAGGACTTTGTAGGTGAGGACTAGGATCTTTAACTGGATCCTCTGAAGAGGCAATGGAGCCAATGGAGTCGGGCGAGAATGGGGGAGATGGGGTCATTTAATATATATTAAAGTTTCACATGAGAATCCCTGGTTCAACGTGTTATTATGTAAGTGACATATAATTGGTCACCCAGAGTCTGACACACCCAGAAACTCAGCCTATGTTGTACCTGGTTCAGTTGGTAGCGCTTGACAGGGGAGGAGTCTGACATGGAACCAGGGGGAAAGGGAGTGACCATAAGCACAATCAAAAAGGAAGGTCTTTTGGCGGGATTTGAAAGTGAAAGGGGAGCAAGGTGGAGGGATTGAGGTAGAGAGTTCCAGAGTTTCAGGGCCTAGCGGCTGAAGGCATGGCCACTGACGGTGGAGCAAAGGGGATGAGGGACAAACAGGAGGCTGGAATTAGCCGAATGGAGGCAGCAGGTGGTGGAGTAGAGGGTAAGCGAATTGGATAGATGGGAGTTACAAGGGCAATGAAGGGATTTGAAAATCAGTGAGAGGATCTTGAAATCAATCCATTCAGTAATAGGGAGCCAGTGGAGCTTGGCAAGGACTAGCGTGATGGGGGTATGGAGTTTTGTGCGGGTGAGTATCTTGTCAATGGAATTTGGGATTAATTGGATTTTGTGTATGGTGGAGCTGGGGAGACCAATGATGAGGGCCTGGAATAGTCCAATGAAGTGATGAACGCGTGGATGAGGATTTTGACTGCATTAGTTGTGTGGTACGGATAAAGGCAGGCAATGTTACAAAAGTGGAAAAATGTGGCCCTGATCAGGGACCAGATGTGGAGTAGAAAAGAAAGCTGGAAACTGAACCTGACGCCTAAATTGTGCACAGGTTGGGTGAGTCTGAGGGAGAGTCCCCGGGAGGCTAAGGAGTTCACATCCACAGGAGAGAAGAATATGGCTTCCGTCTTACTAATATTCAACTGCAGGAAATTTGTGCTCATCCAAGTCTTGATGTCTGTCAAACAAGCTGACATGACATCAGCAGACTGGGAGTCACAGCTGGAGGAGTAGAGGTAGATTTGGGTGTCATCTGCATATATGTGAAAGTTGTCCCTATGTAAAGCTCCTTTCATGTCGGGAGGATGTCCCAAGGCGGGGAAAGGAATCAGGACAGAGCGGAGGCTGAGGTAAGCTACTGTCAGAGCGACAAAAAAAAGAAAAAGTTTTTCAACAGCAGAACCAGGGACAAACATCGACAAACAAGGAACTGTCAGAAACTACAACACTGACGGCAAATTAAAACAAAAAAACAAAAAGAAAAAATATATATATTGAAAACACTGTGTGAGAAGATGATGGCAAGTGAAATGCAAGGACTGTGACATGTGGGAGTTAATGAGGGCCCTGAGCCCGGGCAACTTCATCTGCAGCGAGTGTATCCAAATCAAGTGTACTCACCTGCCTCAAATCTGGCCTAACGGTCCACCGACAAATCTGGCTGGACCTCCTCAAAACCTACCGCTCCACTCTAGCCTCGGCCAAGTCGTCCTTCTACTCCAGGATAATCCTGGAGGCGAAGAACAACCCCAGGCTTCTGTTTTCTACCACGTCCCGACTCCTCCGTCCCCCCCGCCACCCCGCGCAGGTCATCTCCTCCAACCTTCACTGCGAGGAGATGCTGGATTTCCTTGAATCCCAAATCAAGGGAATCCGCTCCGCGGTCACTGCCCCTCCAACTTCCACCCACCCCCCACCCCCTCCCTCCCACACTCCGACTCCTACCCATCCTCCCCTGCACACCTTTGTACCCATTTCCCCACCCTCTGTCACCAAATCATCCTGTCCCTGAAGCCCACCACCTGCTCCCTGGACGCCAGCCCCACTCCACTCCTTATCTCCCAGCTCCACCTCCTTGCCCCACATATCACAGACATCATCAACCTGTCCCTCTCCTCTGGCTCTGTTCCCATTCCCCTCAAAACTGCCACCATCACTCCCTTGATGCGTCGCAGCTATCAATCTCCGGCCCATCTCCAACCTCCCCTTCCTGTCCAAGGTCCTTGAAAGAGTTGTCGCCTCCCAGCTGCACTCTTTCCTCTCCACTCATTCATTATTCGAACCCCTTCGTGGAGTCCTGTAGCTCAGTGGTTAGAGCACTCGCTTTGCAAGTGAGAGACCTGAGTTCAATTCCAGGCAGAGGGCGAAACCTTGGGCAAGTTTCCTTACTCCACACAGAGCCTAATAATAATCCCTCCAAAACCAAAAACAATAATAAATTGGTCATTTTCAATCTACGACTGTTTGTGGGACATTGTTGTGCGCAATTGGCTGCCGCGTTCGCCCACAAATATACAGTCAATTCACTTTACAGTGTGTTCTGTGAAGCGCTTTGGGATGTCCTCCCGACATGAAAAGCGCTATATCAAATGCGAGGATTATTATTATTATTATTCAGTCGGGTTTCCGTGCTGCCCATAGCACAGAAACCGCCCTCGTCAAGGTCACCAATGACATCCTGACCATAAGGGACCAGGGATCCCTCTGCCTCCTCGTTCTCCTCGACCTATCGGCAGCATTTGATATGGTCGACCACGCTATCCTCCTCCACCGCTTGTCCTCCCACCTCAACCTTCAAGGCCCTGTCCTTGGGTGGTTTAGGTCGTACCTCTCCCACTTGCCATGTGTCTGCCCATTCGACTGTCTGCCACGTTCGACCCTGAGCTGTCCTTTCTTCCTCACATCCGCGCCACAACTGGCACCACCTTCCATCACCTCCGGAACATCGCCAGACTACAGCACTACCTCAGCCCACACTCTGCTGAAACTCTGGTCCACGTCTTTATCACCTCGAGGCTGGACTAAAGGAATTCTCTCCTCGCCGGCCTTCCCGGCATCTCCCTCCACAAGCTGTAGGTCACTCAGAACTCTGCAGCTCGTGTACTGTCCCGCACCAGGCTTCACGACCACATCACTCCCACCCTCGCTCGACTCCACTGGCTCCCCATCCCCCAGAGGATCGAATTCAAGATCCTCATCCTCACCTACAAGGCCATTCACGGCCTCGCTCCCTCCTACCTCTCCAACCTACTATCCCCCTACTTACCTGCCCGAACCCTTCGTTCCTCTGGCTCTGGTCTGATCCACATCCCCCGCCCCAACGGCCCTACCATCGGTGGCCTTCAGCCTCTCAGCCCCGAGGCTCTGGAACTCCATCCCCCAGTGCTTTCGCCACCTCCTCCCTTTCCTCCTTCAAGGCCGGTCTCAAGACCTTTCTCTTTGACCGTGCCTTCAGCTCCCCTCTCAACTCTCCACCCCCTCCTCGCCCCCTCCCTTCCCTCCCCTCACCCTGACAATTTCCCCCCTCCTCGCTCCCTCCCTTTCCTCCCCTCACCCTGACCATTTCCCCCCTGTTCAACGCTTTGGGACGTCCTCCCGACGTGAAAGGTGCTCTATAAATGAAATGTTGTTGTTGTTGTTGATACTCAACTGGAAGAGGGCTAATTTCAGTGAGTTAAAATGGGCCTAGTCAAGGTGGACTGGAAAGAAAGATTGGCAGGTAAACTAAAGAGCAGTAAGAAGTCTTCAAGGATGAGAGAGCTCGGGGACAGAATAAATACATTCCCACAAAAGGGAAAAGTATGGCTTCCAAACCTCCCCGGATGACGAAGGTAATTGTATCTAGAATGAAGCAGAAAAAGGAGGCGTATGACAAATGTCAAACCCAAGATACAGAAGACAACCAAATAGAATATAGGAAGTGCAGAACAGGTTTGAAAAAGGAAATAAGAGGCGTTAAAAGATTATATGAAAAAAGGTTAGCGGGTAACATTAAAGGGAATTCTAAAATATTTTACAAACATATCAAGAAAAAAAGGTTAGTCAAAGGTAGGGTGGGGCTGATTAAGGACCAAGGGGGCAATCTTATTGTGGAGGCAGAGGCCATGGCTGATGTGCTGAATGAGGACTTTGCATCTGTCTTCACAAAAGAAGTGGATGCACCAAATGCCGCAGTATCGGAGGAGAGGGCAGAGGAAATGGATAGGATAAGTATAAACAGAGAGGAAGTACTGAAAAGGTTGACTGGGCTGAAGGTGATAAGTCGCCCGGTCCGGACGGGATGCAGCCAAGGTTACCAGGGGAGGGACGGGTACAAATAGCAGAGGCTTTGGCCACAATTTTTCAATCTTCGTTGGACACAGGAGTGGTGCTCGAGGACTGGAGAGTGGCCAATGTGACTCCTTGTACAAAACGGGGCAGAAGGACAAACCTGGGAACTCCAGGCCAGAAAGCAGAGAGTTGTGGTGAACGGCTGCTTTTCTGACTGGAGAGAAGTGTACAGTGGCATTCCCCAGGGATCGGTATAAGGACCACTGTTAAGGCATTGAAAAGGGTACAGAGGGGATTTACGAGGATGGTACCAGGAATGAGGGGCCGTGATGATGAGGAAAGGCTGGAGAGGTTAGGATTATTCTCATTGGAGCAGAGAAGGTGACGAGGACCTAATAGAGCTCTTCAAAATCATGAGAGGATTTGATAGGTTAGAAAGGGAAAAACTGTTCCCACTGGTGGGTGCGTCGGTGACTCGAGGTCACAGATTCCAAATAGTCTCTAAAAGAAGCCGAGGGGAGGGGAGAAGAAATTTTTTCACGCAGCGAGTTGTTGGAATCTGGAACGCATTGTCTGAAAGGGCGGTCGAGGCCGATTCGATAACTACTTTTAAAAACGCGGTGGACGGGTATTTGAGGAGGACGGGTTTGCAGGTTATGGGGAAAGGGCCGGGGAGTGGGATTGACATTACATTGCTCTATTCAAAGAGCCGCACAGACTTGATGGGCCGAATGGCCTCTTTTTGTGCTGTACGATTCTATGATTCTATGTCTGCAGATGACATCACTGAGAGTGAGCATGTAGATGAGGAAACCAAGGTGGCCAAAGATGGCGCCTTGGGCTACCCTACAGGTGATTGGGCGGGGGCGGGAGGAAACACCATTTGCCAAGATGTATTGTTGGTGGTTTGTTAAATAGGACTCGAACCATGCAAGTGCGGTCCCACTAAGGTGAATCAGGGAGTAGAGGCAGTGGAGGAGGATGGCGTGACATGGTGGAGAAGGTCCAAGAGAACAAGGAAGCAGATGGAGCCCTGGTCGCAGAGAGAGTGGAAGTAATTTGTTATTTGATGAGCGCTGTCTCTGTGCTGTGAGCAGGGCGACTGGAAGGGTTCAAGTAGGCAGTGGAGGGCAAGGTGTGAAAGAAGTTGATTTGCAACCATGCATTTCAAAACTTTGGCCAGGAAGGGCAGGTGAGATAGGTCTGAAGTTTGTGAAGTTGGAGGCATCAAGGGTAGGTTCTTTTAGGAGAGGACTGATGACAGCAGTTTTGATGGGGAGTGGGACAGAGCCTGAGGAGAGGGACTGGTTGTTTGTTTCAACAGTGGGCAGAGGAGGGGGAGTTAAGTCAACAGAAGATGGGTGGGGAGGAAATCGAGGCAGCACGGGGGTAAAGGAACATAGGGTGGGGGCCGTGCTAGTAGCCGCGTTGGAGGAGAGGTTGATGAAGGATGCATGGAGGGTAGCCAAGGGAGGAGACAGCCAGGCGGATGTTGTATCACCTCTGAGGCAGAAGGTTGTGGATTCAAGAACACATTCTGTTGACCAAAAATAAGTTTCAAAACCTTATCCAAACATATACACTGTAGCATTGCAGAATTGGTTTATTACTTGTACATCAATGCAGTTTGTTAATTAATAATACAGTAGTAAAACTCGCAGGAGTCTGATCCGGATAAATCATATAATGGCCTAACTTATACATCCACGAAGTCGCATTGAATTTCCTATTAAATCCACTTTAATTTATCTGTGCTAGTCATATTAACAATCATATTAACAAGTTGTGTATATATATATATATATATATATATATGGAGTCCTGTAGCTCAGTGGTTAGAGCACTCACTTTGCAAGTGAGAGACCTAGGTTTGATTTCTAGCAGGGCGAAACCTTGGGCAAGTTTCCTAACTCCACACACCTGATAATAAACCCTCAAAAAAACATAATAATTTGGTCATTTCAATCCACGACTGTTTGTGGGACACTGCTGTGCGCAATTGGCTGCCGCAGTTTGCCGACAAATATACAGTCAATTCACTTTACTTTGTAAACCATGCCATCGGCCAACCCCCTTCCCCTCCGCTCCCTTACCCCCCCATTTCAGCTCGGGTCTGAAATCTTGTTGTTGCTGTTGTTTACAGTCTATTCTGTGAAGCGCTTGGAGATGTCTAGAAGATGTGAAAAGCGCTATATCAAATACAAGGATTATTATTATTATTAATCGCACAACTCGTAACGCCTCTGCCACACTTGTTAATCCAGAATTTACCGGCTGCCAGGTCAAAACTTTGTTTCTCACATCTACCGCCCATGGAACACCACACATACGCGCCCCCTCCCCACTGCGTCCCGCGTCCCGGCTCTGGGCGCAGAATATCAATGTACAGCAGACGAGGTTTTCAGCAGTCATGGCCTCAAGCAATGCCATCGTATATCGTTTTATGATTAAAAATCCCAACAAAGCAATCAAGGACTATTACATAATAATATAATAATAATCGTGACATTTGATACTGTCTTATGTAAACTATATGATATATTTATTAAAAAAATTTCACCGAAGGAAAACTCTTACCTCAGGGTAGTTAATGGTAGGTTTGTAATTCTCCACTGAGACACACAAATACACACAGAGGAAATGATAATAATAATAATAATAATCCTTGCATTTGATATAGCGCTTTTCGCCTCGGGAGGACGTCCCAAAGCGCTTTACAGAACACACTGTAAATTTAAAGTGGGTTGACTGTATATGTGTGGGCGAACGCGGCGGCCGATTGCGCACAGCAATGTCCCACAAACAGTCGCAGATTGAAAATGACCAATTTATTATTGTTTTTGGTTTTGGAGGGATTATTATGGGCGCCACATGTACACCAAGGCGAGCACCGAGCACAGGCGTGTAACATTGTTTAGTCACAACTCGATAAGAGATTTCTGTTTAAACTTCTTGTTTGAGTAAACTTTGGAACTCGCTGTCATCTTATGCTTCAAATGAAAATATTAGTATATATTTTTGCTCCATAGTATCAAAAACATTTGCTTTGAATCCTTGTATTTAACTTGGTATTTAAATTGGTTTTGCTTTGCATATTGTCCCCGTAGGTGACGCTGTGGAAACTCACCCTGTTATTTAGACTGCGATTTGTATTTATATTCAGATCAGTTTACTTGCACATTGGTCTTTTGGAAACTGTCATGAGCTCTCTGTTTGCCTAATGCAGCTGCCAATCACTATGTTGTCCCCTTTAACTGGTATCAGATCAGATATTCTTCACCTGAAGTTGTGAAGATGTTCAGGCAAAATGAGAAACCCAGCAATTTCGTACCATTCAATATATTTAAAGACAATCGCAACTGCACGTTGACACCGCACTGCACATTGCCAATGCACAGAAAGTGACCACAGATGCGTAATCTTTGAATCTCACTAAATCTCTGAACCCGCGACTGTGGGGTTTGCAAACCAACCACCGGCGCAGCACTGTGGGGAATGGGTTCAATTTACAAACTAGATTTTCGAAAAATACTGCGGGGAAGTCATTTGCCCCAAATCTCACACATTTACACGATAGCAGAACAATTTAATTCCCATTTGGCACCAGGAAATCTGGTTATACTTTCCCAGCAGCGGCCTGAAGATTATTTATGTCCGAATCAGTAGGAACCTCGGGAGCACAGGGGGAGCTGCGGGTGGCAATGAGCACAGCTCAGTCACACTCAATATGTGAGGCGCAGTGCGAGGAGCCCCGACCCTGAGAGGGTACCTGGTGGGCAAACAGCGCGGGGGGTGGGGGCACTGACAGGGAATACAGCAGTGCAGGGAATCGTTCAGTAACACGATGTGTATGTGCCCCGAGTGCCGCTGTGGCAATTTAACCCAAACACTCCCAATAGATCGAGAGGAAAATAGTCTCAAAGAAATAAACGAGAGGGGTTTGTGGGAGAGGGTTGAGAATGAGACTTCAGAAGCTTTTGGTTTCCTGAGTCCAGTTACCAACTCAGCACTCAAACACAGTCCCAGTTTCTGAGCTAACACACAACACGGGACATATGTGACATTTATAATGTCAGAGTTTACTATCAACATCATCCTCACATGAACTCCACAACTAACAGAGCAGTATAGCGAGTGGGTCCATCCACACAGCAGCACACCAGGCGCTCCTCAGCCACACAGTTGGGAAGTGTGAGCTCCTATTGCCCATCGCTGCTGAGTTGGCTGTTTCTGGTCGGGATTTGGGGGGAGAAGAAAATGAGCCTCAGTTCCCGCTCTGGTCAGGTTTGAAATGTTTGAAATGTGCTTTCCACTTGGGAGAAAGTCTCCGAGGCGTCAGAGTGTGTTTGCTGTTTGTGGAGTGAGGGCGCGCTGTGGGCGAGGTGAAGGCAGATCAATGTGGCAGCACATGGCTCCTGGTCACACACCAGCCATTGGCCTTGGGCCGGCGGCCAAGGCTTGGGAACCCTCCCGTCAATGGGGAACACGTTGTCTTCGCTCTAATTCATGTGAGTCTTTCCAACAATGTCAATGTGCAGCACACGAGGCGCCGTTACACACTGTCACAGCACAGCTTGAGATACCCATAGCCCACTCCACACTGTAGCTGTGTTTGTGGCTGTAGCGGACGGTACCAGCGCTCAGTGTGGTGTGAGCTCTTACAGTAAGTGCTCCCATCAGTTCAGAAGAGTTAGATTAGCGACTGACCACAGACATTGTGGTTGGATTTTCGAAGATTGAATAGGCACAACGAAAGTGCAAATTGACACCAACAGTTAGTCCAAAGATTCGGCAGGATTTCTCCCTATTTCAGGAAGCCTCATCTCTGCCTCTGTCTCTGAGCTGTCCATTCCCCAATTTTTATCCTGGGCACATCCAACAGGCCTGATCTGTCCCCACTGCAGCTCCCTGTCCTGTCCAGCCGGGCAGGTCCTTCCCACATCTCACTTCTCCGTATCTGCTGAAAGATAACCTCAGCAAATCATATCTTCTCACACGGACATGTAATAAGACCACCATCGGTTATGGAATCATAGAATTATACAGCACAGAAGGATGCCATCCTCTTCTGATCATCCTCTCTGTGTAAAGGTCTATCCCATGTGCTGTTATACACAACTCTGCAGCTAGTATCCTCTCCCACACTGAGCTCCGTGACCCCATCATTCCCCATTCTCGCCCGGCTCCACTGGCTCCCCGTTCCCCAGAGGGTAGCGTTTAAGATTCTCATCCTCACCTCTAAAGCCTTCCACGGTCTTTCTCCTTCCAACCTCTGTGACCTACTAAACATTACTGACCTGTCTGCTCCCTCCGCTCGGTGGTCTCTGACCGGACCACCCCATCATCAGTGGTCAGGCCTTGAGACATTCTGCCCCTGCACTTTAACCCACCCACCCTCTCCCTCCCTCCCTTACCTCCTTCAAAGTCCGTCTCAAGAGCTTCCTCTTCGACAGCACCTTCAGTCATCTTTCCACCCCCTTGCCCTCCACCGCACTTGACTTCAACCCCCAGCTTGGACTGTCCAACGCTGTGGGACATCCTCGCAATGTGAAAGGCGCTGTATAACCGCAATGTGTTGTTGCGCTCTCATATGAAAGTAAGTTGTTGTTGTTGAAACTCAAGTGTCGGCACGTGATGCTGAACGTCATTGTCCGTTTCCAATTGCTCTGGTGCTAACTCCAATCCCTAATCTGCCCCCAGGTCCCTGACACAGCTCCCCATGGCTGCCACATGTGTCCCTCACTGCCTGTTGCTGCTGGGGGCTATTCACACAGGTAATCTGCTCATTCCTCACTCACACCATTGCTGCTCATTTCTCCCCAGCCCTGTAGTCGGTGTTGAATGTCGCTCTCTGTTTCCCGCACGTGTTTGGTTGAGCTTATAGCAGTTGTTTGGTCTTTGGTCGCTTGTGTTGCACACACATGGTTTTCTGTTTTGGCAACGGCTGGCGGGACCTCACTGACTGTGGGTCAAAACCCTCGGGTCGCCACAGTGAGCAGAGGCGGAGAAGTTACCATTTACTGCTTTTGGCCACTCTATAAAGATCAGAAACCAGCAAAGGTGGACTGGTGGCGAGAAGGAGAAAATCGTTCCCTGGAGGACGGCAGAGATGGAAGGATCCAGATTTATTTCCTAAACAGAGCAAGTTGTGCATTGCAGCTGTTCTCAGCCAGACTGCAGGACGCGGGAGTGTACCGCTGCCGAGTGAGACACAGAAGCGGAGCGCAGGGCCCTGGCACACGGCTGCTGGTGTTCGGTGAGTAGCCGCAGTGACAGTCGAGGCGGCGGGTTAGGTTTTTTTCGGGTTTTAATAAAGTTATAATAAAATATATTTTGTATTTTGCAACTTTCACCCAAACAATGTTCTTATATTTGGTTACAATTGTCCGTTATACATTTTGCTACATACAAACAATTATTATTGCGAAGTAAAATGGGACCAAATTCCCGTTTAAACACTATGGAAATGTTACAGAAATAAGTATGTTTCAATGGACACCAATCACACAGCTCATGCAATCCTCTAACATGAACTTTAAATGACTGAGAGCCTATCGCTGTGTGACCAGAGAGCCAGCTTCGGGTGGTGAGCCAGCTTTGTATGAGTCTCATCGTAAAAGAAAGAACTAATATAGTTTATATTGCTGGTTAATGTGAATAACTGTTCTGTCTGTCTTACACATCTTCTTTGTAAGGGGTTGGTTCCAAAATAATGAGAGCCCTGTTGTCGATTCATATTTAGATATGCTTAACATGTAAATACTTTATTGACTGTGACATATCATGAAGCAATAACCATAAGCTTTTCTGAAGGCTTGTTCTCACCCTCAATTGTTTTATCAATTCAGTACGTGACCAACGTGGTTCACATTCAAACAGTAAGAGATGAAGACAACGAGCATAGTTGTGGGTTTAGATAATTACTGGCCGGCAATACTCCAAATAAAATTGCTCTTTCGTGGCTGTTTGTGGAACATTGCTGGGGCGATTAGTTGCCACTTTCACCTACAAAACACAGTCACTGCACTTTAAAGTGAATCGTGTGAAGCACTTTGAGGCGTTCTCCCAATGCCAAAGATGCTTTATCAGATACAAGGATTACTATTTATTATAAATTATTTAGTTATAGATTCTCTATTATTGGAATGCAGTAAATAGAGGATATACTGTAGAATGCAGTGTTGCTCATACATTGACCAAACGAATGACCTATTTGGGGGGATTGTTGGCCAGGACACCAGAGAGAGAAACTCTCGTCTCATTTTGATGGGATCTTTAACATCCACCCGAAAGTCCGATAGGACCTTGGTTTAATGTCTCATCTGAAGGACAGTCCTCCGACCGTGTAGCACTCCCCCAGCGCTTCATTTGAGTGTCAGTTTAGACGATGTGAGTTCAAGACGTGGGGCTTGAACCCACAACCTTCAGAGGCGAGAGCGCTACCACTGGGCTAGGCTGACATGACGGACTTGGGTCCTGGACGGATGCCTTGGAATCCTCACATTCCTCCAAAGTAAATCGAAGGAGTCGATTAGTATTAATGAATGTCTGAGAAAATAAAAATGTAATTTAGCCAGAAGTTAATGTTCATTGGTGTCGAGCTTTCATTAAAATTTCCAGTATTTGGTTGTTTTAATCTTAGAGGGAAGGGAAGTGTGTCAGCCTGTATCAGCAAACTGGTAGCACTGCTGTATAATATTAATCCTTGCACTTGTTGTAGCACGTTTCATGACGGGAAGAAATCCCAAAGTGCTTCTCAGGGTATAATGATAACAATATTGCATTTGATATAGCTCCTGATCACGTCGTTGAGACGTCTCAACGCACTTCATTGTAAAGTGGGGTAACTTTGTGTTTTTTAGGCAAACGTGGCAGTCAGTTTGCACACAGCAATGTCTCACAAACAGTACGAAGTGGGGGGCAATTTTTATGAAGTGATTGTTGTCCAGGACACCGGGAGAGATAAAACACCCTCTCCTTTTCGAGTTGTGCCGCGGGATCGATCAGAGCATTAATGAGCGTCTGTAACAAACAGTCAGTGTCCAGGTTCCGCTCTGATCTTTCCTTTGGCGGTGATGAAGGAACACATGTCAATGTTGCACGTGGCTTGTTCTCCCCCCAATGTACTACTGTTCCCCGGGTTTGAATGTTGCATCTTGTAAATTCTGCACAAAGTGATGTTGAGAATTGCTGATGAATATCTAACATTTTGAACATTTTTAATCGTATAAAATTGGACGGTAAATTGGCGACAGTTTAAAACAATGAAATCCAAGGTTCTTTATGTGGGCCATTCAATAAAAAACAAATAGGTAATTCTAAAATAATGTAAATCATTTATTAGGCCACAGGTATGTGTCCAGTTAGGAACTATGTCAGGGTATAGAGAAGTATAGGACAGACCAGGGAAGTAATGTTCAACTGGAACAGGAAGCTGAGAGAAGCTGTTCAGAACTCTTAAGGTGTTTGAGAAGTTAAATAGGGAGAAACTATTTCCACTGGTTATTTCTATTAATTCTTCCAAATGAACGCTGCCTCCCCCCACCCCTGCCCTCGGAAATCCATCCTGGAGTCCTCTGTTCTCCCTCGGTGCACTGCATTTTGCCCAGCCGGGTGTCTGACACATGCAGAAACCCATAACTAAGCTTAAAAGTGTCCAAACCAAACGGAGAATTCCGTGCATCCCACCTACATATGGAGATTTACACGTATTGGTGTCGAAAGCTCTCTCTCTCTTTGTGGGATGTAACCTGTTTACCAACTTGCAGTAGTATTTTGTCAGGTGTGGGCTGATTAAAGCCAATGTCGGAATCTTGATTGTGAGTTGCGATGCTGCTGGAGTCTAACCAGCTAAACCCACACAGCTCGCCATTGATATCACTGTCTGACAAGCTTTCCTGCTGCTTATCCAGCTAGAACCACCCTACCTACCCGTTAGGGCTTTGGCTGCAGCATTAACGGGCTGAGTGGGATAACTTCCTGCCCCCAGTGACTATTTGGCCCTTCCAAGCCGTGCCAATGAGCCAGGCCGGGCTGTGCTGTCATCACCAATGCCCTGGAATACTGCAGACCCGCCTGGCTCAGGAACAGGACTACAGCCCTCCACGGAGGTTTGGCTTGAATTTGACATTTCGCTGCCAAACATGTCACCTTGGAGCCAGTTCAGCCCCAGGAAGACCCCGCTTACCCCTGCTTCAGAACAGCCTATATCAATAGATATATTGTTGGATTTGTAAAATACAGTGTTTACTTTCCAGGGTGAACAGAGTATTTCCCTTTATCCGTTATTTAGGGCGGCAACAAATATACCAAGTACAAGAGGGTGAAGTTGCACAATAATAGTTGCAGATATTTACAGGGATTTACTGAGTGGATCTGAGCCCTGGGATGGGGAGGGGGGAGAACATGGGGCCTGATACTGATAAGCAATGCTGATATTTCAAGATGAAACATATAACATAATTTTAGGAGTTTTTCATTTAAAACGCACACATTGTGCAAACGTTTAAAGTATATTCAGGATTGAGGGTAACAATATCACCTGGTTTGCAGCAGTAACTAGTTCGATGTGATTATTAAATCACAGGAGGCTGGGTTTACTCTGCTTTTACAGAGTCAATCTTATCTAACTTTCAGGACTCGCATTATAAACTTGGGTTATATTTATATATTGCCACCTGTGTAAATGCAACATGTGTTTCTGTTTCTATCCCAAGTGCCCCCGACCCCCCTGGAGATGGTGGTCTCACGGTCCGGGAGCGGAGCTGCGGCTTCTCTGACCCTCGTGTGTAAAACGGCGGCCTTTTACCCGGAGGATGTGAATATCACTTGGTGTAAAAATGGATCAGAAATTGTAAGTGGAACAAATACAAACAGGAACCTCGCGGGGCTGTATGAAGCTTCCAGTTTATTGATCGAGACAGAGGCGGTGCAGAGCGGAGCTGTTTATACCTGTCACGTATCTCACCTGTCCCTCCCCACTGCCGCCAACATCAGCTACACTGTCCCTGGCACTGAGACAGGTAAGATAACTGCGGACACAGCTTTGAGGACGGATGATATATTAAACAAATATGGCCTGGTAGCTATTGTAACTTTGGTTTCATTTACACCAAACATAAGCTAAAAATAAGTTAGCTTATTATTAATAAGTTAGCAAACATAAGTTAAAAATAAGAATTTAACAATTATGTTAAATTCGATGGAATAGAAAATGATGAAGATTATAAAGATGAGATTAAACATGTGTAATAATAATATAACACATAGTGCAATGTTATAATTCTTCAAAGTATGCTTTATCCCATTAGAATTAGTCATTTGGAACATTGTTTGAAAATGTATTCTTGTTCATTTTTTTAAAAATCTTGAAAGAGCTGTAAATGTACCATAATGTATCAAATGCCAAGATTATTGTTATCAATTGTTAGTAGAATTACAGCTGATGATCATGTCGGATCCTTGGCTGAAAAGGAACCTTTATCCTCGGAGCTTAGTTTGGGGATTTTCAAAGTGTATACTCTACTAGTCAATGTTTCATTTCCATTTACATTGGAGGGACTTCCCTCTTATATTCACTTGTGACAATCTTTAAATTCTGTCTGATATTGTCATGTTACCGAGAAGCTGATACACAACACACAACCAATACACACAAACACACATTCAAACACAACACACAGAGCACTTATATACACAACAGAACCAACACATAGTACACAAATGGATACCTTCTAACCCATATATCCAATACAAATACAATACAAAGTAGACACATACACACAACCAACACACACAACACGCGAACAAATATACGCACCCATATACAGAATACACACACATATACATAGTCATTATATTATTTGATGCCTGACTACATCTTATTCTCTGAATTTTAAACTTAAGTCACAGTCACTGTGTCATATTGTGTGTAAATGGACAGTGAACCTTTATTTGTGATAATTTTGCAGATCACTTAGTGCTCATCTGTTCGGTTGTGGGACTGATCAATTCACTGGGGATAATTATCATCATGTTATGTGTTAAAGTAAAACAATCAAAAGGTGAAATTTACCCGTATTTGTAATAGAACCTTCATTTAAAAAGTTTATATTCTGGTACTGGTTTTTAAGTCTAAAATGTTCACAATATTGAGGTTCCTCATTTCCATCATTTTGAAGCTAGTTTGCTTAACAATTTGATTACATGATTGTTGGCAGACCTGATCCAGTTTCAGTATTCATAAATTACCTAACATTCTTTAAGTAACCAACTGAGAATAACTGAATAATATACAATTTGTGGTTTGTTAGTGTAAATCTACACCTTTGAATAACTCATATCTTATTTATATGTAAATAAATGGGGATGAAATGACTGACCAAATTGATTGAGGGAAGTCACATAACGTAGCAAGTGGGGGCTTCCAAAAGTATCTTAACAGATTCCTTCACAATCTGATGCCACATGGTATCAACAACAACAACAACAAGATTGCATTTATAGAGTGCCTTTCACGTCGGGAGGACGTCCCAAGGCGCTTGACAGTTGGGTCGGGACCCAGGGGATGCAACAGGACAGTGGAACAAGATAACACAGGTTTAGTGTTGCAAAAGGCAATTATGTGACCAACAGCAAGAAGTTCTCCTTTTAGCCAGAGGGGAATTAACGACTGGAATTAATAGTTTTTCCAAGAAGGGTGTTGAGGTCAGGACGCTGGACTCATATAAAAAACCTTGATGCTATGGTGGGTGTAAGCTATAATGAATGTGTTTCAAAATAACATTTCAGATTTCTATTCAATTACAAGTGAGATACTTGGGATTTGGAATGTCATTACACTGTAATTGTTGACCTGGTCAAAGAGAGAATAGTTCCCAGGAACATTCTGACTATTTATTGCTGTGCTTCTCTGCAGCTACCGAAGGGAATATTCAGGGCGAACAGCAGGTATACGCTTTATCGTACTGCACAATTTAACAGACACATTATTTGATTGTAAAATGAGAACAGTTTGATATGTATAAATCTATTTAACTCCATTGTTGAAGTTGGATTATGATGGGATGGAATATATGGTAATTGGCTTAGTTAGTAAACCCTGTAAACATGGGATTAACTTTCACATAATAATATTTGCATTTGAGATAACACCTGTCACATCAGGAGGGCATCACAAAGTGCTTCACAGAATTTACTGTAAAGTGTGGCAACTGTGTATTTTGCAGGCGAATGTGGTAGTCAATTTGAATACAGCAATGTCCCAAAGATAGCCATGACATGAATAACCAATCCTATTTGGGAATTGTTAGACAGGACACCAGTTTTCAAAAATTGCCATGGGATCTTTAATATCTGCCTGAACAGGTGCAAAAGATGAAAGTTTCATCCAAGGAACATCAACTCCACAATGCAGTGCTACCTTAGCTCTGGTTGGAGCATCAGCCTTTATCTCAAGTGGTTCCATTCTGTTATCACATTTCCATGTTTTTTAAAAATTGGGTCCTTTTTTTAATTCTACATCTTGAGGGAAGGCAGAGAGGTGGGAGGGAGACCAAGGACATGGTCAAAGAGAAGGGTCTTGAGACCGGCCTTGAAGGAGGTGAGGGAGGAAGCGAGGTGAAGAGACGGTGGGATGGAGTTCCAGAGTATGGGGGCAGAGAGGCTGAAAGCCCGGCCACCGATGGTAGGTGGGGGTCGGGCGGGAGACATGGAGCAGGTCAGAGCCCGATGAATGGAGGGAGTGGGCAGTTGGTAGGGAGTCAACAGGTCAGAGAGGTAGGAGGGGGCAAGGCTATGGATGGCCTCAGGAGCTGGCAGTATTAGCCTCCACAACTGCATATTCAACCTCACCAAGGCAGTCAGGAACCCGGGTGTCTTGTTCGACCCCGAACTGTCCTTTCTCCCCCACATCCGCGCCATGACCGGCACTGCCTACCACCATCTCCGCAATATTGCCAGAGTCCACCACTGCCTCACCCCTCAGGCTGCGAGAGACCTGGATTCGAATCCCGGCAGGGAGAAACACAGGGCAAGTTTCCTTACTCCACGCACCTATGTTTACCAAGCAGTAAGTAGGAACCAGGTTGTTAGTCGATTGCTGGACGCTATTCCGGGGATAATAATTCCTTAAGAGAGTGGGAAGTGGGGTTGATCAGGGCTATGGGGAGAGAGTGGGGGAGTGGGGTTGATCAGGGCTATGGGGAGAGCGCGGGGGAGTGGGGTTGATCAACAACAACAACAACAACAAGATTCCATTTATAAAGCGCCTTTCACGTCAGGAGGACGTCCCAAGGCGCTGCACAGTTGGGTCATGAGCAGGGGGAAATGGTTAGGGTGAGGGGAGGGAAGGGAGGGAGCGAGGAGGGGGGAAATGGTCAGGGTGAGGGGAGGGAAGAGAGAGAGCAAGGAGGGGGGGAAAGGTCAGGGTGAGGGGAGGGAAGGGAGGGAGCGAGGAGGGGGTAGAGAGTCGAGAGGGGAGCTGAAGGCTCGGTCAAAGAGAAAGGTTTTGAGACCGGCCTTGAAGGAGGAAAGGGAGGAAGCGGCGAAGGCACTGGGGGATAGAGTTCCAGAGCCTCGGGGCTGAGAGGCTGAAGGCCCGACCACCGATGGTAGGGCGGTTGGGGCGGGGGACGTGGAGCAGACCGGAGCCAGAGGAACGGGCAGGTAGATAGGGGGATAGTAGGTTGGAGAGGTAGGAGGGAGCGAGGCCGTGAATGGTCTTTTAGGTGAGGATGAGGATCTTGAAATCAATCCTCTGGGGGATGGGGAGCCAGTGGAGGCGAGCGAGGGCGAGGGTGGGAGTGATGTGGGCGCGAGGCCTGGTGCGGGACAGTACACGAGCTGCAGAGTTCTGAATGACTTGCAGTGTGGAGGGAGGTGCCGGGAAGGCCGACGAGGAGAGAGTTCCCGTAGTCCAGCCTTGAGGTGACAAAGGCGTGAACCAGGGTTTCAGCAGCGTGAGGGGTGAGGTAATGGCGTAGTCTGGCGATGTTCCGGAGGTGATGGAAGGCGGTGCCAGTTGTGGTGCGGATGTGAGGGAGAAAGGACAGCTCAGGGTCGAACAGAACCCCGAGGTTCCTGACTGGCTTTGAGAGGTGGAGAGTGCAGCCTTGGAGCTGATGGTGTCGGCGCCTGAGGTGCAGAGGCGCTGACGTGAGCCAATCAGGAGGGCCTCGGTTTTTCGCACGTTGAGCTGAAGAAAGTTGTCTCTTGTCCAGGACTCGATGTCGGACAGACAGCTGTCAGGACATCGGTGGTCGTGGAGTTGAGACACATGAGACAGTGCGGGGGGTGGAGGAGAAGCCATTCGTTGAGACAAAGTGAAGACGGTGAGAAAGGTATGACCTAAACCATTCAAGGACAGTGCCTTGAAGGTTGAGGTGGGAGGACAAGCGGTGGAGTAGGATAGCGTGGTCGACCGTATCGAATGCTGCCGATAGGTCGAGGAGGACGAGGAGGCAGAGGGAGCCCTGGTCACAGATGGTCAGGATATCATTGGTGACCTTGACCAGGGCAGTTTCTGTGCTATGGGCAGCACGGAAACCTGACTGAAGGGGTTCGAAAAGTGAATGGGTGGAAAGGAAAGAGCGCAGTTGGGAGGCGACAACTCTTTCCAGGACCTTGGAGAGAAAGGGGAGGTTGGAGATGGGCCGGTAGCTTGATAGCTGCGACGCATCAAGGGAGGGTTTTTTCAGGGTGGGCGTGATGGTGGCAGTTTTTAAGGGAATGGGGACAGAGCCAGAGGAGAGGGACAGGTTGATGATGTCGGTGATATGTGGGGCAAGAAAGTGGAGCTGGGAGATAAGGAGTGGAGTGGGGATGGGGTCAAGGGAGCAGGTGGTTGGTTTTAGGGATAGGATGAGTTTGGTGACAGAGGGTGGGGAAACGGGTACGAAGGTGTGTAGGGGAGGATGGGTAGGAGTCGGAGTGTGGGAGTGAGGGGGTGGGGGGTTGGTGGAAGTTGGAGGGGAAGTGACCGCGGAGCGGATTCCCTTGATCTTGGATTCAAGGAAATCCAGCATCTCCTCGCAGTGAAGGTTGGAGGAGATGACCTGCGCGGGGTGGCGGGGGGGACGGAGGAGTCGGGTTGTGGTGGAAAACAGTAGCCTGGGGTTGTTCTTCGCCTCCAGGATTATCCTGGAGTAGAAGGACGACTTGGCCGAGGCTAGAGTGGAGCGGTAAATTTTGAGGAGGTCCAGCCAGATTTGTCGGTGGACCGTTAGGCCAGATTTGACACAGGTGCGTTCAGCAGCCCGCACCTGGCTTTTCAGTGAGCGGAGGTGGGTGGTGTACCAGGGGGAGGAGCGGGAGTAGGAGACAGTGCGGGAAGTGATGGGGGCAAGAGTATCGAGTGTGGAGGAGAGGGTATTGTGGAGGAGGGAGAGAGGAGAAGAGGGGTCGGTGAGGGTTGAAGGCCAGAGGGAGAGGAGTTCAGAGGACTCCAAGGCATCGGTTAGGGATTGTGGGGGTAACTTCTTCCAAGGGCGGTAGAAGATGGTGGTGGGTCTGGTGGAGGTGGGGAGGGGGGTGGAGGTGGTGAAGGAGATGAAGTAGTGGTCAGAGATGGCCTTGTCGGTAATAGTGACATCCGAGACACTGAGGCCCCGGGTGATCACCAAATCGAGTGGGTGGCCGTGACTGTGAGTGGGGGAGTTTATGTGTAGGGAGAGGTTGAGTGAGGAGAGCAGGGAAGAGAAGTCTGTGGAGATGGAGCAGGAGGGTGTGAAGTGTAGGTTAAAGTCGCCCAGGATGATGAGGCGATCGGAGCAGAGGCAAAGAGATGTGAGGAGTGTTGAAATGTCAGAGATGAAGGTGGGAGAGGTTTTAGGGGGCCGGTAGAGGAGGAGGATTTTAAGGGAGAGGAATGAGGGGTGGGAGAGGGTGAGGTGCTCAAAGGAGGGGAAAGAGCCAGAGGAGTAGGGGGATAGGGCAAGTGGTGTCCTTGAGATAAGGGCAACACCACCGCCACGGCGGTTGGGGCGGGGGATGTGGTGGGAGGTGTAGCCGGGTGGTGTGGCCTCCGTGAGGGGGAAGGTGTCGCCTGGGGTGAGCCAGGTTTCTGTTAAGGCCATGATATCAACGTTCTCATCAAGGATGAGATCGTTGATGACCAGGGCCTTGTTGCAGAGGGAGCGGACATTTTGCAGTCCGATGTGGAGGGAGCGGTTGACAGAAGGGTGTGTGGGAGGGGAGGGGGGTCCAGGTTGTGAGGCAGGGATGAGGGAGGAGAGGTTGACTCCCCGGGTCTGTGTCCGGGGTGGGTGGCGAGTGTGGTGGGGAATGGGGCAGTCGGTGTGGCTGCTGCTGGACAGCCAATGCCGAGTGCCGCGGTGAGCCCGGCGGAGGATTCCCAGACTGGAGCAGAGGGAGGTTGTGGGAGGGTCAAGTGGGGATAGAAGACGAGAGGGACGGAGAGAGAGGAGGAGAGAGCGGGAGAGATGCAGAGGGGGGAGGGTTTGGGGGAGAGAGGAGGGGGGCGGGAGGGAGGGGGTGAGGGGGCTCGGGTCAAAGCGGCAGCCATAGTGCGCACGCGGGGACCGGGAGCGAGCGGTCAGGTGGATGGCATTATCCCGTAGATTGGGGCAGCGAACCCAACAGGACCATAGTGGGCTCTGATTTTTTGTTGCGCGCACACGTACCTGAAAACTAATCTATGACGTCAGCGGTTCCCCCGCTCCGCCCCCCGGGGCTGAACTCGCTCCGGCGTCGAGTTTAAGTACCTGGGTCAGTAGGCCCAGGCTCCTCCCCGCGCTGTCCTGCCGCCGCTCCCCGACTCTGGGGAGCTGGGGAGTGGGGTTGTGGGGAGAGAGTGGGTGAGTGGGGTTGTGGGGAGAGAGTGGGGGAGTGGGGTTGTGGGAGAGAGTGGGGGAGTGGGGTTGTGGGGAGAGAGTGGGGGAGTGGGGTTGTGGGGAGAGAGTGGGGGAGTGGGGTTGTGGGGAGAGAGTGGGGGAGTGGGGTTGTGGGGAGAGAGTGGGGGAGTGGGGTTGTGGGGAGAGAGTGGGGAGTGGGGTTGTGGGGAGAGAGTGGGGGAGTGGGGTTGTGGGGAGAGAGTGGGGGAGTGGGGTTGATCAGGGCTATGGGGAGAGCGCAGTGAGTGAGATTGATTTGGAAGCTCTTTTCAGGGAGCGGCACAGACAGATGGGCCAAATGGCCTCGTTCTGTGCTGTATAATTCTGATTCCATGATTAAATGTCCTGCTCTGTATATCCCAGAGGAAGAGTTTTTCTTGAGCTGCCAAGTGAACCTGGAATTTAATGTTCCTGAGTAGATAAACCTTGAAACAGCATTCCTAACAACAACAACAACTTGGATTTATACAGCTCCCCCCACGCCGGATTGTGTCTCAGAGCTTCACAGTAACGGATCCCGGGGCCGAGCCAGGGGTAGGGGGAGGAGCCAGG
This sequence comes from Callorhinchus milii, assembly GCF_018977255.1. Classification (NCBI taxonomy): domain Eukaryota; kingdom Metazoa; phylum Chordata; class Chondrichthyes; order Chimaeriformes; family Callorhinchidae; genus Callorhinchus; species Callorhinchus milii. The sequence continues at coordinate 17,835,106 of NW_024704755.1, read as the reverse complement.
GGTAGGGGGAGGAGCCAGGGGCAGGGGGAGGAGCCAGGGGCAGGGGGAGGAGCCGGGGGAGGGGAGGAGCCGGGGGAGGAGCCGTGGGGGGAGGAGCCGGAGGGGGAGGAGCCGGGGGGAGGAGCCGGGAGGAGGAGCCCGGGGGGAGGAGCCCGGGGGGAGGAGCCGGGGGGAGGAGCCGGGGGAGGAGCCGGGGGGGTGGGGGAGGAGCCGGGGGGGTGGGGGGAGGAGCCGGGGGGGAGGAGCCGGGGGGGCGTAGTGGGGGGGAGCGGGGGGGGGAGGAGCCGGGGGGGGGGGGTGGGGGGAGGAGCCGGGGGGGGAGGAGCCGGGGGGGTGGGGGGAGGAGCCGGGGGGGAGGAGCCGGGGGGGGAGGAGCCGGGGGGGGTGGGGGGAGGAGCCGGGGGGGGTGGGGGGAGGAGCCGGGGGGGAGGAGCCGGGGGGGGGGTAGTGGGGGGGAGGAGCGGGGGGGGGAGGAGCCGGGGGGTAGTGGGGGGGAGGAGCCGGGGGGGAGGAGCCGGGGGGGGTTAGTGGGGGGGAGGAGCCAGGGGTAGGGGGAGGAGCCAGGGGCAGGGGGAGGAGCCAGGGGCAGGGGGAGGAGCCGGGGGAGGAGCCGTGGGGGGGAGGAGCCGGAGGGGGAGGAGCCGGGGGGAGGAGCCGGGGGGAGGAGCCCGGGGGGAGGAGCCGGGGGGAGGAGCCGGGGGGGGGTGGGGGGAGGAGCCGGGGGGTGGGGGGAGGAGCCGGGGGGGGAGGAGCCGGGGGGCGTAGTGGGGGGGGGAGCGGGGGGGGGAGGAGCCGGGGGGGGGGGTGGGGGGGAGGAGCCGGGGGGAGGAGCCGGGGGGGTGGGGGGGAGGAGCCGGCGGGGGAGGAGCCGGGGGGAGGAGCCAGGGGGAGGAGCCGGGGGGGGGTGGGGGGAGGAGCCGGGGGGGGTGGGGGGAGGAGCCGGGGGGGAGGAGCCGGGGGGTAGTGGGGGGAGGAGCCGGGGGGGGAGGAGCCGGGGGGGGGTTAGTGGGGGGGAGGAGCGGGGGGGGGGGAGGAGCCGGGGGGGAGGAGCCGGGGGGGGTGGGGGGGAGGAGCCGGGGGGTGGGGGGAGGAGCCGGGGGGGTGGGGGGGAGGAGCCAGGGGGGTGGGGGGAGGAGCCAGGGGGGTGGGGGGGAGGAGCCAGGGGGGTGGGGGGGAGGAGCCAGGGGGGGTGGGGGGGAGGAGCCAGGGGGGTGGGGGGAGGAGCCAGGGGGGGTGGGGGGGAGGAGCCAGGGGGGGGTGGGGGGAAGGAAGGTGACCAAAGGTGCGGTCGAAGAGAAAGGTCTTTAGCTGAGACCTGAAAGTGGGAAGAGAGGGGGTGAGGTGAAAGGAGTGAGGAAGGGAGTTCCAGAGCCTCGGGGCATAGTGGCTGAAGGCACAGCCACTGAGGGTGGAGCGGAGGACTCGGGGGACGAGGAGGAGGCCAGACCCGGAGGAACGAACAATGAGGGCTGGAGGATTCCTTCTCCTTTACCAAGTCTGTCTTTCAGCCTTTGTTATCACTGCTTGTCCCAATGTAGATTGACGTGATTTTCAAACCCAAGAGTTGATTTTGGGTCGGGTACATCGGGAGGGATCAGGAGGTGTTTGGTGTGAGGGTATTTGTATGTGAGGGTGAGTTGGTGAGATTGACCCTTTCGGAAGCAGAGAGCCAGTGGAGCCTGGTCAGGATTGGGATGATGGGAGTGCCAAGTTTGCTGGGGGTGAGAATGCGGGTGGCAGAGTTTGGGGTGAACTGGACTGTGTAATTTGTGGAACTGGGGAGACCGGGGAAAGTTTTGAGATATCAAAGTGGGATTCCAATAGCAACAATGAATGTCGTTGTTGTACAGCGGGGAAAGAACAGACGTGTGTTTGTGTGAGGGGGAGTTAACTTATTTTTACCAATGTTAAATACTTCATATTAATCTTAAGCTTCAATACTCACTTTAATCCATTGGTTTTGCCGCTTTACAGATTATTGGGGGTAACTGTGACATTGTTTTCCAGGTGCAGACGGGAACAGATGAGAACAGGTTAAATTACGCTGTTCTGAATCTGCCTCATTCAAAAAAATAGTGGAAACCCAAAGGGATGGAAGAGACCACCGAATAGGGACAAACAGAGGCCAGATGCTGATGTGATGTAAACAGAGGCAGAAGTTCAGTGACGAACACTCAGTGTACAGATATGTTTGTAGTTTCTGTAACCTTGATAAAACAATGCATCTTATTATATTATACAACTAATGTTTTAGTTATTTTTTTCTTTTTTTTTCCAATTGGAACAAATTGTGGATTATAGTTGGGAAAGATTAACAATGCACATGTGTGGAAAGAATTGCAATATAATGTAATACCTTACTTGTTTATGCACATGTTGATCCATAGGTTTGAAATTGTTTCATGATTTACTTGGTAACTATATTAAGAACAGTTTAGATCACTCAGAGGACAGATCCTTTCAATCCCTTCACTTGGTGACCAATGAAAAAACTTTCATTTGAAAACAATACCTGTCACAGGTGGTGGAGGGGATGATCCGCTCCTGATCGGACATGAAGAGATAAATGGTGCAGTGCCTTACAGGTACAGAGAGGGTCACCGCGATTGTGAATGTCCTGAGTCCAGGACACGTGTATGTTGTGTAACTGTAGTTGGTTTCATTTCAGCAGCACATGGACGTGAACTTTAGGGTCTCTAATGTCTTGGTTTGTGCAGCTGCACATGTCCTGGTTAGACAGGGTGTGTGCACACTGGAGGGTGTGACTGTCACTGGGAATGGGCTTTGCTGGTGGAGGAGCTGAAGACTCTCAGGTCAGTGCTGAGCGGTTTCCACACTGTTGGATGCAGTGGTTGACCGAAGCTGCTCCTGAGTTCATTTACTCCATTTATTTTTTACCGTCAGTGAGGTTCAGCAAAGCTGTAATTCAGACATTCATGTAATTCATGTAATTCATGTGTCCTCCTGACGTGAAAGGCGCTACACAAACAATTTGTTGTTGTTGTTCAGATATTCAGTGTCCAGAGCCTCAGAGAACTGATTTGCCAAGAACACAAGGACAGCACATGTATTTTGTATTGAGGTTCGTCAACCTTCCAAAATTGAACATCGTGGATATTTTTGTTTGTATTGATTTAAATAAAATATTGTTGGATGTAGGACAGAATGTACAATAGTAAGGGGTAACAAAGTAAATTCATAAAGTACTGCTTGGTGGCTTTACTTTACTGTTTAACTGTACATGTCAATTAGCTGTCAATATTTTATCATAACAGGTTTACATTTGTACATGATATCTGTTTATCTGTTTCATGGGATGAGGCATTGTTAATATTTGGTAAATGTTTTTAGATTGTGTAGAGAAAAATGCAACAAAATGTAATAATGTAATCATTTACCCATGTTTATCCATACGTTTGGAATTGTTGAAATTGACTGACAGATTAGGCAGAATAGTCTGCTTCCGAGTCTTATTACCCTGTTAAAATTTTTAAAGGAAATTGGGGATTCTAATCGTATCCAGAATTTGACGGAACTGGATTTAAATATAATCTTTGCATCAGTGTTTCTTGGAATTAAAATGAATTATAAGACTTCCCTTCTCCACCGTGCCTGTTGTCAGCTCCCCTTTCCCCCAGCTCAACCCACACTATTGCTAAACGCTCCGAGATGTTGCCCCGCATGAAGGGCGCCATAGAAATGAAAGTTTTTCTTGTTGATATCACCGGGGCAAGAAGCGATTCGGAATGATTCTGACCGTATAATATACACTGAGACACCAGGAAGCCGGGGTGGGGTCAAACCCTGAGCCCGACCTGGGTTAGCAGCTTTCAGCAACTCGATCGCGAACAATAGAAGAACCTTTCCTCATGCTTTACCCTTCGGGTGTGAGATATCATAATCCCTGTACATCTTTCTGTATCGTACAGCCTCTAATTATAGACATTTCAAAAATGACAGAGGAGGGCAATTAATGTGTACATAAGATCACAAGAATGAAGAAGACCCTTCAGCCCATATGATCTCATTCATCCACCATCGAGAATCTGAGACTACAAATGCACGGTTTATTATTATATGCTGGATTCAAAAAAAGGATAATCACACAATCTACTTCCTTCTTAGCCTCACAGGGCTAGAAGATATTTGGTAAGTAACAGCCTTGACATTTGNAAAAAATATTGTGTTTATAAAAATCAGCGGATTTCGCCTCATGCCCTCACTTCCTTAATAGCGATTGGTTATACAGCGACACGACAGGTTATTGCACAGAAGCTCTAATTACTTGGTAAAAAAGGGAAATTCTAACAGTAACTTTAAATGCCTTTTGTCATTTGGTGTTGCTAAAAAGATATTGATTGTTATCAGCGCAGATTGATGACAGAATCAAAATGTATTCTCTATTTTAACTTTGATGTGAAATGATATCTCCACAAGTCCATAATCACAGAGTGTGATTTAACAATGAACAGCTCTTTGGAGTGATTATAGCAAAGATTGGTGTACAGTTCACACACAGCCGTGATGATCTTTCCCGGATACATGTCTAGATTCTGTTCCAATGTTCTCTTCTTTATCTCTTTGGTTCCTCGTCTTTACCTCAGCGTACTGTGTACATTTTTCATCTTTAAATTTGGCAGTTTTCTGGGAGTTGGTCAAATTCAGAGCCGTGTAAGTCAGTGTGATCTCAGCCGCTGCTCCCTGGGTCTGCGAAGGGGAGAAGAGGGAATGGTTAAAATGCTTGTCCACCGGATGTTAAATATCAAATGGCACTATTAAAAAAAGGGAGTTTCTCCAGGTGATCCATACCAATAAGAAACACTCATTGCATTTGGTTTAGCAGTTAATTATATAGGGAGGCCGTCTCAAAGCGCTTCACAGCATATTCGTGAAATGGAGTGACTGAATTTGTAGGCGAACACAACAGTCCACTTGCGCATAGCAGCGTCCTACAAATATTTGGGGGGATTGTTGGCCAGGACACCGAGAGAGAGAAACTCTCTTCTCATCTTTAACATTCACCCAAACAGGCAGACAGGACCTCGATTTAACAGCTCATCTGAAGGTCAGTATCTCTAATAATGCAACACACCCCAGCACTGCATTGGAGCATCAGTTTAACCTGTGTAAATCGAAGTCCCGATGCAAGATTTAAACACAAAACCTTCTGACTCAGAGTCAAGTCTTTATTCTTATCTTGACCGTGGTTCTCAAACATTCCATTCTTTATTATCCGGAACTGCTTGTTCCCTCAGTCGTCTTCCTTAATCTCCGGTGCCTAGCTCTCCTTTATCCCGTGATCTCTGCGGACCTTGAGATGTCCACAAATAGCTTTTAGGACTGATTAGTTTAGTGTGTTCTTCCTCTTTTACTGTTTCGATCATTGATGTGTTTATTCCTACTGGTGCCATCTGACTGCTCATCCCTGCTGACTCGGCCCGTCTCTGTGACCTTGTGACATTCCCTTGTTTTAACTCTTTCCGCACTTTCACTTCACTCATACCGTAATACAACATTTCCAAAGTTATACACTTTATACAGGAAATTTATACTCATGATTGGGCCATCTTAACACCCTGGGCAACAACAGCAGCAACAAAAATTAACCTCCTTTGTTCTAAGGAGCATAATCCATGACTTCCCACCAAAGCTAAATCTTTAAAACCAGTCTAATAAACAGACACTGAAACATCCACCAAGGCTAATTAATATATTATTCCCAAAATTTGGTGTCCAAAGTGAAAACACTTCAACTGAGGCCAATGCTCTAAATAACTGAATAATCACCTGTACTTCACGTCTGTTGTTAATAAAAGCTCCTGAAGCTGATTTCACTCAATGTCCACTTAAACCAAATTATAAGTAGTTGGGATCAGGACAGCAATAGTCTCCTTTGCCACTCCCTAACTGCCTGCAGAGTCAGCTATCGCAACAAAGACCAGGCAATATGCCTGAAATCCTGAACTCTGGAGAGCTTAGTTAGTAATATGGAGCCTATAGAGTGCTCACCTCACAAACGAGAGGACCCGCGTTTAATTCCCGGACAGGGCAAAACTTTAAATGCATTTGCTTACTTCACAAGCCTATGATTAACTAGCAGTAAGTAGGAACCTGGTTGTTAGTCCATTGGTGGATCACTTTTCCGGGGGTGATAATCCCTCCAAAAAATAATAATAATAATTTGGTCACTCAATCCACAACTGTTTGTGGGACGCTGCTGTGTGCAATTGGATGCCATGATTCGGCCACAAAATATTCAGTCAATTCACTTTACAGTATATCCTGTGAAGAGCTTTGAGACGTCTCGAAGATGTGATAAGGCGCTGTATCAAATGCAAGGATTGTTATATGTTCAGTTATTAAATATTATAAAGTAGAGTTAATTACATACAAATGAAAAACGTTACCTGAATAACAAATAGCCATTTATTGCAATGGCACGAGTTAAGTTTCAGAGAACTCTGTTTTACCTTACCTGTACCTTGCTGTATATTGTACTTTCCTTCTCACGTCTCACTTTTCTATTTTTGTGGGATCCAGTGAAATTTAGAGTTTCATAAGAGAGGCTCCCGTTAGCTGCTCCTTGTATGATCTGAAGGGCCATGGATTTGCACAAAAACGAAACAAATTGAAAACAGTTTTATAAAATGAGAAACATAGTGTCCAAGCATATAAAGTTCTGTTGATATTGTTAGGTTATTAATTTCTCCAAACAAAATAGCCTCTACAGTGTTGGCACTCTGGCATCTGAGTCATAAAGTTGAGGGTTCAAACTCCACATTGGGACTTGGAATCACAGTAGTCTGTCACTCCAGTGCAGTGATGGGGCATGTTGCATTATTGGAGGTATCATCCTTCAGATGAGACATTAAACCCAGACATTAAACTGTCTGTTTAGGTAGATATTAAAGATCCCATGGCACTATTTGAAAAGATGTCCAATATCCTGGCCAACAATCTCCCAAATAAAATTGGTCAGTCATTGCATGTTTGTGGGACATTGCTGTGCACAACTGACTGCCGCATTTTGCCCAGAAAATACAGTCAATCAACTTTATAGTGTACCAACAAGAATAACAAATTACATTTATACTGCGCCTTTCACATCGGAAGAACGTCCCAAAGTGCTGGACAGTTAAAGGGCTGCACCCAAACTGAAGTATGGATTCAAAAGAGTTAGAGGGGAAGGGGAGGGGGATGGGAGTATGACCAAATCTTGTGACGTGCTTTGAGATGTCTCAGCAACGTGATAAGGTGCTATATCAAATGCAAGGATTATTATTACACTAATATTATTGTCCTATATGATTCAATACCATTTAAAACAAACATATTTCACATTCAGTGTTCACTATTAAAGTACATCTTGTGAATCTAACATGAGACACTGTTTACAACTGAAGTGCTCTGAGACGCTATCCTGCGAGAAGGGCATTGTATAAATGCAAGTTGTTGTTATTGAAATAGATGACAAACAATGGGTTACTGAGAAATGAAGCTGCTCTCGACAAAATGGCTCCAATGTGGTGGGATTGGCAAAAGAAGGTCAGAGTTAAGTTCTCTCTGTGACGGTCTCCAGTCAGGTTACTGAGCTGGGCAGATCGGCAGGGCACCGCTGATGACAGAAAAATTTTACAGAAAAATGTGTGAAGCTTGAGGCGACGTATTTAAGCACTATAGGAAATGTGAGAGTTATTATGTCAGTGTCAGGACACTCCGAGTTAACTATCTACTGTTGGCATTTTGAATGTATAAATTACACTAACCTCGGATTGAATTGTTTTTGTTTCCTTTTTCTCTGCGCCTGGTAGAAACAATTATTTAAAGAATGTTCCAAGTTATCGTGAAATGTGAAATAATAGTTTTCTTAAGAACAAAGTAAAAAATATATCTGGAAAGTGGTGTGTGAGGCACTGCAGCAGAGGGCGGCTGGTGTGGCTATGGTTCAAGGTGAGACCGGTTATTCTATGGCTTTTCTCTCCTGATCAGAGACCGGGAGATGTGATGCAGTTATGTAAGATTATAAATGCTCCAGGAAATGTAATTATTTTTCTAGTGTGCACACAATTCCAGAATAAGTGTCATCTTCTTCAAATGTTGGACAAAAAGAGGGAATTAGGAAAAGAGGAGAGGAGGTTAGGTGTGTGGCATGTCAGGTAGAATCGTCACCTACAAGACGTGAAAAGCGCTATATCAAATGCAAGGATAATTAATATTATTATAATTATTATCATTACAATGGTTTCAAAATAACTTTGAATGGGAACTCGTCAAGCACCTGTTAGCTAAACGATTCAAAGTTATTCACTTTAGAGGTGGATGCACTATATGGAGCAAGCTTGTTTGGGAAGTGGATAGTAATTGGATATAAATGTCAACCATGTCGCTAATAATATAAATATTAATTTATGATTTAATTTAATAATGGGCTTCAATCAACTCTGTACACTGTCGTTCAAATGTACACTTCAATTTGTCATATACGTTTGATTCTGTAAGAGGTTAAATCAGCATTAGACAGACAGGATATTAATAAAAACTGAAGGATGTAACACGTTATTCTTTCTCTGTGGGAGTCCCCGAGAAACTTATTCACTTCGCAGTGTTGTTGCCCCGAGTCCCTGGGAACACAACAGGTGGGATCCAGACCCAGTCCTCACAGCCACTCGGGTCCGGGTGTCGCTGTGACTCGGTATCATTGGAGATTTATCATTTATTGCATCATAAACATTAAATTGTAAAAATGATTTCGCTTCTTACCTTTGCGACAGATGAGAAAAATGACCGTCAGTACAATTAGCAAAACAGCGGCACCGCCTGAGATCAGAGCGTATCTGAGGTCGGAGTCAACTGCGGGTTCAACAACAACAACAACAGCACCGCGACATTACAGCACAAACTCACAGCGGATCCCTCGGAGCTGCAGCGGAGCTCTCAAATACTGTAAAGGTCAGTTCAACAATTTCTTTCTCCCTCCAATCGCAACCAATCCACAGAGTGACGGCAATAACCCTTTATATTTAACCGTATATAACGTTGAATAAGCGCTCGCGGTTCGCTCAATGAGGTAATCTGTGGGCGGACCTCAGCCCTTCAGCCCTTCCCGGTCCCTCGGCACATGGGAATGGGCTCTGAGCCGCACATCAACTTTCAATACCGATTTTGTTATCATGATTTTATGATTAGGAAAATGAACGAATTTAGAAACTGTCATAATTTTTTAGAGACCAAAAACCATTCAATTTATCAAAGATGTAGACTGTCTCACGGTGGTGACCCCGAAAGCTGAGGCTACGCTGAGCTTCATTGATAAAGGACGTCACTGATGTGGGGGATGGGGGGGAGAGACAACCCGGGTCTCCTGGGGGGAGACAACCCGGGTCTCCTGGGGGGAGACAACCCGGGTCTCCTGGGGGGAGACAACCCGGGTCTCCTGGGGAGAGACAACCCGGGTCTCCTGGGGGGAGACAACCCGGGTCTCCTGGGGGGAGACAACCCGGGTCTCCTGGGGGGAGACAACCCGGGTCTCCTGGGGGGAGACAACCCGGGTCTCCTGGGGGAGACAACCCGGGTCTCCTGGGGGGAGACAACCCGGGTCTCCTGGGGGGAGACAACCCGGGTCTCCTGGGGGGAGACAACCCGGGTCTCCTGGGGGGAGACAACCCGGGTCTCCTGGGGGGAGACAACCCGGGTCTCCTGGGGGAGACAACCCGGGTCTCCTGGGGGGAGACAACCCGGGTCTCCTGGGGGGAGACAACCCGGGTCTCCTGGGGGGAGACAACCCGGGTCTCCTGGGGTTAAACACAGACAGGGTTTCTTCCCTTAGAATATTCAAATAAGACATGTTGACCTTAGCCCCTGTAACAACATTTAGAACTTGGTTAAGAAAAAAAATACAAACAACATGACACGATAAATATTTTTCACTTGGAAATACAACAACAACAAGATTCCATTTATAGAGCGCCTTTCACGTCTGGAGGACGTCCCAAATAAAATAAAAAGAGAATCATCATCTACATTCTGGTTTGGAGCTCGGCCTGAGCTGAGCAGCGGGAAACCCGCCCAACACACATCAACACTTATACACTTTGTGGAGTCCTGTAGCTCAGTGGTTAGAGCACTCGCTTTGCAAGTGAGAGACCTGAGTTCAATCCCAGGCAGAGGGCGAAACCTTGGGCAAGTTTCCTTACTCCACACAGAGCCTAATAATAATCCCTCCAAAACCAAAAACAATAATAAATTGGTCATTTTCAATCTACGACTGTTTGTGGGACATTGCTGTGCGCAATTGGCTGCTGCGTTCGCCCACAAATATACAGTCAATTCCCTTTACAGTGTGTTCTGTGAAGCGCTTTGGGACGTCCTCCCGACGTGAAAAGCGCTATATCAAATGCGAGGATTATTATTATTATTATTATAATAATAACTCGGGCATTTGTCACAGCACCTGCAGTGTGGACACTTTCACGGGCAAATGCTCTAAAGTCCAGTAACTATTTACAGGGAGAATAACAACTTAAGATCGAAGTCCATTTCAGCTCCAAATCTAAACACTTAAATTGCTTTTGTACATAGCGCCCCTCCTGCAGGGGGAGCGGCTCAGAGGGCACCACATCTTGGAAGAGGAACCAGTGTCTTTGGACATGAGTGAGGAGCGAGGCTCTGGCTGATCTCCTCCCCCACTGCAAGGCCTTCTACATAAGAACATAAGAACATAAAAATTAGGAGCAGGAGTCGGCCATTCGGCCCTTCGTGCCTGTGCTCCGCCATTCAATAAGATCATGGCTGATCTTCTGACCTAACTCTGATTACCTGCCCTCTCCCCATATCCCCTAATCACTCTATTTTTCAAGAATCTATCAGTCTCAGCCTTGAAAATGTTCAAGGACTGAGAATCTACAGCCTTCTGGGGAGTGAATTCCATAAGTTCACTACCCTCTGAGTGAAGAAATGTTTCCTCAACTCTGTTCTAAAAGGCTGACCCTTCATTTTAAGACTGACTCCTGGTTATAGATTCTCCCACCGGGGAAACAGTCCCTCTGTGTCTACTTTATCAGCCCTTTAAGAATCTTATAAGTTTCAATAAGATCCCCCTAATTCTTCTGTACTCTATAGAGAATACAGCCCCAGTTTATTCAGCCTATCCTCATAGGTCAGTCCCCTCATCCCAGGCACTAACCGAGTGAATCTACGCTGCACCCCCTCGAGGGCAAGTATGTCCTTTTTTAAATAAGGAAACCAAAACTGCACACAATACTCTCGGTGCGGTCTCACCAAAGCCCTATACAGTTGCAGCAAGACTTCCCTACTCTTATATTCTAAACCTTTGGCAATGAACGCTAACATGCCGTTCGCCTTCTTAGTTCTGCTGCACTGCAAACTAACTTTTTGGGACTGGTGTACAAGGACACCCAAATCCCTTTGAATACCAACACTATCTAACTTCTCCCCTTCCAGAAAATAATCTGTTCTTTTATTCTTGCTGCCGAGGTGAATAATTTCACACTTGCTAACATTGAATTCCATCTGCCACCTACTTGCCCACTCCCCGCGCCTATCTATATCCTGTTGCAATCTTTTTGCATCATCCTGAGAGCTCACTCTGCTACCGAGTTTAGTATCATCCGCGAATTTAGACACATTACATTCAATGTCCTCGTCCAGATCATTGATGTAAATGGTAAATAGCTGAGGCCCAAGCACTGATCCTTGTGGCACTCCACTAGTCACATCTCCTGCCAATTCGAGAATGATCCGTTTATCACTACTCTCTGCTTTCTACCCGATAGCCACTCTTCTATCCATGTTAATATTTTCCCATTAATCCCATGGGCCTTGATCTTGAGTAACAGCCTCTTGTGTGGCACCTTGTCAAATGCCTTCCTAAAATCCAAATATACCACATCTACTGGTTCCCCCTTTTCCAACCTCCTGGATACATCCTCAAAAAATTCTAAAAGGTTAGTCAAGCATGACTTCCGTTTTGTAAAGCCATGTTAACTCTGCCTAATCTTTTTATGGTCTTCCAGGTATCCCATAACTACATCTTTTATTAAGGACTCAAGAATTTTCCCTTCAACTGACGTCAAACTAACTGGTCTATAGTCCTGTAGCTCAGTGGTTAGAGCACTCGCTTTGCAAGTGAGAGACCTGTGTTCATTTCCAGGCAGAGGGCGAAACCTTGGGCAAGTTTCCTAACTCCACACAGAGCCTAATAATAATCCCTCCAAAACAAAAAAAAAACAATAATAAATTGGTCATTTTCAAGCTACGACTGTTTGTGGGACATTGCTGTGCGCAATTGGCTGCCGCGTTCGCCCACAAATATACAGTCAATTCACTTTACAGTCTATTCTGTGAAGCGCTTTGGGACGTCCTCCCGACGTGAAAAGCGCTATATCAAATGCAAGGATTATTATTATAGTTTTCCCTATTTTCTCTCCCATCCTTCTTAAATAGTGGAGTTACGTTTGCAATCTTCCAATCAATGGGAACTTTTCCAGTATCCACAGACTTTTGAAAGATTATAGACATGCCATCCACTATCTCAGTAGCCACCTCCTTTAAAGCTTTCGGATGCAGGCCATCCGGTCCAGGGGATTTATCGGTTTTAAGAGCCGACAATTTACCTAGAACCATCTCTTTACTAACGTTAATCTCCCTAAGTTGCTCGCTAACATTGTCTTCTTGGTCCTCTAGTTTTGGTATGTTTCCAGTGTCTTCTACAGTGAAGACTGGAGAAAAATACTTGTTTAATGACTCTGCCATGTCTTTGTCCCCCATAATAATTCCTCCAGGTCTCTGCCTGTAATGGACCCACATTCACCCTCGCTCGCCTTTTCCTCTTTATATATTTGTAAAAACTCTTGTTGGAGTCTGTATTTATGTTCTTTGCCAGTTTGCCCTCGTAATCTATTTTCTCCCTCTTGATCAATTTTTTGGTCCTCCTCTGTTGTTCCCTAAAGTTCTCCCAATCCTCGGGTTTACTACTCATTTTCGCTGTTTTATAGGCTTTTTCTTTTGATTAGATACTGTCCCTAACTGCTCCAGTTAGCCACGGCTGCACCACCTTTCCCGTGGCATTTTTATTCCTCAAAGGAATATGTGCTCATTGGGAATTTTGCACTACCTCCTTGAATGTCTGCCATTGCTGGTCTACCGTCAAATCTTTAAGTTTAGTCTCCCAGTTTATTCTGGCTAAATCCTCTCTCATACCAATAAAGTTGGCTCGATTTAAATTGAAGACTTTTGCTTCAGACTTAACTACTTCCCTCTCTAACTTAACGCTAAATTCGATCAAATTATGATTGCTTTGCCCTGGAGGAGCCTTAAGTTCCAGTTTGCTGATCAGCCCTGTTTCATTACACAAAACAAGGTCTAATATGGCTTGTTCCCTGGTCGGCTCCTCAGCATATTGATCTAGAAAATTATCTCTAATACATTCTATAAACCTTGTCCCCTTGTGACCCGCATCTTCCCCAGGCACACATAGTCCCGCATGGTCTAGTTATATACAAATAGAAGTCGCCGGGAAGACTCAGCAGATCTGGTGAGTGCTGAGTGTTCCCGGTGACTTCTGCTTTTGTTTTCAGATTTCAGATTTCTAGCATCTGCAGTATTTTGCGTTTGGTCCAGTTATAAACTGGCCCTGAGCTCTCCAACAGCCTACACTTATACAGCGCTCTTCACATCTCGGTGAGACGTCATCCTGACTTACATATTTGTCTGAGGAGCTGGTAACCTTATAATAAATAAGAACAACTTTCCCAATATTTTCCCTTTTCCTGATTAAATAGGATCAGGTGGTGAGTGACTTGGTGTTTGCTTATACATTGACTATATATTTTGCATTCAATTTGCGAGAACCATAACTAGATATTCCACAGTGTCCGCCAAAGAGCAATGATGTGATTTACTGTGTCACCAATTTAGCGTCATGCTCTGCGCTTGGGTTTGGTATAAATGAAATGTTAAGTTACAGAAACTATCGGGCCAGATTTGTTTCAATATATCATTCCAATCTACACCGTCAGCTGTGTTGTCAGTGACAGTCAGTAAGCTTACCTGTGGAGTTGCCTGTCTCAGTGCCAGGGACAGTGTAGCTGATGTTGGCGGCAGTGGGGAGGGACAGGTGAGATACGTGACAGGTATAAACAGCTCCGCTCTGCACCGCCTCTGTCTCGATCAATAAACTGGAAGCTTCATACAGCCCCGCGAGGTTCCTGTTTGTATTTGTTCCACTTACAATTTCTGATCCATTTTTACACCAAGTGATATTCACATCCTCCGGGTAAAAGGCCGCCGTTTTACACACGAGGGTCAGAGAAGCCGCAGCTCCGCTCCCGGACCGTGAGACCACCATCTCCAGGGGGGTCGGGGGCACTTGGGATAGAAACAGAAACACATGTTGCATTTACACAGGTGGCAATATATAAATATAACCCAAGTTTATAATGCGAGTCCTGAAAGTTAGATAAGATTGACTCTGTAAAAGCAGAGTAAACCCAGCCTCCTGTGATTTAATAATCACATCGAACTAGTTACTGCTGCAAACCAGGTGATATTGTTACCCTCAATCCTGAATATACTTTAAACGTTTGCACAATGTGTGCGTTTTAAATGAAAAACTCCTAAAATTATGTTATATGTTTCATCTTGAAATATCAGCATTGCTTATCAGTATCAGGCCCCATGTTCTCCCCCCTCCCCATCCCAGGGCTCAGATCCACTCAGTAAATCCCTGTAAATATCTGCAACTATTATTGTGCAACTTCACCCTCTTGTACTTGGTATATTTGTTGCCGCCCTAAATAACGGATAAAGGGAAATACTCTGTTCACCCTGGAAAGTAAACACTGTATTTTACAAATCCAACAATATATCTATTGATATAGGCTGTTCTGAAGCAGGGGTAAGCGGGGTCTTCCTGGGGCTGAACTGGCTCCAAGGTGACATGTTTGGCAGCGAAATGTCAAATTCAAGCCAAACCTCCGTGGAGGGCTGTAGTCCTGTTCCTGAGCCAGGCGGGTCTGCAGTATTCCAGGGCATTGGTGATGACAGCACAGCCCGGCCTGGCTCATTGGCACGGCTTGGAAGGGCCAAATAGTCACTGGGGGCAGGAAGTTATCCCACTCAGCCCGTTAATGCTGCAGCCAAAGCCCTAACGGGTAGGTAGGGTGGTTCTAGCTGGATAAGCAGCAGGAAAGCTTGTCAGACAGTGATATCAATGGCGAGCTGTGTGGGTTTAGCTGGTTAGACTCCAGCAGCATCGCAACTCACAATCAAGATTCCGACATTGGCTTTAATCAGCCCACACCTGACAAAATACTACTGCAAGTTGGTAAACAGGTTACATCCCACAAAGAGAGAGAGAGCTTTCGACACCAATACGTGTAAATCTCCATATGTAGGTGGGATGCACGGAATTCTCCGTTTGGTTTGGACACTTTTAAGCTTAGTTATGGGTTTCTGCATGTGTCAGACACCCGGCTGGGCAAAATGCAGTGCACCGAGGGAGAACAGAGGACTCCAGGATGGATTTCCGAGGGCAGGGGTGGGGGGAGGCAGCGTTCATTTGGAAGAATTAATAGAAATAACCAGTGGAAATAGTTTCTCCCTATTTAACTTCTCAAACACCTTAAGAGTTCTGAACAGCTTCTCTCAGCTTCCTGTTCCAGTTGAACATTACTTCCCTGGTCTGTCCTATACTTCTCTATACCCTGACATAGTTCCTAACTGGACACATACCTGTGGCCTAATAAATGATTTACATTATTTTAGAATTACCTATTTGTTTTTTATTGAATGGCCCACATAAAGAACCTTGGATTTCATTGTTTTAAACTGTCGCCAATTTACCGTCCAATTTTATACGATTAAAAATGTTCAAAATGTTAGATATTCATCAGCAATTCTCAACATCACTTTGTGCAGAATTTACAAGATGCAACATTCAAACCCGGGGAACAGTAGTACATTGGGGGAGAACAAGCCACGTGCAACATTGACATGTGTTCCTTCATCACCGCCAAAGGAAAGATCAGAGCGGAACCTGGACACTGACTGTTTGTTACAGACGCTCATTAATGCTCTGATCGATCCCGCGGCACAACTCGAAAAGGAGAGGGTGCTTTATCTCTCCCGGTGTCCTGGACAACAATCACTTCATAAAAATTGCCCCCCACTTCGTACTGTTTGTGAGACATTGCTGTGTGCAAACTGACTGCCACGTTTGCCTAAAAAACACAAAGTTACCCCACTTTACAATGAAGTGCGTTGAGACGTCTCAACGACGTGATCAGGAGCTATATCAAATGCAATATTGTTATCATTATACCCTGAGAAGCACTTTGGGATTTCTTCCCGTCATGAAACGTGCTACAACAAGTGCAAGGATTAATATTATACAGCAGTGCTACCAGTTTGCTGATACAGGCTGACACACTTCCCTTCCCTCTAAGATTAAAACAACCAAATACTGGAAATTTTAATGAAAGCTCGACACCAATGAACATTAACTTCTGGCTAAATTACATTTTTATTTTCTCAGACATTCATTAATACTAATCGACTCCTTCGATTTACTTTGGAGGAATGTGAGGATTCCAAGGCATCCGTCCAGGACCCAAGTCCGTCATGTCAGCCTAGCCCAGTGGTAGCGCTCTCGCCTCTGAAGGTTGTGGGTTCAAGCCCCACGTCTTGAACTCACATCGTCTAAACTGACACTCAAATGAAGCGCTGGGGGAGTGCTACACGGTCGGAGGACTGTCCTTCAGATGAGACATTAAACCAAGGTCCTATCGGACTTTCGGGTGGATGTTAAAGATCCCATCAAAATGAGACGAGAGTTTCTCTCTCTGGTGTCCTGGCCAACAATCCCCCCAAATAGGTCATTCGTTTGGTCAATGTATGAGCAACACTGCATTCTACAGTATATCCTCTATTTACTGCATTCCAATAATAGAGAATCTATAACTAAATAATTTATAATAAATAGTAATCCTTGTATCTGATAAAGCATCTTTGGCATTGGGAGAACGCCTCAAAGTGCTTCACACGATTCACTTTAAAGTGCAGTGACTGTGTTTTGTAGGTGAAAGTGGCAACTAATCGCCCCAGCAATGTTCCACAAACAGCCACGAAAGAGCAATTTTATTTGGAGTATTGCCGGCCAGTAATTATCTAAACCCACAACTATGCTCGTTGTCTTCATCTCTTACTGTTTGAATGTGAACCACGTTGGTCACGTACTGAATTGATAAAACAATTGAGGGTGAGAACAAGCCTTCAGAAAAGCTTATGGTTATTGCTTCATGATATGTCACAGTCAATAAAGTATTTACATGTTAAGCATATCTAAATATGAATCGACAACAGGGCTCTCATTATTTTGGAACCAACCCCTTACAAAGAAGATGTGTAAGACAGACAGAACAGTTATTCACATTAACCAGCAATATAAACTATATTAGTTCTTTCTTTTACGATGAGACTCATACAAAGCTGGCTCACCACCCGAAGCTGGCTCTCTGGTCACACAGCGATAGGCTCTCAGTCATTTAAAGTTCATGTTAGAGGATTGCATGAGCTGTGTGATTGGTGTCCATTGAAACATACTTATTTCTGTAACATTTCCATAGTGTTTAAACGGGAATTTGGTCCCATTTTACTTCGCAATAATAATTGTTTGTATGTAGCAAAATGTATAACGGACAATTGTAACCAAATATAAGAACATTGTTTGGGTGAAAGTTGCAAAATACAAAATATATTTTATTATAACTTTATTAAAACCCGAAAAAAACCTAACCCGCCGCCTCGACTGTCACTGCGGCTACTCACCGAACACCAGCAGCCGTGTGCCAGGGCCCTGCGCTCCGCTTCTGTGTCTCACTCGGCAGCGGTACACTCCCGCGTCCTGCAGTCTGGCTGAGAACAGCTGCAATGCACAACTTGCTCTGTTTAGGAAATAAATCTGGATCCTTCCATCTCTGCCGTCCTCCAGGGAACGATTTTCTCCTTCTCGCCACCAGTCCACCTTTGCTGGTTTCTGATCTTTATAGAGTGGCCAAAAGCAGTAAATGGTAACTTCTCCGCCTCTGCTCACTGTGGCGACCCGAGGGTTTTGACCCACAGTCAGTGAGGTCCCGCCAGCCGCTGCCAAAACAGAAAACCATGTGTGTGCAACACAAGCGACCAAAGACCAAACAACTGCTATAAGCTCAACCAAACACGTGCGGGAAACAGAGAGCGACATTCAACACCGACTACAGGGCTGGGGAGAAATGAGCAGCAATGGTGTGAGTGAGGAATGAGCAGATTACCTGTGTGAATAGCCCCCAGCAGCAACAGGCAGTGAGGGACACATGTGGCAGCCATGGGGAGCTGTGTCAGGGACCTGGGGGCAGATTAGGGATTGGAGTTAGCACCAGAGCAATTGGAAACGGACAATGACGTTCAGCATCACGTGCCGACACTTGAGTTTCAACAACAACAACTTACTTTCATATGAGAGCGCAACAACACATTGCGGTTATACAGCGCCTTTCACATTGCGAGGATGTCCCACAGCGTTGGACAGTCCAAGCTGGGGGTTGAAGTCAAGTGCGGTGGAGGGCAAGGGGGTGGAAAGATGACTGAAGGTGCTGTCGAAGAGGAAGCTCTTGAGACGGACTTTGAAGGAGGTAAGGGAGGGAGGGAGAGGGTGGGTGGGTTAAAGTGCAGGGGCAGAATGTCTCAAGGCCTGACCACTGATGATGGGGTGGTCCGGTCAGAGACCACCGAGCGGAGGGAGCAGACAGGTCAGTAATGTTTAGTAGGTCACAGAGGTTGGAAGGAGAAAGACCGTGGAAGGCTTTAGAGGTGAGGATGAGAATCTTAAACGCTACCCTCTGGGGAACGGGGAGCCAGTGGAGCCGGGCGAGAATGGGGAATGATGGGGTCACGGAGCTCAGTGTGGGAGAGGATACTAGCTGCAGAGTTGTGTATAACAGCACATGGGATAGACCTTTACACAGAGAGGATGATCAGAAGAGGATGGCATCCTTCTGTGCTGTATAATTCTATGATTCCATAACCGATGGTGGTCTTATTACATGTCCGTGTGAGAAGATATGATTTGCTGAGGTTATCTTTCAGCAGATACGGAGAAGTGAGATGTGGGAAGGACCTGCCCGGCTGGACAGGACAGGGAGCTGCAGTGGGGACAGATCAGGCCTGTTGGATGTGCCCAGGATAAAAATTGGGGAATGGACAGCTCAGAGACAGAGGCAGAGATGAGGCTTCCTGAAATAGGGAGAAATCCTGCCGAATCTTTGGACTAACTGTTGGTGTCAATTTGCACTTTCGTTGTGCCTATTCAATCTTCGAAAATCCAACCACAATGTCTGTGGTCAGTCGCTAATCTAACTCTTCTGAACTGATGGGAGCACTTACTGTAAGAGCTCACACCACACTGAGCGCTGGTACCGTCCGCTACAGCCACAAACACAGCTACAGTGTGGAGTGGGCTATGGGTATCTCAAGCTGTGCTGTGACAGTGTGTAACGGCGCCTCGTGTGCTGCACATTGACATTGTTGGAAAGACTCACATGAATTAGAGCGAAGACAACGTGTTCCCCATTGACGGGAGGGTTCCCAAGCCTTGGCCGCCGGCCCAAGGCCAATGGCTGGTGTGTGACCAGGAGCCATGTGCTGCCACATTGATCTGCCTTCACCTCGCCCACAGCGCGCCCTCACTCCACAAACAGCAAACACACTCTGACGCCTCGGAGACTTTCTCCCAAGTGGAAAGCACATTTCAAACATTTCAAACCTGACCAGAGCGGGAACTGAGGCTCATTTTCTTCTCCCCCCAAATCCCGACCAGAAACAGCCAACTCAGCAGCGATGGGCAATAGGAGCTCACACTTCCCAACTGTGTGGCTGAGGAGCGCCTGGTGTGCTGCTGTGTGGATGGACCCACTCGCTATACTGCTCTGTTAGTTGTGGAGTTCATGTGAGGATGATGTTGATAGTAAACTCTGACATTATAAATGTCACATATGTCCCGTGTTGTGTGTTAGCTCAGAAACTGGGACTGTGTTTGAGTGCTGAGTTGGTAACTGGACTCAGGAAACCAAAAGCTTCTGAAGTCTCATTCTCAACCCTCTCCCACAAACCCCTCTCGTTTATTTCTTTGAGACTATTTTCCTCTCGATCTATTGGGAGTGTTTGGGTTAAATTGCCACAGCGGCACTCGGGGCACATACACATCGTGTTACTGAACGATTCCCTGCACTGCTGTATTCCCTGTCAGTGCCCCCACCCCCCGCGCTGTTTGCCCACCAGGTACCCTCTCAGGGTCGGGGCTCCTCGCACTGCGCCTCACATATTGAGTGTGACTGAGCTGTGCTCATTGCCACCCGCAGCTCCCCCTGTGCTCCCGAGGTTCCTACTGATTCGGACATAAATAATCTTCAGGCCGCTGCTGGGAAAGTATAACCAGATTTCCTGGTGCCAAATGGGAATTAAATTGTTCTGCTATCGTGTAAATGTGTGAGATTTGGGGCAAATGACTTCCCCGCAGTATTTTTCGAAAATCTAGTTTGTAAATTGAACCCATTCCCCACAGTGCTGCGCCGGTGGTTGGTTTGCAAACCCCACAGTCGCGGGTTCAGAGATTTAGTGAGATTCAAAGATTACGCATCTGTGGTCACTTTCTGTGCATTGGCAATGTGCAGTGCGGTGTCAACGTGCAGTTGCGATTGTCTTTAAATATATTGAATGGTACGAAATTGCTGGGTTTCTCATTTTGCCTGAACATCTTCACAACTTCAGGTGAAGAATATCTGATCTGATACCAGTTAAAGGGGACAACATAGTGATTGGCAGCTGCATTAGGCAAACAGAGAGCTCATGACAGTTTCCAAAAGACCAATGTGCAAGTAAACTGATCTGAATATAAATACAAATCGCAGTCTAAATAACAGGGTGAGTTTCCACAGCGTCACCTACGGGGACAATATGCAAAGCAAAACCAATTTAAATACCAAGTTAAATACAAGGATTCAAAGCAAATGTTTTTGATACTATGGAGCAAAAATATATACTAATATTTTCATTTGAAGCATAAGATGACAGCGAGTTCCAAAGTTTACTCAAACAAGAAGTTTAAACAGAAATCTCTTATCGAGTTGTGACTAAACAATGTTACACGCCTGTGCTCGGTGCTCGCCTTGGTGTACATGTGGCGCCCATAATAATCCCTCCAAAACCAAAAACAATAATAAATTGGTCATTTTCAATCTGCGACTGTTTGTGGGACATTGCTGTGCGCAATCGGCCGCCGCGTTCGCCCACACATATACAGTCAACCCACTTTAAATTTACAGTGTGTTCTGTAAAGCGCTTTGGGACGTCCTCCCGAGGCGAAAAGCGCTATATCAAATGCAAGGATTATTATTATTATTATTATCATTTCCTCTGTGTGTATTTGTGTGTCTCAGTGGAGAATTACAAACCTACCATTAACTACCCTGAGGTAAGAGTTTTCCTTCGGTGAAATTTTTTTAATAAATATATCATATAGTTTACATAAGACAGTATCAAATGTCACGATTATTATTATATTATTATGTAATAGTCCTTGATTGCTTTGTTGGGATTTTTAATCATAAAACGATATACGATGGCATTGCTTGAGGCCATGACTGCTGAAAACCTCGTCTGCTGTACATTGATATTCTGCGCCCAGAGCCGGGACGCGGGACGCAGTGGGGAGGGGGCGCGTATGTGTGGTGTTCCATGGGCGGTAGATGTGAGAAACAAAGTTTTGACCTGGCAGCCGGTAAATTCTGGATTAACAAGTGTGGCAGAGGCGTTACGAGTTGTGCGATTAATAATAATAATAATCCTTGTATTTGATATAGCGCTTTTCACATCTTCTAGACATCTCCAAGCGCTTCACAGAATAGACTGTAAACAACAGCAACAACAAGATTTCAGACCCGAGCTGAAATGGGGGGGTAAGGGAGCGGAGGGGAAGGGGGTTGGCCGATGGCATGGTTTACAAAGTAAAGTGAATTGACTGTATATTTGTCGGCAAACTGCGGCAGCCAATTGCGCACAGCAGTGTCCCACAAACAGTCGTGGATTGAAATGACCAAATTATTATGTTTTTTTGAGGGTTTATTATCAGGTGTGTGGAGTTAGGAAACTTGCCCAAGGTTTCGCCCTGCTAGAAATCAAACCTAGGTCTCTCACTTGCAAAGTGAGTGCTCTAACCACTGAGCTACAGGACTCCATATATATATATATATATATATATATACACAACTTGTTAATATGATTGTTAATATGACTAGCACAGATAAATTAAAGTGGATTTAATAGGAAATTCAATGCGACTTCGTGGATGTATAAGTTAGGCCATTATATGATTTATCCGGATCAGACTCCTGCGAGTTTTACTACTGTATTATTAATTAACAAACTGCATTGATGTACAAGTAATAAACCAATTCTGCAATGCTACAGTGTATATGTTTGGATAAGGTTTTGAAACTTATTTTTGGTCAACAGAATGTGTTCTTGAATCCACAACCTTCTGCCTCAGAGGTGATACAACATCCGCCTGGCTGTCTCCTCCCTTGGCTACCCTCCATGCATCCTTCATCAACCTCTCCTCCAACGCGGCTACTAGCACGGCCCCCACCCTATGTTCCTTTACCCCCGTGCTGCCTCGATTTCCTCCCCACCCATCTTCTGTTGACTTAACTCCCCCTCCTCTGCCCACTGTTGAAACAAACAACCAGTCCCTCTCCTCAGGCTCTGTCCCACTCCCCATCAAAACTGCTGTCATCAGTCCTCTCCTAAAAGAACCTACCCTTGATGCCTCCAACTTCACAAACTTCAGACCTATCTCACCTGCCCTTCCTGGCCAAAGTTTTGAAATGCATGGTTGCAAATCAACTTCTTTCACACCTTGCCCTCCACTGCCTACTTGAACCCTTCCAGTCGCCCTGCTCACAGCACAGAGACAGCGCTCATCAAATAACAAATTACTTCCACTCTCTCTGCGACCAGGGCTCCATCTGCTTCCTTGTTCTCTTGGACCTTCTCCACCATGTCACGCCATCCTCCTCCACTGCCTCTACTCCCTGATTCACCTTAGTGGGACCGCACTTGCATGGTTCGAGTCCTATTTAACAAACCACCAACAATACATCTTGGCAAATGGTGTTTCCTCCCGCCCCCGCCCAATCACCTGTAGGGTAGCCCAAGGCGCCATCTTTGGCCACCTTGGTTTCCTCATCTACATGCTCACTCTCAGTGATGTCATCTGCAGACATAGAATCATAGAATCGTACAGCACAAAAAGAGGCCATTCGGCCCATCGAGTCTGTGCGGCTCTTTGAATAGAGCAATGTAATGTCAATCCCACTCCCCGGCCCTTTCCCCATAACCTGCAAACCCGTCCTCCTCAAATACCCGTCCACCGCGTTTTTAAAAGTAGTTATCGAATCGGCCTCGACCGCCCTTTCAGACAATGCGTTCCAGATTCCAACAACTCGCTGCGTGAAAAAATTTCTTCTCCCCTCCCCTCGGCTTCTTTTAGAGACTATTTGGAATCTGTGACCTCGAGTCACCGACGCACCCACCAGTGGGAACAGTTTTTCCCTTTCTAACCTATCAAATCCCCTCATGATTTTGAAGAGCTCTATTAGGTCCTCGTCACCTTCTCTGCTCCAATGAGAATAATCCTAACCTCTCCAGCCTTTCCTCATCATCACGGCCCCTCATTCCTGGTACCATCCTCGTAAATCTCCTCTGTACCCTTTCCAATGCCTTAACATCCTTCCTATAGTGCGGTGCCCAGAACTGGGCGCAGTATTCTAACTGAGGCCTAACCAGTGTTTTATATCGGTTAATCATCACCTCCTGACTCTTGTACTCTATGCCACTATTTATAAAACCTAGTATTCCATATGCCCTTTTGACAGCGTTATCTCCCTGTCCTACCACCTGCAAGGATTCATTTACCTGATCCCCCAGGTCTCTCTGTTCCTTCACTCTCCTTAAGGTTGTATTACCGCCTATATTGCCGCCTCTCATTCTTTCTACCAAAATGCATTACTTCGCTTTTCTCCACATTGAAACTCATTTGCCATGTGTCGCCCATTTTATCATTCTGTCTGTGTCCTCCTGCAGTCGGCTCCTCTCCTTCTCACTGTTTACCCCCTCCCTAACTTTGTGTCGTCCGCAAACTTGGAAATGGTACTTGCTATACCCAAGTCCAGATCATTTGTGTATATTAAGAAGAGCAGTGGTCCAAATACCGATCCCTGGGGGACACCACTGTACACTTCCCTCCAGTCAGTAAAGCAGCCGTTCACCACAACTCTATCCATTTCCTCTGCCCTCTCCTCCGATACTGCGGCATTTGGTGCATCCACTTCTTTTGTGAAGACAGATGCAAAGTCCTTATTCAGCACATCAGCCATGGCCTCTGCCTCCATAGTAAGATTTCCCTCTTGGTCCTTAATCGGTCCCACCCTACTTGTCTCCCGGCCCGTTCTGGATCCGCTGCCACTGTCCCTTTTATACCATGGGCTTCTATCTTTCTTACAAGTCTTTCATGTGGCACTTTGTCAAATGCCTTTTGAAAGTCCATATAAACTACATCAACTGGACTACCTTTATCCACCCTCTCCGTTACCTCATCGAAAAATTCGTTAGACATTTGTTAGACAAGATCTGCCTTTAACAAATCGGTGCGGCTGTCCCTAATTAACCCATATTCTTCTAAGTGAAGATTTATTCTGTCCCGGATTATAGTCTCCAGGAGTTTCCCCACTCCTGATGTTTGGCTGACTGGCCTGGAGTTCCCAGGTTTGTCCTTCTGCCCCTTTTTGTATAGGGAGTCACATTGGCCACTCTCCAGTCCTCGGGCACCACTCCTGTGTCCAACGAAGATTGAAAAATTGTGGCCAAAGCCTCCGCTATTTGTACCCGTCCCTCCCATGGTAACCTTGGCTGCATCCCGTCCGGACCGGGCGACTTATCACCTTCAGCCCAGTCAACCTTTTCAGTACTTCCTCTCTGTTTATACTTATCCTATCCATTTCCTCTGCCCTCTCCTCCGATACTGCGGCATTTGGTGCATCCACTTCTTTTGTGAAGACAGATGCAAAGTCCTCAGTCAGCACATCAGCCATGGCCTCTGCCTCCACAATAAGATTGCCCCCTTGGTCCTTAATCAGCCCCACCCTACCTTTGACTAACCTTTTTTTCTTGATGTGTTTGTAAAATATTTTAGAATTCCCTTCAATGTTACCCGCTAACCTTTTTTCATATAATCTTTTGCCGCCTCTTATTTCCTTTTTCAAACCTCTTCTGCACTTCCTATATTCTATTTGGTTGTCTTCTGTATCTTGGGTTTGACATTTGTCATACGCCTCCTTTTTCTGCTTCATTCTAGATACAATTACCTTCGTCATCCAGGGAGGTTTGGAAGCCCTACTTTTCCCTTTTGTGGGAATGTATTTATTCTGTCCCCGAGCTATCTCATCCTTGAAGACTTCCCACTGCTCTTTAGTTGTTTTACCTGCCAATCTTTCTTTCCAGTCCACTTTGGCTAGGTCCTTTTTTAACTCACTGAAATTTGCCCTCTTCCAGTTGAGTATCTTCACCTTAGATGGTTCCTTGTCCTTTCCATATGCACTCTGAATCTAATGATGTTGTGATCACTATTGCCCAGATGTTCTCCCACTGAAACCTGCTCCACTTGCCCTACTTCATTCCCCAGAACTAGATCTAGCACTGCTTCCTTCCTCGTTGGGCTGGAAACGTACTGATCAAGAAAGTTGTCCTGTAGGCATTTTAGGAATCTTTCCCCTCCTTGCCCTTTGCGCTGTTGTTTTGCCAGTCTATGTTGGGATAATTAAAGTCCCCCATTATCATGACTCTATTGGCCTTGTGTCTACCTGTGATCTGCTTGCAGATCTACTCATGTATTTCCTTCCCACTATTTGGTGGTCTATAGTTTACCCCGACCAGCGTAACAGCTCCTTTTTTGTTCCTTAACTCTAACCAGATAGATTCCGTTTTGGGGCCCTCCAGCACCTCGACCCTTTCCACGGCTATAACCGTATCCTTGATTAACATTGCCACAGCCCCTCCTTTTTTTCTTTCCCTATCCCTCCTGAATACATTGTCCCCAGGAATATTCAGCTCCCATTCCTGTCCTTGTTTGAGCCAAGTCTCTGTTACTGCTACTACATCGTATCCCCGTGACCACTTGAGCTGCAGCTCACCAATCTTGTTTGCTAAACTCCGTGCATTTAGGCACATGCACTCCAAGACCGACTTGACCTGTTCTGCACTTCCCCCATTTTATTTCTCTATTTTCTAGCTCTTCATTTTTTGCATTCCCTTCCCCCCTCAAAACTAGTTTAAACCCTCTCCAACAGCATTAGTTATCCTGTCTGCAAGTACATTCGCCCCAGCGCTGTTTAGGTGCAACCCATCCATATGGTACAAGTCCCACCTGCCCCAGAACTGGTCCCAATGATCCAGAAATCTGAAGCCCTCTTTTCTGCACCATTACTCCAGCCAAGCATTCATATGCTTGATCCTGCCATTATGGTAGTTATTTGCCCGAGGCACAGGGAGTAATCCAGAGATCACCACCTTGGATGTTCTATTCTTTAGTTTGTTCCCCAGCTTTTGATATTTTGGATCTCAGCCCTTTTTTTTACCAATATCATGGATCCCAACCTGGAACACCACTTCTGGATGTTCCCCTTCCCCCTGAAGAATTTTATCCACCCGTTCCGTGATGTCTAACAACAACAACAACAACAAGATTCCATTTATAAAGCGCCTTTCACGTCAGGAGGACGTTCCAAGGCGCTGCACAGTTGGGTCATGACCCGAGCAGGGGGGAAATGGTCAGGGTGAGGGGAGGGAAGGGAGGGAGCGAGGAGGGGGGAAATGGTCAGGGTGAGGGGAGGGAAGGGAGGGAGCGAGGAGCGGGGAAATGGTCAGGGTGAGGGGAGGGAAGGGAGGGAGCGAGGAGGGGGAAGAGAGTCGAGAGGGGAGCTGAAGGCACAGTCAAAGAGAAAGGTTTTGAGACCGGCCTTGAAGGAGGAAAGGGAGGAAGCAAGGCGAAGGCACTGGGGGATGGAGTTCCAGAGCCTGGGGGCTGAGAGGCTGAAGGCCCGACCACCGATGGTAGGGCGGTTGGGGCGGGGGACGTGGAGCAGACCGGAGCCAGAGGAACGGAGGGTACGGGCAGGTAGGTAGGGGGATAGTAGATTGGAGAGGTAGGAGGGAGCGAGGCCGTGAATGGCCTTGTAGGTGAGGATGAGGATCTTGAAATCAATCCTCTGGGGGATGGGGAGCCAGTGGAGGCGAGCGAGGGTGGGAGTGATGTGGTCCCGAAGCCTGGTGCGGGACAGTACACGAGCTGCAGAGTTCTGAATGACCTGCAGTGTGGAGGGAGGGCCGGGAAGGCCGGCGAGGAGAGAGTTCCCATAGTCCAGCCTTGAGGTGACAAAGGTGTGAACCAGGGTTTCAGCCGCGTGAGGGGTGAGGTAGTGCCATAGTCTGGTGATGTTCCGGAGGTGATGGAAGGCGGTGCCAGTTGTGGTGCGGATGTGAGGGAGAAAGGACAGCTCAGGGTCGAACAAAACCCCGAGGTTCCTGATGGCTTTGAGAGGTGGAGAGTGCGGAGCTGATGGTGTCAGCGCCTGAGGTGCGGAGGCGCTGACGTGAGCCAATCAGGAGGGCCTCGGTTTTTCGCACGTTGAGCTGAAGAAAGTTGTCTCTCGTCCAGGACTCGATGTCGGACAGACAGCTGTCAGGACATCGGTGGTCGTGGAGTTGAGGGTAGAGGAGGAAAGGTAGAGTTGGGTGTCATCCGCATACATGTGGAAGTTAACTCCATGTCTGCGGATGATGTCACCAAGGGGGGAGCATATAGAGGGTGAAGAGGAGGGGACCGAGGACAGAGCCCTGAGGGACACCACATGAGACAGTGCGGGGGGTGGAGGAGAAGCCATTCGTCGAGACAAAGTGAAGACGGTGAGAAAGGTACGACCTAAACCACTCAAGGACAGTGCCTTGAAGGTTGAGGTGGGAGGACAAGCGGTGGAGTAGGATAGCCTGGTCGACCGTATCGAATGCTGCCGATAGGTCGAGGAGGACGAGGAGGCAGAGGGAGCCCTGGTCACAGATGGTCAGGATATCATTGGTGACCTTGACCAGGGCAGTTTCTGTGCTATGGGCAGCACGGAAACCTGACTGAAGGGGTTCGAAAAGTGAATGGGTGGAAAGGAAAGAGCGCAGTTGGGAGGCGACAAGTCTTTCCAGGACCTTGGAGAGAAAGGGGAGGTTGGAGATGGGCCGGTAGCTTGATAGCTGCGATGCATCAAGGGAGGATTTTTTCAGGGTGGGCGTGATGATGGCAGTGTTTAAAGGAATGGGGACAGAGCCAGAGGAGAAGGACAGGTTGATGATGTCAGTGATATGTGGGGCAAGAAAGTGGAGCTGGGAGATAAGGAGTGGAGTGGGGATGGGGTCAAGGGAGCAGGTTGTTGATTTCAGGGATAGGATGAGTTCAGTGACAGAGGGTGGGGAAACGGGTACGAAGGTGTGTAGGGGTGGATGGGTAGGAGTCGGAGTGTGGGAGGGAAGGGGTGGGTGGTGGGTGGAAGTTGGAGGGGAAGTGACCGCGGAGCGGATTCCCTTGATCTTGGATTCAAGGAAATCCAGCATCTCCTCGCAGTGAAGGTTGGAGGAGATGACCTGCGCGGGGTGGCGGGGGGACGGAGGAGTCGGGTTGTGGTGGAAAACAGTAGCCTGGGGTTGTTCTTCGCCTCCAGGATTATCCTGGAGTAGAAGGACGACTTGGCCGAGGCTCGAGTGGAGCGGTAGATTTTGATACAACAGTCTAAGACTGTTGCACCAGGGATACCATCCTTGACTCCAGTCTTCTGTTACAGAAACGTCTGTCTATACCTCTCACTGTTGTATCCCCTATGACATTGCTCCTATTACCTATGTCCCGCTATTCAACCATTCGGTTTTTACTGTCCTCCCTGGAGATATCAACACTCTCAATATTCAGTACAGAGTACCGGTTTGAGAGAGCTACACTATTGGGGGCACTCTGCCCAGCCTGCCCCTGTTCCTACCATACCGGACAGTCACTCAGTCATTTTCTGTCTGAACCCTCGGTGTGTGGGGTGGGGTGACCACCTCCTGAGGTGTCTGGTCCATCAAATCCTCACATCCGTTGTACAAGTTTGAAGCCCAAGGCTCCATTACCCCTCTCTCAGGGGTCCCATTATCTGCAGGTCTGATGAAACCATCCTGTCCTTGACCATTAACCAGATGCAAGCATCTCCCGAGCCTCAGGGGAGTGATGGTTTCCTCCATCACACTGTCCAGGAACCTCTCACTGTCCCTGATGGAGCGCAGTGTCTGTACTCGGTTCCAGCTCAGCTCCTCTCAGCTGGAGCTTCCAGAGTTGCAGACACTCACTGCAGATGAAGTTACCCGATTAACTCCCACATGTCACAGTCCTTGCATTTCACTTGCCATCATCTTCTCACAGTGTTTTCAATATATATATTTTTTGTTTTTGTTTCTTTGTTTTCATTTGCCGTCAGTGTTGTAGTTTCTGACAGTTCCTTGTTTGTCGATGTTTGTCCCTGGTTCTGCTGTTGAAAAACGTTTTCTTTTTTTTGTCGCTCCGATAGTAGCTTACCTCAGCCTCGCCCACTCCCATAGCCTATCTATATCCCATTGCAGTCTTTTTGCATCATTCTCAGAGCTTACTCTCCCATCTAGTTTAGTGAG
This sequence comes from Callorhinchus milii, assembly GCF_018977255.1. Classification (NCBI taxonomy): domain Eukaryota; kingdom Metazoa; phylum Chordata; class Chondrichthyes; order Chimaeriformes; family Callorhinchidae; genus Callorhinchus; species Callorhinchus milii. Next base: position 17,805,259 of record NW_024704755.1, on the reverse strand, counting down.
ACTGTCGCCATAGCCCTGATCAACCCCACACCCCCGCTCTCTGCCCAGATCGCTGATCAACCCCACTCCCCCGCTCTCTGCCCATAGCCCTGACCAACCCCACTCCCCCGCTTTCCCCATAGCCCTGATCAACCCCACTCCCCCGCTCTCTCCCCAGATCGCTGATCAACCCCACTCCCCCGCTCTCTGCCCATAGCCCTGACCAACCCCACTCCCCCGCTTTCCCCATAGCCCTGATCAACCCCACTCCCCCGCTCTATCCCCATAGCCCTGATCAACCCCACTCCCCCACTCTCTCCCCGTAGCCCTGATCAACCCCACTCCCCCACTCTCTCCCCATAGCCCTGCAAACTTATCCTTATCTACTTCTCTTAAAAGTTATTATTGAATCAGCTTCCACCAGCCTTTCAGGCAATGATTCCAGATCCCAACAACTTTCTGTGTGAAAACATTTCTCCTCCCCTCCCCTCTGTTTCTTTTAACAACTATTTTAAATCAGTGCCCTCGGGTTACCGACCCACCCGCCAGTGGGAATAGTTTCTCCTGTTCACCCTATCGAATCCCCTCATAATTTTGAAAACTTCTATTAAGTCCCCTCTTAACCTTCTCTGCTCCAAGGAGAATACAACACCTATAATGCTATATGATTAACAAATGGAGCTGATCCTGATCCTGCAGAAATATGAACACCGAATCTTCATTTCACTTCATGAATGGAGGCAGAGGGTGGGCTTGTTGTGTGCAAATGCGTTAGTTATCTATGAAAAAACAAGTAATTTCTTGACAGTCATTTTTGTAAAGCACGTCAAGTTCTTGCTTTCAAATCACCCTCACTATTATTCCAATAACCGTTCACTAATCCTTATTAAGTTTCTTTTAAAATTAGATGCCCAAAGCCTTTGGAAAACCACAAATCCAAAGTAAACTGCACGCAGCAGTGTTAATTCTGACACTGCAGACAAGAACATCCACACCTAAACCTTAGGCTATTTGCCCCAAATATAACAATCAATGCCCAAAGGGTCAATACAAACAATGGAGTTCATGCCAAGATAGGAAAGAGATGTAGGGGTGGAATTAACCCTTTGAATAGTGCAAGACTTTCACACTTATTGCCCAGAATTTATTGAAATTTCTGAAGTGGAGTTCCATACACGAAATTAAGGAGTATTAATTATTTTGTCTTGTTGCAGCAATTTAGGGAATTCTGGAAACAGGATGATTGAATTGGGTTGTAATCCCTGCATTTCCAGGGTTGAGGGCCATAGATGATGCAAGATGCTGGTGACAAATTGTCAGAATCTTTGACAGTTTTGCAGAATCAACCATTGGAATTACATCAGATCTAAATTTGGGGGAGGGAAATAAATACAACATAAACACTGCCCACAGGGCCAGGGTGAGGCAGATCCAGGCAGCCCAAAACATTCAGACAGAGAGAGACTCAGTGGGGTAAAGCGTAAATCGTCATTAAATTATATGGTTATGCCTCCAAACCCAGAGTACCCACTCCTCCAGTGACTCCAGCTACACAGACACTGGGCGATAAGACACACACAGTCACACACAAACGCCCCCCCCCAACCCAACACACACACAGCCTCCCCCCACACACAGCCCCCCCACACACAGCCCCCCACACACAGCCCCCACCACAGCCCCCCCCACAACACAGCCCCCCCCACACACACGCCCCCCCACACACACAGCCCCCCCCCACACAGCCCCCCCCCACACACAGCCCCACACACACACACACAGACCCCCCCACACACAGCCCCCCACACACACAGCCCCCCACACCCACACAGCCCCCACCCACAAGCCACCCCACACAGCCACCCCCCACACACAAGCCCCCCACCCCACAACAGCCCCCACCCCACACAGACCCCCCACACGCCCCCCACCCACACAGCCACCCCCACCACACAGCCCCACCCCCCCACACACAGCCCCCCAGCCCCACACAGCCACCCCACCCCCAACAGCCCCCCACCCCCCACACACAGCCCCCCCACACACAGCCCCCCACACACACAGCCCCCACACACAAGACAACAGCCACCACACCAGCCACCCCCCACACACACAGCCCCACCACACACACAGCCCCCACCCCACACAAGCCCCCACACGCCCCCCAACCCACACAGCCACCCCACCCCACACAGCACCCCCACCCACCACACACAGCCCCAGCCACACAGCCACCCCCCCACACACACAGCCCCCCCAACAGCCACCCCCCCCCAAAAGCCACACACACACAGCCCCCCACCCCCACACACAGCCCCCCCAGCCCCACACAGCCACCCCCCCACACACACACAGCCCCCACACACACACACACAAGCCTGCCCACCCCCCAACACAGCCCCCCACAACCCCCCCCACACACAGCCCCCCCCAACACAGCCTCCCCCCACACACACACAGCCAGCGCCACACACTACAGCCCCCCACACACACAGCCCCCCCAACAGCCTCCCCACACACACAGCCCCCCCCCACACCACAGCCCCACACAGCCCCCCACAACACAGCCCCCCCACACACCACACCCACACACCAGCCCCCCACACACACAGACCCCCGCCCACACACAAGCCCCCCCACACACAGCCCCCCCACACACACAGCCCCCCCACACAAGCCCCACACAACAGCCCCCCCCACACAGCCCCCCCACACACAACAGCCCCCACACACACAGCCCCTCCCACACACACAGCCCCCCACACCCACACAGCCCCACACCCAAGCACCCACACACACAGCCCACCCCCACACACAGCCCCCCCCACACAGACCCCCCACCCCACACAGCACCCCACCCACACAGCCACCCCCACCCCCACACAGCCACCCCCACACACAGCCCCAGCCCACACAGCCCCCCCACACACAACAGCCCCCCCCACAGCCACCCCCCCACACACACACAGCCCCACCCCCCACACACGCCCCACCCCCCCACACAGCCCCCAGCCCCACACAGCCACCCACACACACAGCCCCCCCCACACACACACACACGCCTGCCCACCCCCCACACACACAGCCAGCCACACACTACAGCCCACACCCCCCACACACAGCCCCCCCAACACAGCCTCCCCCACACACACAGCCCCCACACCACACACAGCCCCCCCACACACACAGCACCACACACTACAGCCCCCAACAACCCCCCCACACACCAGCCCCCCAACACAGCCTCCCCCACACA